>NW_026652290.1:72381141-72812319 GCF_009828535.3 Hylobates moloch | reverse complement strand
TTTTTGTGTAAGGTGTAAGGAAGGGATCCAGTTTCAGCTTTCTACATATGGCTAGCCAGTTTTCCCAGCACCATCAAAAATGGAGAAATCTTACAGAGTTTACAGAAAACTCTTCACCAAATTAGCAGGCATTCTACTCTTCTGGGCATAAATCCTCAGCACCATGAGGTTTTAGGTAGGTCATAAATGGCATTAACACATTTTTTAGTTTTTGTTTTGGCTACTCATCTAAGAGACCTTGACAGAGACTGAGATTGAAGAATGGAAACTCTGGAACAAATGTCTGATTTACATATCAACAGATTAGGGAATCAACATTTCAAAGCAGGAATGACATAAGCCAGATATATTGTATGAAAAGTGTTTCATAACCTGTGTCATCTGAAAAATAGCATTTTGATTAAAAATCAGAAAGGATAATTGAAGTAATTTTTATATAAAACGTGGGTGACAAGGAATGTTTGTCTGGCTTTTCAGGTATAGGGAGTATAGTTGCAAGGCTTTGTTGCCATCTAAATGTATCCTAAAAGATTAAGTCAGAAATGCCAAAGTGAGAATGAATACATTGAATTAACTTTTTGACATTTTTAACAGAACCTCTTTACTGGGACCAGGGCTTAGATCAGTCATTTCCAAGGTCAGTATAGTAGACTTCAGAAAATGATGCCAAATAATTTAAATGGGAGAAGACTGATATATAGACATTCATCTTTTCTAGAGAAGAATAATTTCCACATTAATGTTTATATATTTTTAACACTTGAAAATGATTTGGGAGTTGTTTTTTAATTTAATAATGTTACACCGACACCCATCCTTTGTAATGTGGAAGCAGATGAGAATATCAAATTGTCTCCTGTTTCAGTACAAGGGTCTGACTTAGGGTGGCTACCATAGGAGAACAATTTGAAGTGAGGCATAAGGGTCTAGAAGGAACTATTGAGTTACTGCATAAGGTGCTCATATTTTGACATTTTACCCTTAAGGACAGTTGAGAGCAAGAAAGTTATCTTTTTGTAATCTTTATAGCCATTTCAGTGCTCACTTCAATAGGCATCAAAGCAAGGCTCTGGCCTTAATCCAAATAAACCAAACCATGTCAAAAGCAACACAATTCATGGAATTTGTATATATTGCAGTAGATTAATCTGGATAGGCAATGATGAACTGATATCACTGAAGTAGCAATTTGTATCCATTTCAGAAACATCTTAATAGGAAAAAAAAGTCTGGGCCTTTTATTACTGACAAAAAGTACTACTGATGTAGCAATTCGAATATTACTAATGTAGCAATTCATATATATTTTTATATTGGATTAGGATAACTAGGATGTTAAATAGTGTTTCATTTTATTTTGTTCCTATCTGCATTAGGACACCAATGAAAATGATACCAAATTATTTTTATCTTCCCCCAACTAAAAAAAGCAAAAGCAGGAAGAAAAATGAAATAAAATAGAAAAACAAATCATATAAAGGGATATTAAGCTACTACTAGGTATATGAATCAACCAGAATGATTTCACCATCCTTCACTGCTGGGTTCCACAGAAAGGAGGTGGCAAGAGCTTATCTGAGATGTATAACCATACATTGCACATAAACATAAGGACAGTTGCTTAAGTAAACAGAATCTGAAAGTGATCAAATTACACAATTAAAGATCTATATGGTTATAAGATACATGTAGAAACAATATGGTTTCAGGATGTCAAGTAATTATATTTTATAGAGATTAAAAACATGAGAATAATTATGTTCTATCTATAAACACATCTTTACCACTGCTGATATTATTCATTACTTTGTGTAACCACAAATTTCCCTCTGGTATTGTTGCTTTTTTCTGAAAACATTTCTCTATCATTTCTTGATATAAAGGTCTAAAGGCAAAGGATTATTTTAGCTTCCAATTCTTTGAAAGAGTCTTGTCTTTGAGGAAAGGAAATACACTTGGTTATATTATTCTAGGCTGAATATATTCTTTCTTCTTTCAGGATTTTGAAGACGTTGTTTTATTATCTTCTGTTT
The DNA here is from genome assembly GCF_009828535.3 of Hylobates moloch. Classification (NCBI taxonomy): domain Eukaryota; kingdom Metazoa; phylum Chordata; class Mammalia; order Primates; family Hylobatidae; genus Hylobates; species Hylobates moloch. The sequence goes on along the minus strand of NW_026652290.1, from coordinate 72,810,286 downwards.
TGCATAGTTTCTAAGGAAAACTATGCTTTAACTTTATTCTTTATGAGTAATGTTTCCTCTCCCTGACTGCTTTTAAGATTTTCTCTTTGATCACTAGTTTTTAGCAATTTGTGCCTTTTATTCTTATTTTACTTGTGATTTATTTAACATTTTGGGTATGTAGTTTTAAATATTTTATCAAATTTGGAAAATTTCAGCCATTCCTTTTTCAAGTACCAGCCTGCCACAACACACACCACCCCATGGTAGATCGCTGAATGTAGTCTCACAGGCTATGAATGTTCATAATATATAATTCATAATATATACCATACATATTACATATATATGTAGAGAGAGAGAAATTAGATAGATAGATCTATATATATATACAGAAATACAGTGTGATTGTCACTCTGCCAAATATTATATACAATTACTCATGTGTAGGGGAAATGTGGGGGCCAGTAATGTATAATTTTTTCTAGTCATTTCCTTTTCTTTGGCTCATTTTTAATAGCTTATATTCCTATGTCTTAATGGTAATGTTTATTCTACACAGTGGAATCTGTTGTTAATTCCATCAGATTATTTTTCATTTCAGATATTGTACATTATATCTCCAAAATTTTCATTTGTGTCTTTTTAAAAATATTCCCTTCTTCCTTTATGATCTCAGTTTCCTTTGCATTCTGAAAACATTCACAATTTACAACAGCTGTTTTAAGGATATTGTTTACTAATTCTTTCATTTGAATGTCTTTCTTAGTTGATTTATCCCCCTTCCACCCCCACAACCCCACACAGTTACATCTCATATTTTTTTGCTCCTTTTTTTGTCTGGTAATTTTTATTAAATATAAGACATTGTGATTTGCACTGCTGCACACTGGATTTTGTTGTATTACTTCAAAGAATGTTGGACTTGCTTATGCATGCAGTTATTTTACTTGTGAATAAATTTGATCTTTCCAAGACTTAACTGAAAGTTTTTTTAAACCAATTCCAGAGCAGCATTTGCTTTGGGGATAAATTAGTTCTACTACTCACTGAAAGTCTCAATACTTTCTATATGAAACTAGCTTCTCTTTGGCACTCTGGCCCACAAATTCTAGACATCTGCAACTTTATAAGCTCTAATATATATCTTTTCAACTTAGACTGCTCAGCTCCATTTGGACTTCCCCTCCCTGCTCTGCAGCCAGAAAGAATGCAGTAAGCTCAGAAAATTATGGCAATTTTCTCATTTGTTTCTTTCCAACATTGCCTATTGTCTACTATCTGAAAACACTTGTCCGGTTTTCTAATTTCATGCAGCAGGAAGCCAATCCTCATAGCAGTTAATTCCACATTGGCAGAAGTAAAAGGCAAAACACTGTTTTCTAAACGCTTTAGTTTTTTCTGTATTAACCAGACTAAAGCTAGTCCTAGCTTTTAACTACTCAGAATACAAAACAAAACAAAACAAAAAAAACTCACCTTATATCCACACGATTTTTGTGTGATGCTTTAATTTTGAAATATTATAATTATGAATGTATAATTCACAGAGATATTACCCATTGACAAGACTTCCAAAATAATGGTAATATATATATAAAAGCTTTATTTGCAGAGTAAATTCTGGTCACTGTCAAAGCAGCACAGAAGCAAATTAATCTTAGGAGGATTTAGTAGGTATAAAAATGTTAAATATATATAAACAATTAAAAATGGTAATGTATCTTACATCATTTAGTAAGTCAATAAGAAAGGCATGAATTAAATTTTGAAAACTAGCTTGGTATGATAGCACACAACTATAGTCCCAGCTACTCTACTTGGAGGGCTGAGGTGGGAGAGTCACTTAAGTGGAGGAGTTCAAGGCTGCAGTGAGCTGTGATGATACCACTGCATTCCAGCCTGGGTGACAAATCAAAGCCCTGTCTCAAAAAAATAAAATAGAAAAAATTAGAAAAAAATTACTAATAAAATTAGAAACTATATATGATGACATACACATATTTTATGTATTATTACTTGCATATATATTGCACATTATACAATGTGGAGGAAAACCATTTAAGTGAGGTGGTCTTCAGCATATGTTTCGATAAACCTGCATACACAAATACTTTGGCTGTGTGTGTATCATATGCTTTAGGCTTGGCTTGTGGAATTTTATATATATATACACACACATATATATACACACACTATATTTACATATATAAAATATACATATGATATGGTATATATAATATGAATATGATCTATATCTACCATATATATGTAGAGAGCAAGATTAATTAGATAGATAGATAGATCTATATATACATACAGAAATGCAATGTGATTGTCACCCTGCCAAATATTATCATATACAATTACACATGTGTAGGGGAAATTTGGGGGCCAGTAATGTATAACTTCTGTCTCAGCAAATTTTGCTGATTTCCTTGCCGTATGACCCAAGTGGTGACTTATTTTATGTCTTGTGCATAAGTAAATGCTGCTGACTTAACTGCACATAGGTATTCTAGATTCAAAGGATCCGTCTCTATTGCTGATTACTTATGTTAATTCTCAGTTTCACTATCTCTAATGTGGAGTATTGTGCTAGATTTTGCAGGATAAATTTTAATGGCCATTTGGAATCTACTTTCTTTCTGTTTCATGAGTACTATAATATTAAAATATTTTCACTTTTTCCTTAGGATATATAATACATATACAGAAAGCACACAAAACATAAATCAACAGCTCTGTGAATTATCACAAAGCAAATACCCACATAGCTTTCAACCCCAGATCAAATATAGGAGATTGTCAGAAACTAGACATCTCCTTATAATCCTTCCCAATTTTGTCCTGTTCCTTCCTCCCACAAAAAGGAAATATTGGTCCTAGTTTTAATAGTATACTACATGGAATAATATAGCAAGCATGCTTTTGTGTTCAGCATATTTTGCTCATTGTTGTGTTTGTAAGATTTATCTATGTTCCTCTTTTCACTCACAAAATTTCCCAAATATACTTCTATTGTTATCAGTCCAGGAATTTAAAATTATTTTGCTGTGTTAAAAAGTGTTGCTCTTCTACCCAATTTAGTTTAACACTAAGTAATCATCATCAAGTTATATACTAACATATTTTAACATCTGTAAGGCAACATCCATTGTAAACAGCTTCATTATGCTATATGTCATTAAGAAAAGCTGTTAACTAAACTATAAAATATTGATTTCAAATTGCTTAAAATTTTCATGATACATATGTAAAGTCTCTTGTAGATATATTCATACTGTGAAGTTTTATTATATATCATCTGTGCAAACATAAAAAGGAAATTATAAGTATAATAAATTGAAGAGATTCTAACTTCTTAATATGCATGATTTAATGCTTCTTAATTAATAATTGTTTTCTTAGAGTTGGCAGTGTCTAAAAGTTTTTATGCAGGATCAAAGTCTGTGTTGTCTGAGGCATTTTGAATACAGCTTTTCTGCATTGTGCTACTTTCACTATTCTGCAAATTCAGATGCTGATATTTTCTTGATCTCCTAAGATAAGTGTCAGGAAAGGTACTTGGAGAACAACCAAGATTCATATTTTTCTATAAGTGGTCTTTAAATAGTTTCAAAACTTAAAAAGATGTGTTTTGGTTTTTCTGCTATATCATGTGCCATATGATCAAGTTTGCACATGTGCTTACGGTAGTAATTGTAATATCTGTCTCCTGACCAGTATTAAGTATAAATAAATACTTCAATTATAGGGAGCAAACTGATTTCCTAAAGTGAAAAAAGTGCATCTAAGAATCAGTAAAATATGAGTTAACTGACTTTATGTATATGGAAATAGATGGGTACTCATGTCATAATTTTAGGGTTTTTCAAGTATCTTTAACCTTGAAATGTGCTCCCGGGTTATTTACAATGACTCCAATTCTGTAACAATTGTTAGCTGAAGGCTTTGCATTGTCCAATCTCTGGAAATTAAGTTTGAAACCTCTGTTAAAAAAAATACAATTTAAGCTTTTATCATGTTTGACTAAAGAGGTAATTAATCATGCACTAAAATGTGATAAAGAGTAATGTACCAGAAAGCAGTGAACTTGATTTCTAGTGCTAGAGTCTTCTACATTTAAAAACATTTGTTTTCTTCAATCGGATTCATTTGTAAAATAAGAAAAGCAATAAATTTACCTTATAACATTAAGATAATAAAATGGAACAATTAATGTAAAGAGTTTAACCTACAGAAAATACTTATTAAGCATTCACTGTTATTAGATTATTAGATTTACAAGATTTATAATCTTGAACAAATCACTTCATTTCTCTGAACCTTAATATTTTTTTTGCAAAGCATAGAGAAGCTCATTTCTAAGTTACTTTCACGATTTTTAAATTTTTTGTGACTCTAATTTTTAGGTAGTTTTTCGTTTCATAGTGCTGGTAGCAGTGGTTATTGCTATAAAATGCCGAACAATCTATCGAAACTTGCAGGTAACAAGAAAATATTGGATGCTTCAAAATAATCTTTTCTCTTATGACAGCTTTGAGGAGTAACTCTGTGAAGGGTGGAGGGTACTGTGTTGAATATTTACAAGGAGCAGTACATGAGAGAATTATTGTATACTTGTAGGCTGCTCAGAAACTGAGTGGCTCCTTCTGAAATTGGCCAATGCAGCAAACAAAAATAAAAATCTAACCTGAAATGTTGAGATTTAGAGACATGTAAAAATGTTTTACATGTTTGTCTAAATTTCAAAGTTACACTTTTAGTATTTTAAGAAATACACCCAGAATGTAGGCTGGTAGGACTTTGCTGAATAAATTCGTACCATATTTAACTGTTTGGCGGAAGGATTCACTTACCTGACCCCTGCTAATTAATTAATTGGGAAGGCAAAATTTTTCTAAATACTAACAACACATTTACCTTATCTTTATTATCTTTTTATGATAATCTCCAATGCAAATTCAGGGTCATACTATTTATCAACCCAATCCATCTTCAGCTGATAGAATTATAAAAATAATTTTTTGACGTCAGAGAGAGAAGCTTCAATGGAAAATAGAAATTTTGTTCTCTTAAGAATTCATTATAAACTTTTCATTTAAACTTAATTCCAAATTTGAAGTGAGCCAGAGTAGGTATTTGAATTGGAAACACGGTAATATCTTTGATCTAGCATCATATATAAATAAGCTGTTTTAAGAAATTAATTTTCCATATACCTGAAGCTTATTGGCTTAAGAACCAACACCTTTAGATTTCATAGTTTTGTATGAAAATATTTTATATTGCATTATATGCTTGCCTGCTTTTAAAGATATTATATGGACTATCATTCTACCTTTTCTTAATGACTCCAGTAACTATAATGACTTACTCTTTTTTTATTTTCAGTCACATGATAGGCATTTTCTTTTGACTTTTAATTTACCTCCTCCTCTCATCAGTGGCTCTGCTGTGTGTGCCTAACTAAGTATGTTGTTGTACTGCTTTCAGTTAGGTGTGACCTGTGAAAACAAGCAATCAAGCTTGTTGTGGTTTTATGTTAAATTAACTTGGACAATAATATGCAAATTACTAAGGTCAGTTTGGGCTGGTTACTGAAGATAAGCAAGACATACTACCTGAGTCACTCATCTCTGGATGATGCTATGATTTTCTTTTTTTTTTTTTTTTTTTTGTATGTTGTGATAAAAGAAAAACTTCAGCCAAGTTAAATGTAAAGGCCTTTTATTGACCAAGAGACAAACCTTCAAAATCAAACAAATCATGAATCATTGAATTTTTATTTAAAGCAACTAAAAATTTTCATTAAAAGAGCATAACTACATACTTTGGGATTCTATATAACTGTATAAATTGTTTATACATTTACCTATAGTAATGTGCCAAAATAAGAATAATATGCCCTAAAATATAATTAGGAAAAACAATGATTTATAATTAGATAAGATACAGGTCAGTCAGATGAAATTTCACTGACATGACAAGTTTCTCTATTAAATCATATAATATGGTAATGGACAGAATTCTAGATCTGAATACTATCTATTAATAAATTTATCATAAATACTGTACTCTGCATCAACAATAATAATTTTAACCAAGAAACTGCAAATAGTCTGGGCGCAGTGGCTCACACATGTAATTCCAGCACTTTGGGAGGCCGAGATGGGTGGATCACTTGAGGTCAGGAGTTCGAGATCAGCCTGGCCGACATGGTGAAACCCCGTCTCTACTAAAAATACAAAAAATTAGCTGGGCATGGTGTCGAATGTCTGTAGTCCCAGCTACTTGGGAGGCTGAGGCAGGGGAATGGCTTGAACCCTGGAGGCAGAGGTTGCAGTGAGCCAAGATTGTACCACTGCACTGCAGCCTGGGCTACAGAGCAAGACTCTGTCTCAAAAAAACAAAAAAGAAAGAAACTGCAAATAATTTTGTTCATACTGTAATTTTAAAGTATCTTTCTGCTTCTTCCTGCTATTCCAATATCTAAGTTTCTTTTTATAATACTTTGAAATATACTAAACCTAAATATTTTAAACAAGTTTCTCCTTCAAAACAGACCTTCTACCAGAAAACTTTTATGAAATACTTGCCCAATAAATAACTCAAGTTCATTAAGGGTTGGATACAGTGTTAGGAAAAATAGCTAAAAAGATTCTTTAAGAGAGGTGATAATGAGAAAAAAATTAAGAAACATTGACATATAATAGAAAAACTGAAATTGTCAGCTGCTTAACCTTGCCAAAATTTTTATAAAACAGAACTGACTGCATTTTACATTATAAACTAACTCAACATGCAGTTAGTTATTCAATGCCTGTGGTGCGCTATATACTGGGAATATAGCTTGGAAAAAAATGGTAAAGGTTCTTCTGCAGCTTACAATTTAGTAGTAAGACAAAAATTTATACATAAATACAAAATTTATGTAATATCAGATATTAATAGGGGCTGTTAACATGTGAAAAGCTACATTAAAGATTCTGAGTTCATAGTATTTATTTAATTAAACAATGTTATTGGGCACTTTCTGTGTGTCAAACACTGAACTAGATAATATGTAAACACAAGAGTTACGTTTCTGCCTTAATGGAGCTTACAATTTAGTAGAAGACAGACAATAACTTTAGCAAGGCTTCCATTTGTCTTCCACTGTTTATTCTCCCCTTCTTCTTTACCTTTGAGTTATCTTGGCATGTGGCCACCAAGCTAGACTACTCTTCGCAGCCTTTTTCTCAGCTAGCTGTGGCCACAGTTCAGTTTTAGCCAATGGGATGCAAGTAGAAATAGTGTCTATAGCTTCTAGTATTAAACTGTTTGCCTCCACCTACTTATTTTCCCCTTGACTGAGAGCAGGATATTGGTGAAAAATGAAACTGTCTTGAATTCCAAGATTAAAAACTACATAAGAAAGTTTGCAGAGCCTCTGCTCCAGATGAAAATCATTTACCTCTGGTTTGTTTTGTGAATGAGAAATCAAATTCTATCTCTTTCAAGCTACTGAATGGCAGGGTCAAGTTTTTGTTATTGCTTGTTTTTTAATAATAACTATGCTTGTAGCCTAATACACACAACTCTAAATTGTGTTAAATGTCATAAAGAAGAGAACATGGTGATTGAGAGAAAAACAGTAGGAGGTAACTACTTAAGATTAGGGAATTAGTGAGGCCCCTCTAAGAAAGTAAATTTAACTTGACATTTAAAGAATAGGAGTTAGTTAGTATCGCAGGGCAGGTATGCAAAGTTCACACAGTAGAAGGGATTAGGGACATTTTAGGAATCTCTGAAAGTTCAAAATGGGTACAACTAAGAAATAATGTGCCAGGCAGGTGAAGGACAAGGCTGGAGATAGACCATGTACATCTTAAAAAGTGTTTTCATTTACTCAAAGTGTCAGGGGCAAGAAGTAAAATGTCATGATTTTGTTGCCATTTTTTAAAGAGCTACCCGACTTTTGAATTATAGAATGCGCATTGCTTGGATCCAAAGTGGAAGTGAGGAGATCAGTTAGGAGAGTTTTTTGATCTAGTTCAGAGATGTTGGTGTGTATTAGTCTGTTCTCATGCTGCCAATAAAGACATACCTGAGACTGGGTAATTTATAAAGGAAAGAAGTTTAATTGACTCACAGTTCCACATGGTTGGTGAGGCCTCACAGTCGTGGCAGAAGGCAAAGGAGGAGCCAAGTCACATATTGCATGGCGGCAAGCAAGAGAAAAAGCATGTGCAGGGGAGCTCCCCTTTATAAAACCATAAGATCTTGTGAGACTTATTAACTATCATGAGAACAGTATGGGAAAGACTTGCCCCCATAATTCAATTACCTTCCACTGGGTTCCTCCCATGACACATGGGAACTACAAGAGCTACAATTCAAGATTTGGGTGAGGATAGAGCTAAACCATATTATGGTGCCTTTGAAAACACTTTTATACCATATTATATATGAAAAGTCTACTTTTGGGAGGCTTGAATCTTTTAAAATACTAAAAAATAAATTGGCAGACTCACCAAAAAATTTGATCTTGCTTCTCTTTAGATCAGTTGTAAATGCTACTACATGTGTCTTCACTCGCTGATGATATATGACTCCCCTTTGGTAGTTCCCTGACATTACCAATATTATACTATAACATTGTTGTTCTGACTTTTAATAATTAAGCTTCTGGTTTTTCCTATTTGTTTTTCCAAATTAAATCGCCTTTCAAGGCAATCAGAAACTCTTTCTATTAAACCATGGCTGTATACAAAAAACAAACATGCACTAAGAGCATGTAAGAATGGAAGTGCTTCTAGAGTTCCCATATTATATTTTAGAGAATGTGACATTCCATAATAATCAAAAGGATTTAAAAATCTCATTTATTTTGTATTTATGTGCTAGTTTTCCTTAATTTTTTTTCCAGTCTAATCCATCTAGGAGAGATCATTGTAGAAAAACATATCCAAAGCTTTTTAACTAAATGTTCCAGTGATATTACACTCTATTTAAAAGTTTTCCTAGGAATGGTATCTAGGTCTGTAAAGAACTGATGGGTGAGAATATTTTATTCTGTAATCTATTCAGTTTTAAATTAGCTCCTTTGACTTTGATTCCAAAGATAGCCCATATTGTCCCACAGCAAATTGATTGTCTAGAGGTCCCAAACTGTCAAATTCAGAGAATTGCAATAAAACTGTGGGTATTTTCTGTAGTTCACCAATCTAATTAACATGATCAGTCAGCTGAGCAAACTGTCACACTAGCAAGTCAATTGTTAGGGTCATTTCAGGTATTTTTAGATTAATGTCTTTAATAACACAGGAAACAGTGATGGTGATCTTTAAGGAAAGGTAATAAAGAATTGTAACTGAAGAAGAATAGTCCTGTCAGTTTCCCTTCTACAGTCTATATATGATAAATTTAATCTAGAGTGTGATCAAATACATTAAAGGAACTTTAGCTTCTCAATACTTAGGCTCAGCAGGATTTTTTCCTGAACTTTCTCAGGGAATTATATGACTAGTATTAATGAAACTATTTTGGTAAATATACTTTTAACATTCAAGTTTGTTATATGTGAGACAAATTTAAGTGGATATGGAACAGTACTAAATATACAAATATTTATTGCAAAGTTTAAGTCTTTGGAGATCTGAACTATTATTTCATCAGTTCCTGTTAGCTCTATGGTGAATGTATACATGGCTACTATTTCTACACTCACTGAAATGGGGTAGGTGAGTGTTAAAGGAAACTAAATATGGCCTGAGAAGGACTCCGTACTTCTATATTTGAGTGCTGGTGGATGAACTGTAACCTAGCTTAATAGGCAGACAAGATTGAAAACCTAATTTAGGATTATGTGCCTGTAACAATAGCTGAGTCTTGGCCAATCCCAGTGGCCACACTTCAACCGCTCATAGACTCGTAAGTGTTCAAACTGTGTTCAAATAAGCCAAACACCAACCTGTAACCCATTCAGTTTTTTCTGTACCTCACTTTCGATTTCTCTGTGCCATTTACCTTTTATTGTCTATAAATTTGTTCTGACCACAGGCATCTCTGCAGTTTCTCTGAATCTGATGATATTCTAGGGGCTGCCCAATTCGTGAATTGTTCATTGCTCAATTAAACTGCTTTAAATTTAATTTGGCTAAAGTTTTTCTTTTAACAGATGGTGTCAGAAGTGCGTTCTGAAGTAGATGGTCTAGAATCCCCAGGAGCATTGAGTGAACAAGCAAGATACCTGTTGGACCCACCTGTGTCCTTTGGTCTCCGAGTAGCTGGGGATCATAATTAAGTTCTCTCTCTGATTTCAGAGCTCTACAGATTTGTCTTTTGAGCTCTCTGAGTTTATTTGAGTAAATTTCTATTCCAAACTGGGTTTGGAAGTTGCAACAGAAACTAGACTGGGCCCAGGATGAGATTTGATTTGATAATTAACTGGCTTGGATCCAGAGGCATCTTACATCTGACTGGGTCAGAAAGAAACTGGTAGTAAACTATAATACTGCAGTGTTTGTAAAATTTGGCTTTTGGAAAGTCATGGGGATTTTTGTGTTCTACCTCTTTGTTTTATTTTTCTTGCATGCTTAGGTAGGAAAAAAAAAATCATAGGCTAAGTAAATCAAGGGAACTTGAGAGCAAAGCCAATATTTTAGGTAAAAATCAATTCTTAATTTCTGAGAAACTGAGTTCCTGCCAGCTTATACACTAGGCCCTGGCGGCAGCAAAGTCTCACAGAAATGGTGAAATCTTAGTAAAGATAACTTACAGTAGAACATTCCAAATGGACAACAATGCACGGAAATGCATTTAAAAAAAGCAAAGATTTTCTTTTGAGCTGTGGCTTGGACCCCAGGGCTATAGTATGGTGAGCAGTGTTACTAGGTTCCCTCAGGGAAAAGAACCCAGAAGCCTGCTATGCCGGCAAAAGGGTAAGAATCTCAGACTTCTGGCCTCTCTCTCTCTCTCTGTTCAAACCAGTTGAATGAATGGTAAAAATAACTATATCCTCTCTAAAGTTTTAATTAATGGAAGATAAGAATTCTGAGGCTAGTCTTAAGCTATAGTGAGTCTGGTATATTTTGTGCTGTGAATTTGTTTTTCTGTGTTGGGGGTACCTTAGGGTAGAACATGGATTTATGACCCCATAAGACTGCTGCTCAAGACAGCTCAGCTAGCTGGTCCATAACAAATTTCTGCAGGTCCATGAAATGAAAAAAAAAAACCTGAATGAGATCTCCATCTTGTATTATGTCCTTGGGAGCTTAACCTTATAACTCTGTGGTGGTAATTTCTCTTCATCTCTGCTTTCCAGGGAACAAGAATTTTAGGGCTCATGTTACAGTTAGCTCTAAAAATTATCTTGAGTAGGTAAAAACCTTTGTAACCTCAAAATTAACTACTCTAGACTCCTTCTGGGAAGGGCAACAGATACTGCCCAGTGCTGTTGCTCAGTAGCTAGCCTTTTGTCCTTTCACAGTAGCGGCCTGGGTTCGATCTTGGCTTGGGGAATGAGTCCTTTGGTTTAATTACCTGTGTGACCTTTACCATTTGTAAAGGTCTCTTCCCCTCCATGAAAAACTTCGAGTTTCCCTTCTTAAATCTTCCTTTCTCTCAGCTGCCTTTAAAGATTCTAGATTTTGTAAAAACAGATTATCACTTATTTGAAAAAACCTCATACACTCATGGTTAAGTCATAACCTTAGTTGAGGCTTGTTGGTTTCACCTGTGAAGTAACTTTTGGTAAAGTTTAAAAGCCAGAAATATTGGCTGTGGCTAAAGTTATTTATTTTTTTTTTTTAAAGGGGGTGCTATGGTTAAAACTCTGCTTAATTAAAAGTGGATATCCAAGCTACACGTACATTTCAAAGGCGTTTATGTCTTTTCTCTCCATTGATCTTGTTTTGCTGGAAAAAAGGTTTTTTTCTTCTCAGTCGACTGAAGTACTTTTCTCCATTTTGTCTTGCCACTCTTAATGCACACGAGAGGCCCTAAAATAACTTCTGATAGATAGCCTGGGACTCCTTGGGAAAACAGACAAGGCTCCACTGACCCCATTTTGGAAAAAACAAACTAACAACAACAAAGAAAACACTTCTGTTTTCCTCATGGAACCCCAAGAATTAAAAGTGGATAGATCCCTGTCATAATCTGTTTTGCCTTCCAGCTGTGCCTGCTTATTAGGCTTTAGAAACTGTATGTTGTTTTCCTAGTCATTTCTTGAAGGGCTCCATGCTAAAGCCAGTAATCCAATTAAGAATCTTAGAAACTGTTAAATGAAAAAATCTTACAACTACTGGATCTTTTTCTGTCTGTCTGTAGTAATATATGTGTTGTGTGTGTAATATTTATATAAAAGAGCTCTCATTAATTGGCTTAAAGAAAAGTGCAAAAATCAAATGTTTTTTAAAAAATAGAAATTAATGTCTTTTAGTTCATGTAACTTTAGTAACTTGGGAAATACAAACAAACAGCTTTAAAGATAATTGGCAAAATAAAAATATTTGGTTTGAGTTACACAGGTCAGGTATTAGGTTTGCTCAATGCTTTAAGATCATAAACTTCTTCTTTGACTTTAAAAAATTGTTTAATTTATTTTGGAGAATTAGATTTGAATAAGGCCTGAGGACATGTGGAATTAGCTATGCCCCCTAGCTATGGAAAGCAGGTTATAAAGAAAAAAGGGATTTTATATAAGAAAGTATCTTGTATGATAAATTCTTGTTCTAAAGTAAAATAACCAGTTGTTTAAAAAGAGGGATGCTTAGGTCAAGTCAGAAAGTCCAAGGATGTTATACATGGTCTAATTTGTGAAAGGATATTTATGTACCCAAACTAAAAGTTTCTAAGAGATACCATTATAACATATAATTGAGACTACTGAAAACACAGTTTTCAATGGAAGGTATGTGAGGGAAGTTAAATATGTTTTGGTAAAAGATTATAAGAATGCATGGGAATGTACATTTTTGCCTGGTTTAGAAAAGTAAAAGATCGTTTAAAATTAATAAGATAAAGCTAGACGTTTGAACAAGTTGTGGAAGGTGTGTAAAAAATTAATCTTGGAAAAAGAAATTCTGTGTGGACATTGGTTAATGTTAAAGGGGTATTAATTTTCTTTTAATAAATTGAATATTGGAATAAAAACACAACAGGTTTTTTTTTAGAGCACTGACCTGCTCTTTCACAAAAACTGTAAAGGGTTATAAAAGGTTTATGAGAATCTCAACCTTATGGTCAAACCAATGAAGATTGATACATTTGTCTATAAGGTTTTATTAAAAATTGGCTTGATGTTACAAGAACATTAATGCAAGGGTGAAATTTGGTTTTATCTGTTGAAGAAGATTTTCATGTAATATTTATTAAAAGATAATGAAAGATTTTTGTTTGCCTTTTTAATAAATTACTGAAAAAAGAAAGGAAAGACAAGAGATAGATTATTTGGAAAGCTAAGTCTTCCCTCTATCAATCAATCAGTAAAGGTTTTTGCCTTTAAAATTTTTTTGAGTTGTCATTTTGGTGAAATGAATGACTTATGGTAATCTGGAATTCTATTTCATAATATCAAGCGTTTTAAACCTATTTGATAACCTTCCCAAAATCAAATTTCAGCTTCAAAATTGTCTTTTCTAACCTGTAACTTTGAGATGCTATAGACAGTCCCTGAAGCATTCAAGAGAAAAGTAAACAGGATTATTTGATATGTTTACTTACATGGGAAGAATTGCCAAAATTTAAAATAATGTTACTCTTCGGGTTATATTTTAGTGAATGATATTAATATATGTTCCCAAATTGTATGGGATTTCTAAAATTCTAAATATGTCTGAGTAAATACTATCAATGATAATTAAGGATATTATGTTAAATATTATCAATGATAATTAAAGATATTATGTTAAGTACCAGAGATCACTGAAATTACCAAATTGCCTTGTCAATTGTGTCTATAACTATGACTAAAGTCGTTTCCACAGTTGCAGTTTCTGAAAAGTTCACAATCACACAAAATCCTAGAATATGGTGTCTTTTAGGAGGTTCATGAAAGGATGGAAAGAACCTTGAAAAGTACTCTTGAATACAATTTTCTAATAACTTTAAATTCATATCATTTGCTTTCAGTGATAATTCCAGAAACTTTAATAAAAAGACTGTCTGGTTAATAAAACTGAGAATCTCGGTAGAACAAAATTAAACTGAATACCAAGAAAATACTTTACCAGATTGTCATGTTAAACCAGCTGATACTAAAATTGTTTAAATATGCAATTTGAATGAACTCCATGGTGTAAGTCAAATTACCTATGATAACCCATTAGTTATCAGTGCTATGCACATACATTTTAGAAATACTTTTATGCAAAAGGACGTAAGTCCAATGTTAAGCATGAAATCACGAGAACCAGAATGGCTACCTTGTTCTTCCTGACTCCTTAAAGCTTCTGTTTTTAAAGGTTCTGCATCGCATGACTCACCATAGAGAAGATAAAATGATCCAAATTGAATACATATTGGTGTGGTGACTTAAACTTGCTAAAATAGTTTATAACCAATGTTTAGTTTGTTAAATCCATATTCCCGGGAAGACAATCAATCAAAGCTTCAAGTACATTTTGCTACCTGATGGGCCACTTAAACAATTACAAATGGATCTCATTCAATTGTCATTATCAATACATGTTTTCTGGTTGTATTAAAGCTTTCCCATGCAAAAGGGCTGATGTTATAACAGTAGATTATTATGCTACAGTGTATTTTCACCAGGTAAAGAAAGCTTTTTATGGTTCACTGACTGAGGACAACCCCTTCACAATATACAATCCAAAGATTGGATCTTCTGAGAACATCAGAGAAAGACCATCCTTGCCATCCACACTACAGCAAAACTTTGGGACTTGAATTTTAGGCTCATAATCTCACAACCGAGAAGGGTCCCCTCCACACCTTTGTAACTGTACACCTACTTGAACCCTTAAGGTAAAGCTAACCAGGAAAGTTTCTCCCTAGAAGAAGATGGCATCCTTGGGCATCTTCTTCCAAAATAACAGATCAAGACTTCTCTACTATCATGAGACTCTTACCTTTGAATATTTTTTCCCTTGGTTATAACTTTATGAACAATAGAATTGAAAAGGGGGTCTGTTATGTGCACTTATGGGATACACTTTTATTTGTGAAGGATTTTGCAGCCAGCCTTGTACATGGTGAGAAACAGAACATTGGTTCACTCCTCTTAACCCACATCACAGGTTAAAGAGAGCATTGCCAGAAAGCCTTCACTCTTCTGAAAGGCATAATTTATTAGGTTCTTTTTCCATGATTTGAAATAAAAGAGACAATGATTAGAAATGCATTCTTCATGATAGTCCCTACAGAAGATTCTACCATAAAGGCTATGGTTACACAACAGACTTTAAATTATTTTGTGAAAGTTATGATAAATAGTAGAGTTAGATAAACAGAGAAATATTTGTGCAGCTGCTGGCACTTGTGGCCTATGGAGAAATAGATTGGGTATTACAGAAATTCAGCTGTAGGGATTAAGGAAAAGATGACTTAGTTAAGTGAGTAGATGCTGTAGCTCATTCTTTGATCTATTTGATTTTAGGTGGTTTGGTTTATGGGCACCCTAGATAAAGAGCATACTCCAACCTCTTGGTATTATTCTGCCGATTGTCATAATAGTAGTCGCTCCAGTGTGCTGTATTCACTAAAAGGTTTTAAATGTTTGCATGCAGCCATCTCTAGAATGTCAAATGGTCTCTCTTCAGTTGGAATGACAAAAGCTCAAAGAAATGTGTGACCATGAGGACACTGTAACCTATGAATGACATGCTGAGACTGGAAACCCAAAGTGATGATAACTGAGAGTGGCCATAAGGCCCTAAGTTTCGGTCACACTCTCATCTAAGTAAGAATCTGGCCAAGAACGGGGAATTTTGTTTTTAACAAAATTATGGGAGGCCCTTGTTTTGCACTACACCCCAGCAGACCAAACAAAGCCAAATTAGAGTCACTAGTGCTAAATATGACCTAGTTTGACAGTTTGGGACCTTCAGACAATCACTTAGCTGTTTGTTAGACAAGATGGCCTATCTTTGGATTCAAAGTCAAAGGAGCTAATGTAAAACTGAATAGATTATGCACAAAATATTCTCACCTATAGAGTTCTTTACAGACCTAGATACCATTTCTAGGAAAACTTTTAAATGGAGTGTAATATCACTGGAACCATTCGTTCAAAAGCTTTGGCTATATTACAGTCACTAGTCACCAAATTAGAGTCACTAGCGCTAAATGTGACATAATCAAACTAAGACTTTAAGAAAACGCATAGATCCTAGAACATACCAGGTTTTGTTTTTCTCCTGAAATTTACAATGGTAATAGTGACATCAATGAGAAAGTTTTGGTCAATCTCTTAAAATTGAGAAAAGGGGGGAATTGTTAAAGCAAACTAAATATGGCCTGAGAAGGACTTTGCACTTCTTCTATATTTGAGTCCTTCTAGATGAACTGTAACCCAGCTTAATAGGCAGACAAGATTGAAAACCCAACTTAGGAGCTTACACATATAAGAAGAGCTGAGTTTTGGACAATCCCAACAGCCATACTTCAACCACTAATAGACTCGTAAGTGTTCAAACTGTGTTCAAATAAGGAAAACACCAACTTGTAACCAACCCATCTGTTTCTGTACCTCACTTCCAATTTCTGTACACCACTTCCCTTTTTTTGTCTGTAAATTTGTTCTGACCACAAGGCATCCCTGGAGTCTCTCTCAATCTGCTGTGATCTTGGGGGATGCATGATTTGAGAATTTTATCGTTCCTCAATTAAACTTCTTTAAATTTAATTCCGCTAAAGTTTTTCTTTTAACACGAGTAACTGAGAATTATTAGGGTAACACTCAAGGGATTATCATGAACGTATTAGGATATATAAACAGAGTCAACTTGAATGTGCATAGGTTGCAGAAACAGAGCTTATAGAGAATTATGATAGACTATTGTTGGAATTTGACTATTTTCCTCCTATGTCCTTCTATCAAACCCATTTTGTCGTCTTGAAAAAGTGTCTATTTTCTGGGATCCTAGTGTAAGTAAGTTCCTATCTATCTTAACCATGCTTCTGTAGAGCTCCCATATTTTAGAGAATGTAACATTCCATAATAATCAAAAGAAGGATAAAAAAATCTAATTATTTTGTAATTATGTGCTGGTTTTCCTTTATTTTTTCCCAGTCTAAACTATATAGCAGAAAGCATTCTAGGAAAATATATCCAAAGCTTTTGAACTAATGGTTCCAGGAATACTACACTCCATTTAAAAGTTTTCCTAGAAATGGTATCCACATCTATAAAGAACTCTACAGATGAGAATATTTTGTGTGTAATCTATTCAGTGTTACATTAGCTCCTTTGACTTTAATTCCAAAGATAGGCCATCTTGTCTAACAGCTAAGTGACTGTCTGAAGGTCCCAAACTGTAACATTCAGAGTATCACAATAAAACTTATTTCCTGTAGTTCACCAATCTAATTAACACCACCAATCAATCAGCTTTATAAACAACTATCAATAAACGATATAGAATATCCAAGATCTTTTTACCTGAGAACATTCTCAACTTCAGCTGTTTGTCCAAGCTTGCCTTCGCTTGGCTTTGGCGAAGCCTCCATTTCATCAAATCTTTTATATTTGTACTTAGTGAAGGTTTCTTTTTCTAGCAACCAAAAATATGACTCTTCAATACATAACTAGATTTTAAGTTATAGCAGAAGCACAACCATCTAGAGTATCAAGTCAAAAGGATGGTTCAGTACTTTTAACTCATATTTGTGTGTGTGTATATATATATATATATATATATATATATATATATGTAATATTAGTATAGTGAGACCTGCATTTAGTTAATAAAAAACAGATGCAAATGAAGAATGTACTGGGTTATTTATAAAATAAATGTATAAAATATTGTAAGTTCCGGATATAGAGAAGAAGAAATAATAACACATTTAAAAATAAAGTGAAAGTGCAGGTTAAAAAACTCACTTTTCCTCTAATATCTTTTACTAACTGTTGACCATTTTTCTTATATAGGATTTTGTATGGTTTTCTTAATACTTTTCTTTACAGTTTATATTTGTGGTCCTGTATCCCTAGTAATATTCTATATCATTTGAGAACAGGACATTTATTCTATCCTTCTCGGTTTAAAACTTAAACATTTGGATGTTTGTACCACAATTATTAACTGAATACAGAACAGAAGAGTTGTTACAATGCAATACAAACAGCCTAAAACTCTTACTGGCTCACTAGAACAGATGTTTAATTCTAGATCCCACTATACATTCATTCTGGGTGAACTGTGAATTTGTTCCATGTAGATATTGCATAAGAGAGAAGTTGTGCATGGGAAACCTTCTGCAGGCTCTTTTTCTTCATAAGTAACACTTGTTACTGACTCTCACATTTCATTAGATTAATCAAGACAAATGGCCAAATGTGGTGTCAATGTGTCTAGAAAGTAAAATTTACTCATATCATCAAGGAAAATAGAAGAGAGAAAAATAAAGATTTTGAGAAACATACAATCTACCACAAATTATATTAGCTGAAACCATTTACTTAATTCCTCCAATTCGCAGAGAATCTATTAGACAGAAATGCAAGTAGCCACATATGTGTAAACATCTATCACAATATTTGACATATTGTGGACACTCAATAAAGTTATTTTCCCTTCTACATTTACTATTCTAAAATAATTTACCTTCCATGTGGTAGGTGCTCAAAACTATTTTATGTGAAGACAATAATTATGAAGTTACCTCCATTTCATACATACACACTCATCTACATATGCCAGAATAAATCACAGTCTTTGTTGTTGCATGAGTCCTATCTGATGGCAGAAATAAATTTATAGTTTCTCACTTATGCTATTACATTTCTATAGATTATAACTCGCAGTCATGTATGTTCCCCCAAAAAGCAGAGCCTTAGGCAAAAGCCTGTATTTTGCCACTCTATTGAGGAATGCAATTCCTAGAAGTCAAAAGTGAGAGGAAAGGAGAAAGAGTCAAGAAGAAAATGTAAGCATGTGTGTTTATTAGTGGCTGACTACGACTTAGAATCAATTCATATGAGGACTTTATATTACAGAACTTCCTTCTTTGAGACTTTTAAGAAATGCTATACCACAGGAAGTCCAGCCTAAATGATAAAAAAGATAGATAGATGCGATTCAAAACTAATACATTGAATTAGAAATGCACACAGTTCATTCCTAGTTGTTATATAAGTTTTAATTCTCTAGGTGTTTAAATCAGGCAGTGCTACCTTAGCTGTGTAATTAATTATAGAGTCATAATTCCAAACCCTAATGAATTATTCTTCTTACCTCAGTGCTTGTTTTTCCTTGAATTAAGAATTTTTTTGGCTGGGCGCGGTGGCTCATACCTGTAATCCCAGCACTTTGGGAGGCCGAGGTGGGCGGATCACCTCAGGTCAGGAGTTGGAGACCAGTCTGGCCAATATGGCAAAACCCCATTTCTACTAAAAATATAAAAATTAGCCAGGCATGGTGGCAGGCGCCTGTAGTCCCAGCTACTCGGGAGGCTGAGGCATGAGAACTGCGTGAACCTGGGAGGTGGAGGTTGCAGTGAGCCGAGATTGAGCCATTGCACTCTAACCTGGGTGACAGAGTGAGACTCCGCCTCAAAAAAATAATTGTTTTTCATTTATCCCTATAAACTCATTTTCTCTTTGAAATCTGCAATTGCTAAAATAATTAGCCATTTATAAATTATGATAATTTTTGTATGGGATAATGATATAGAACTATTTATATGAATTTTACTGGTAAATGTACATTGTTGACATACCTCTCAAATTAAATACCACAAAAGAGTGGTAGGTAGTGAAAATTTATTTCACAAGTATTCAAAGGGCTTCATTTTAGTCCCAACACTGTCATTAGCACTGTAACAAAGTATAAGTAAGTCACTTAAGATGTCTGGACATCAGTATCTTGTTAATTTAACAGAAGATTAAGAATATATTCAGTCTATGCTATGCAGAATCATAGGAGTTCTATGTAATACTTTAATAATAAATATTTTGGATGGAAGTCATAATGAATGAATAATAATTTAATCTAATCTATAACTTCTTTACACATTTAAGGGTTTTTACCAAAACTTCTCATTTTTATCTGATTTACTGATTTGGTATCTGAAAATACTTTCATTTAGAAAGCATCTCACTTGCTTAGAAAACTAGTGGATCAAAATCTATGAAAATACTTGATGCTATGCAACTTGACTTTGCAACACTCAAACTAAAAATTGAAGTACCCTCCATAGTAATCTCTTGAGAGTAGCCAAAATATATGGTCATATTGATGAAGGGATTCAATTATCAGTGACAGAAACTTGCACTGAAAATTAATATAAGTAAAATGAAGGGTATTGATCACTGTCAACTCACCAGGAGGGAACAAAAACAGAAAAAAAGAGGTCAGCATATTTGGAAAGATAAGATAATTGAAAAATGGAACACAGTATCTGCTTGATAGTTTCTCATGTCAGTTATTACAGTTATCAAGCCTTCAGAGGAAGCCAGAGAGAGCCAGGTAGCATTTAAATTAATGTGGAAATATAAGTTTAAGCATAGACAACTGTTTTCTTTTTATCAAATCTATCAAATAATAGTATATGAAGCTATCAAATTCTATTTTAAAAACCTATCAACATAAAACTCAAATTATTCTCAATTAAAAATTATGATAGTGTTTCAAACACGGTATGTGTGTGTGTTTTTATGTACAACACCAGGGTGGGGCACAGAAATAAGAAGGAAGAGGGTAAGAAGGGCAGTTTTACATCAACCATGACACCACTCCCCCAAAACTCCACAGCCTATTGCAGAGAGAGATACTGTCTGCATTGTGAAAGGGGCGTCAAGTGATGATTACGCAACTTTGCTACAGACTCCAGGACCAGTTCTGCCTCAGTGAACCCTGCCAACAAACCATTCCTCTCAGACACAGTCTCCGAGCCAGCCCTAACAGCCTCAGGTTCCAGGCCTGCCTCTGTGCCAGGTCAGTGCCCACAGCCCTAGGTTCCAGGATAGCCCCCAAGGATTCAGGACACAGGTCAACAATCGTAGACTCAGATTTCCAATCCCCACCCTGCAACACCCATCCGGGAAACAATAAAGAAAACAATCTTACTTACAATCACATAAAAAATACTTACGGATAAATTTAACCAAGGAGGTAAAAATATCCAAACATGAAAAAGTATGTAACACTGATTAAAAAAATTTAAGATGACACAAATAAATGAAAGATATTTCATGTTCGAGAATTGGAAGAAGTAATATTAAAATATCCATAGTATCCAAAGCAATCTACCTATTCAGTGCAATTCCTATCAAAACTCTGAAGATATTTATCCCAGAAATAGAAGAAAAAAATTCTAAAATTGTTATGAAACCAACAAGGATCTCGAAAGCAAGGCAATCTCCAGTAAAAATAACAAAGGTGAAGGTATCAAAGTAAAGTATCTGATTTCAAAATATTGACAAAGGTTTAGTAAAGCAGAATGGCACTACCATAAAAACAGCCACATACATTAATGAAACAAACAAAATAGAAAGCCCAGAAATAAATTCATGCATTTACAGTCAATTCATCTTTGATAAAGTTTTCAGTAACATTCAATGAGGAAAAGACAATCTCTTGAATAGTATCAGAAAAATCAGATATCCACATGCATAAGAATAAAATTGGATCTTTCTTTCTTTATATTATACAACACACCGAAATAAACTCAAAATGAAGGAAAGACATATAAGACTCGAAATTATAAAACTCCTGAAAGAAAATACAGAGAAAAGCTTCTTGACATTGGTCTAGGCAATGATTTTTCAATATGACTCCAAAAGCAGAGGCAACTAAAGCAACAATAAACAAATGGGACTGCATCAGATAAAAAGCTTCTGCACAGCAAAAGACAATCAATCAACAAAATGAAGAGACAACTTACAGAATGGGAGAATACATTTGCAAAGCATACATCTAATAAAAAGTTAACATCCAACATATGCAAGGAATTCAAGCAACTCAATAGAAAAAAAAAACAAAACAAATATTCTGATTTAAAAATGGGCAAAACACCTGAATAGACATCTCCTAAAAGAAGACATATAATCAGCCAACAAACATATGAAAAAATGTTTAACATCTCTAATTATAACAAAAATACAAATTAAAACTGGAATGAGGTATCACTTCACACCTGATACAATGGTTATAACCAAAAAGAAAAATGATAACTAACAAGTGTTGGCTTAAGATATAGAGAAAAAATAATCTTTGTACATTGTTAATGGGAATGTAAATTAGTATATACATTATAAGAAATAATTGAAAATTGAACTGGTATATAATTCATCAATGCCACTTCCAGCTACCTATTCAAAGGTAATAAAATCAATATCTCAAAGACATATCTGCAATTTCATGTTTATTACAGCATTACTCACAATAGCCAAAATGTGGAATTAGGATGTGTATTGTCACACGGTGATAATGAGTAATGCATTGATATTGTTGGAAACCAATGTTCTTACTGTTGTAAAGGGAAACTGGAGAGAAGCAAGGAAGTAATGCAGTGATAAAATTTAATCCATATAAACTGATAATTTTTAAATGATTATATTTATTTTTTAGTTTTCATACCAAATGGGTATCCAAATCAATAATAGCTAATTCCCAATGGACTTATGTAATGTCTGTATCTGGGTTTTGAATACGAACACCATTTTCTACTAAAAGGGACCAGGACTCCTTTGTGAGTTGGCTGATTCCAGGTTGTGTAGAAAATACAAGGTAATCCTGGAATGTCATGTTAGGTCTATAAACAAGAAAATATTTAGAGCAAAAATAAACAACTCATTAGAAGAGATAGATAGAAAACAAAATTTAAAACAGTACAGGAAAAAAAAGAATGTATATGGGAAATCATAACATGGAGACACATCAAAATAACGCAGGTACTAACTTGAAAGAATTACTGCTAGCTGAATGTGGGATAATTTGAACATCAAAAGAGATAATGACTGTACTGATTTTAAGCTTAAAACCAGTACTGAAGAGACAGATTGACAAATTATGGCACACTTACACACTGAAGTACCATACAACTCTGTAAAAATAAGAAAAATCTTTATGGATTTTAGGCTTAAAACCAGTACAGTAATTACTATACTTAAGAAGTGCAAGAATAAACAATTCCACAGTGGTAATATTAAAAGGAGTTATCATTTTTTTCTAAAGAATCCAGCTAATAATATAGAATGAATATCATGATTTTACAATCACTTTGCAATTGATGATTCAGGCAAAGAAAAAAAATACCCACAGATTCTTGAAGTTACCCCACAGATTAGTTACTAACTAAAACAGAAGAAAGGTGATTTCATAATGGAGAAATCTGATAGACAATAACTTGACCAAGCAATTAAACAACATTATAAATAATGGAATTAAATTGATGCAGAATACATTCCGTGTCTCTTGATGTAATTCACTGGAAAGGCAGGGTATCTCTATGCAGAACTTTGCTAAAAATATTTAGTCTGAATTTAGTAATTAGAAAATAGTAACAGACCAGGCACAGTGGCTCATACCTGTAATTTGGGAAGCCAAGGCAGGAGGATCATTTGAGGCCAGGAGTTCGAGGGCAACATAGCAAGACCTTGTCTCTAAAAATATAAGATAAAATAAAATTAGCTGAGCATGGTGGTGTGAACCTATAGGTCCAGCTACTTAGAAGGCTGAGGCAGGAGGATCACTTGAGCCCAGGAGGTCAAGGCTGCAATAAGTCGTGATCATGCCACTGCATTCTAGCCCAGTTGACAGAGAAAGACTACGTCTCAAAAAAAAAAAAAAAAAAAAAAAAAGACGCATGAGAACTAAATGCAGTATGTGTTCTTGATTGAATCCTGAATTTTTAAAGAAATCTATAACATATACTTCTGAAATTCTTAGAATAAGCCTCCAATTTTAATATGGACCTTAAAATAGATATTATTTTCAACAACAAAGGAAAAAATTAACAAAGTGAAGAGACAACCTAAGGACTGGAAGAAAATATTTGCAAACCATACATCTGATAAGGGGTTAATATCCAAAGTATGTCAAGCAAGCAAAAAACATGAGAAGGCCCAAAAAGATTTAAAAATGGGTAGAAGATCTGAATAGAAATTTCTCAAAAACAAAAAAAAATAAAATTGACCAAAAGATACAAGAAGTTCAATATCACTAATTATTAGGGAAATACACTTTACTATTCAAAGGAGATAGCCCTTTCACACCTGTTTGAATGGTTATTATCAAAAAGATAGATAACAAGTGGTGTCAAGGATGTGGAGAAAGGGTAACTCATATACTGTGGGTAGGAAAGTAAACTAGTATATCCACTATGAAAAACAATATAAAGGCTCCTTAATAAACCAAAAATAAAATTGCCATATGATCCAGGAATTCCATTTCTGGGTATTTACTCAAAAGTTTTAAAATCAATATATCAAAGAGATATCTGCACTCCCATGTTCACTGCAGCACTATTCACAATTACCAAGATATAGAAGCAACTGAAACATTCATTAGCAGAGGAATGGACAAAAAAATGTGGTGTAAATATACACACATCAGAATACTACTTAGACTTAAAAAAAAAAAACTTATTTGTGGTAACATGAATGAAATTACAGAACATTATGCTAAGTAAAATAAGTCAGGCACAGAAAGACAAATATGTTCTCATTTATAAGTAGAATCTAAAACAATAGAATTCAAAGAAGCAGAGAGTAGAATAATGGTTATCAGAAGCTGAGGGGTTGGGAACAATGGTAAGATCATGGTCAAAGGCTCCTAAGCTTCAATTAGGAGGATTGCTTTTTGGGGGGGGGATATATTGCACAGCCTCATGAATATAGTGAATTGAAATGTATTATATGTATATTTACATTTCAGAATCTCCAAGAGAGTGAACTGCAAATGTTCTCACAACAAAAGATAAGCACTTGCTGTGATGAATATGTTAATTAGATTGATTTAATTATTCCACGTTGTATTCCTCAATCATTGCATTGCTTTTTACCCAATACATAGATACAACTATAATCTGTCCAATTATAATTAAAATATAAAAATTAAAATTTTTTCTGGTTGTAAAACAGTATTTTTTTGCCAGGAAGAAGTACATATGATGGCACTCCCAAACCGAGGGCATCCTGTAAAATAATTGACCAGTACTCTTCAAAAGTGTTAGGGATATAAAAGGAGAAAAAACTAATGTGTTGCCACAGATTTGAGAAGTCTAAGAAGACATGATGAATAAATTAAACCTTGGACTAGGAAAATGTTATTTCAGTATAAAATTATTTCAAAATAGAAAGTATAAAAACATTAAAAATACCAATGAATTACAACTCAGAGTCATTTCCTACTGATTATTTGGAATTTTAGTATCAGTCCTCAATGTACTTTTTTTTCTGTCTTTTTTTCTGAGACAGAGTCTCACTCCGTTGCCCAGGCTGGAGTGCAATGGTGCCATCTCGGCTCACTGCAACCTTCGTCTCCAGGGTTCAAGCGATTCTTGTGCCTTGGCTTAATGAGTAGCTGGGGTTACAGGTCCCGCCACCATACCCGGCTAATTTTTGTATTTTTACTAGAGATGGGGGTTTCGCCATGTTGGCCAGGCTGGTCTTGAACTCCTGGACTCCAGTGATACCCCCTGACTTTGTTTCCCAAAATGTTGGGATTATAGGCGTGAGCCACTGAGCCCGGCCTTGAATATTTAAAAAAATCATCATGTACCATGTTTCAGTGTTTAAAGTGAATGAAGTTAAAAAAATACCTAACATGTCTGAAATTATTGATAGGAGAATTAAGCAATTGACAGACTGCTGTTGAATTACAAATGGTACATAAAAGTTAAGCAACTGAAAAAAAATTATTAATGCCAGATAAAATTTAAAGATAATTCTTCTGTAACATAAATTTAACTGTATTATAAGGTATGGCTCTGTTGTAAATAATATTTACATATATAATAACATAATCACTTGATGTGTTTATATTATGTAACCAAAATTAGGATTCAGCTATATGAAGAGAATGAATGAACTTGTGATGTTGTGTGAAGTACAGGAGATAAAGTACTAAATCTCCATCTAGTATACTGGAAAATTAATAGATACCAAAATAGTCCAAAATGGAAAAGCAAAATATAGGGTTCAAAACATGTTATATAGAGATCTTCAATAAATACCAGAGGAATCAGATTAGGAGTTTAAAGTGATTGCCTTAGAGCAGACCCTGGAAATTGTGGGAGTGAGCATTGGTATTGTTTATTATAAGAAGCTTAATATTAATAATATCACTTGACTCATTAAAAATTCACTGTATTCACTTATTTTTGGTTGGTTGCTCTCAAGTCCTGGAGCACAGCTGTTATCTTAACATCTTTCTGCACTGTTTTCCTGTGAGTTCCCAGGAGTTATTTTTGTTTTAAATATTCTGTTTCTTGGACCCCATATCTTGCTTGGTTTACTTTCTCATTTTGGTAGAAACATCATCGAGTAGATTCCTGAAAAAATTTAACATTTTGATACATTCAGAAAAAAATCAATACTCTA
This sequence comes from Hylobates moloch, assembly GCF_009828535.3. Lineage (NCBI taxonomy): Eukaryota > Metazoa > Chordata > Mammalia > Primates > Hylobatidae > Hylobates > Hylobates moloch. Next base: position 72,783,588 of record NW_026652290.1, on the reverse strand, counting down.
ATTTCACATTTGATTGATACTAAATTCTAAATTAGAAATTATACTTCTTCAGAATTTCACAGGCATTATTCTATTGATTTCTAACTTCTAGTAGTGATGCTGAGAAACTCAAACTCATCCTAATTTCTAACCATCTGTATATCAGTTGTATGTTTCTGTTTTTCTTTCTGAAAGCTTGTTTTTATCTCTTGTGTTTTGAAATTTCACGATATAATGTGGAGTGAGGCTATTTTCATCCAATGCTCTGGGCAATCAGCAGCACCTTTCAAGATGAAAATTTATGTTCTTTAGCTCTAGAAAAAGTATTGGATGCTTTTTTTATGTCGTTTTTCTCACTTTTGTTTTCTCTATTAGATCTTACAGAAAATTCTATTATTTGGATATTAGATCTCCTGGCCTGATGTACTAATTGCCTTATCTTTTTCTGTTACGTTTTCCCATATATAGTCCCTTTTCTCTACTTTGTTTATCTTTTCTAGTGAGTTGTTTACTTTTGCTGTAATATTTTTAATTCTCAAGACTCCTTTTACTCAAAAAGTTTTTAAAAATAGTATTCTGTCTTGTTTACTGAAATGACTTATTTTTTTCCTTCTCAGATTATTAATGATACTTTTTATTTTAGAGCTTGCTTGTTTAATCTGTTTCCTTGCAGATGCTTTATATTTATTGTATTGTTTTCAACTCTCTCTGGTGCTTCTTAGTTGCATGTTCAAGATTCCCAGTTGCGTGTTCAAGAGCAAGAGGCTGACAATCTGTTGGAATCTATGAAAACATATAGGAGACTAGCCAATCTTGGACTTCACTCTGATGTAATTTAGCCAAGCTGTTTCCTTGAGGGAACTTGACATTAATATCTTTACATCTTCCCTTTTCTGTAGGCTACCTTTTGAAGAAAGATATGTTCTAATCTTGCTCCCAATCTCTTTCAATCTAGAGTCCCTCTGGTAAATATCCACAAGACAATAAACTTCTGATCTGCTAGAGCGAGTGAGGGGCAACTGCACATCTGTCTAGAGGATGGAAAGGAATCTGGGGCCTATTTATTCCAAAATGTCTAGAAAATCACCTGGATTTTAGTCTGAGTTTCAACTTTGAGAGTTACCTGTAGATACCATTTCCTTAGTCTTTTGCTATTTCTGCAGGGTGGATTGCTTTGTGGATTTCCTTAGTGAAAACTAAGCTCTGATTTTTTATCTTGCCCAAATTCCTACCTAAGGGGTCTAGGGAGTCATGCCCTACAAACTATAAATTCTCATCATATGGGTTTTATTTGACCCTATATATTATGACTTACTTTTCAATGTGACTCTGGCATAACATTATGAGACAAGGAAAGAAATATTTAGTCTCAAAATATATTTTCTTACTATACCTTGAAATTGCCCTGCAAAGTCCCTTGTGGGAAAAATCCACATTCTATAGAAAATCTTCTTTCCCGTTTGTTTTCCTTCATCTCTTCCCAGATCTAGGAGATAATCAACTAAAAGCCAGGCACCCTTTTAAGTCAGATAAGAAACAATTTACAACCTGCCCTCTCTGAAGTCTACTATCTATCTGAGAGCTTCCTCTGCACAGTAAAACTTGGTCTCCACAATCCTTTATCTTTAACCTGAACATTCCTTTCTGTGAATACCCGGTCTTTAGACAAACTCAACCGCTTGTCAACCAGAAAGCGTTTAAACCTTCCTATAGCCTGGAGGCCCCCGCTTTGAGTTGTCTGTCCTGCCTTTCTGAACGAAACCAATGGATATCTCAAGTGTATTTGATTGACGTCTCATGCTTCCTGGAGCTATATAAAACCAATCTGTGCCCCAACCACCTTGCACATGTTCTCAGGACCTCCTAAGGGCTGTGTCATGGGCCATGGTCACTCATATTTTGCTCAGAATAAATCTCCTAAAATATTTACAGAGTTTGACTCTTTTCATCAACATTAGCATTGACTGAAGATTTCGCTTCCATGGGTTTGCTAAATTGCTTATTACTTGACCTTCTATTAAGCAGCTTTTCAATTGCTCCTGCTGTTAGTAATTGTAACTGCTGTTACTTTCTAATGCAATTTGTCACTATGTGTTCATGCCTTTTAAAAAAATTTCTTAATTATTGTTATTTAAGTCAGTGTAAAAGAATGTACAAGTGAATTCACGTACTTAAACAGCCATATTTATCTGAAATTCTTAGAAAGTTTCTTGAGGCCTGAATTAGTTGTCATTATAACTCATGATTTTCTCTTATCCTCAGGTCAGTCAGCCTCATGTGCATGAGTCCTCAGGAATCAAGCAGGCAAAGAAATTAGATTGTTAGGGCCCTTCAGAGAACACAAAGATGTTTTATGACTTCGGGAAAAAGGTAATTATAGTACGGAAATAAATACGTGAAAGGACTTACAGATCTTAACAATCCCAAGGTGAGAATGATATGACTTCTGTGGAACTGATTACTGCTATCTGGCCATATTAATGGTACTTAGTGAAGCAATTGACAATTCCTCAACTACTCTATTGAAAGGCAGAAGTGGAAGGCAATACTGCTTGTGGGTGGAAATACATATGCACACTCACCTTTATACTCATGCACACAAAACGAGGTTTAGTTAACGAGAGACCAAATGTACAAGGAAGCTCTCATAAAATTAAAGTGGAGCTAAAAAATTCCTATTGCCTAGTGACGTCATAGCCATTGTAGTGTTGTAGCACAGTGCACTAACTTTTCCTGACAACTATTAGAGTAATATAAAGTTTATAAAAGTTCCAATAAAATGCCAATATCTCATCAGTTTCACTTCCTCCTTCCTTACAATGATTTACAAATAAAAGATACAGTGATTAAAAGACAGTCATGAGTGGTTTAACAACGGGGATTCTTACCGAGAAATGCATCATTTGGTGATTTTGTCATTGTGTGATCATAGAGTATACCTACATAAACCTACATGGTAGAGCCTACTACATACCTGGGCCATGTGGTACTGTTTATTGCTCCTAGGCTATAAACCTGTATGGTATGTTACTGTACTTAATACTGTGGGTGATTGTATCACAATGGTAAGTATTTATGTATCAAAATATATCTAAACATAGAAAGAATACAGTAAAAATGCAGTATGAAAGATTAAAAATGCCACACCTCTGTAAGGCACTTACCACGAATGAAGCTTGCAATAAAGCAAGTTGTTCTGGGTGAGTCAGTGAGTGAGTGGTGAGTGAATACGAAGACGTGGGATGTTACTGTACACTACTGAAGACTTTATAAACACTGTACACTTAGGCTACATGAAATTTATAAAAATATTTTTCTGTGTTCAATAATAATCACAGCTTACTGTAATTTTTTTATTTTATAAGCTTTTTTAACTTTTTGACTCTTTCATAATAACTTACCTTAAAACGCAAACATATTGTACAGTTGTAAGAAATATTTTCTTTCTTTATATCCTCATTTTAAAAACTTTTTCTGTTTTTAAATTTGAATTCTTTTGTTCTTTACTTTTCAAACTTTTTTGTTAAAAAGCAAGACAAAACATACATACCAGCCTAGGCCTACACAAGGTCAGGATAATCAATATCACTGTCTTCCACCTCCATATTTTGTCCCATTGGAAGGTATTCAAGGGGAATAACAAGCATAGAGCTGTCATCTCTTATGATAAAAATGCTCTTTTCTGGAACACCTCCTGAAGAACCTGCCTGAGGCTGTTTTATATTTACTTTTTGTAAATAAGTAGGAGTACTCTCTAAAATAACAATTTAAAAGTATAGTATAATAGATACATAAACCACTAACATAGTCATTTATTATTATTATGTACTGTACATAATTAAATGTGCTACAGTTTTTTAACTTTTATTTTAGGTTGGAGGTACATGTGCAGGTTTGTTACATAGGTAAATTTATGTCACATGGGCTTGTCGTATACATTATTTTGTTGTCCAGGTACTAAGCCTAGTTAGTACCCTATAGTAATTTTTTATGCTCCTCCACTCTCCACCCTCAAGGAGGCTCCTTAGTCTGTTGTTCCCTTCTCTGTGTTCTTTAGTTCTCACCATTTAGCTCCCACTTATGAGTGAGAACATGTGGATGGAGCTAAAGGCCATTATCCTTAGCAAACTAACACAGGAAAAGAAAACCAAATACTGTATGTGCTATAGTTTTATACGGCTGGCAGCACAATAAGTTTACACCAGAATTACAAAAAATATGTACATTGCACTATGACTTTATGACAGCTACATCATTAGGCAATAAGAATTTTTCAGCTCCACTATGATCTTGTAAAACCACCATTGTATATGTAGTCCATTACTGACCATAACTTTGTTATGAGAAGCGTGATTACATATACATACATATAAATACCCTACCACACATATATATACACACACAAACACGTATAAATGTATATTTGCGTGAATAATATATGAGCACATATATGTGTATGTATAAGCCATATATTTGTATGTATGTACATGATTTGTTTTAAACAGTTGGCTCACAAAATTATGAAGGCTGACAAGTTTGAAATATACAGGACAGGCCAGCAAGCTGAAAACTCAGGCAGGTGTTGATATTACAATCTCGAATCCAGAATTTTTTGCGTGAGCCAGCAAGCAGCAAACTCAGAAGGACTTTGTTGTAGTCTGGAGTTTGAAACCTGAAGGGAATGCTGGAAGGCTGGAAACTCAGAAGGGATTTCTATTTTGAAATACTGAGGCAGAATTTCTTTGCCCTGGGAAACAAGAGATTATGCTCTTAAGGTCTTCCATTGGTTGGATGAGTTCCTTTCATTATTGAGGGTAATCTACTTTACTTAAAGTCAACTTATTGTAGACTAGTCACACCTACAAAATGTCTTCACACCAACATCTTAGCTGTGTTTGAGCAAATTACAGGGCATAGCCTAATCAAATTGACACATATAGTTAACCATTACATATCCTATCCTTCAAAATGTCTGCCTTGTGATGATCAGTTCTGCTAAATGTAATAAGAAATCAATCAAATCTCAATGACATTTTTAAAGATATTGATTTAGGTCATAAAAAATGAAGACATAAAACATTTCCTATACGCAGAAAAAAAATGATTGTCACTGTAGATAATCCAAAGAATCTACAAAAAAGTCTCCAAAACCCAGAACTAAAACCTAGCATGGTCACAGGCTACAAGGTAAATGAACAACAATCGATTGTAATTCTACATACAAACAGTAAAACATTTGAGTATAATACCAACAAAACAGGTGTGAGACATGTATAGAGAAACTAGAAAATTTTGATCAAAGATATTAAAAATGATCTGAATTAACTGAAACAGATACAATGTTTATGAATTAGTACACTCAATACAGTAAATATGTCAATACTCAAATTGATATACAGGTCCAATGCAGTTCCTGTCAAAATCCCAGCAAAATTTATATTCATGTAGACAATGTTGCTCTAAAATTTATATGAAAAGACAGAGGAACTTGTAAAACTAAAATAATTTTGAAAAACAAGTATAAGGTGAGAAGAATTAGTCTACTCAAGTTTAAGACATGTTTAGCTGTAGCCATCAAGAATATGTAGTATTGTTGGAGGGATAGATACATAGCTCAATGGAACAGAATAAAGAACCCAGAAATAGACCTACACAAATATATAAACTAATAGTGGAGAACAATGAAGAAGCAATTCAATGGACAAAAGATAACCCTTCAACAAATACTGCAGGAGCAACTGGATATTCATAGGCACAAAATTAACTTTAGTCAAAGGCCCACACATTATACAAACATTACCTCAAAATGGGTCTTGGATTTAAATGTAGAATGTAAAACTGTGGGAGATCAGTCAGAGTGGCAGACGAAATTATAGGAATAGAAAAAGCAAATCTTCTTGGAAGGCCAGGGAGTTTTGCATAGCTTCAGATAGTTTGGATGAAGGCAGTCATAGTCTCCTTGCATAGCTCCAAACATAGGGGATAATCTTTCATATATATGGGAAGGCAAAAAGTTATTTGACTTAATACCAAAAGTATGATTCATGAAGGAATAAATTGCTAAATTGTACTTAATCAAAATTAAGATTATTTGCTCTGTTCAAGATCCCATCAAGAGGTGCAAAAACAAGCTATGATTTGCTGACACATATCTATCAAAGGACTAATGTCTAGAATATATATTGCAGTGTAAAATGATGCAACATTTCTGGAAAACAGGTGGGTGATTTTTCAAAAAGCTAAACGTACAACCACCATACAAGTCAGCAGTTTCGCTCATGGACACTTATTCCAAAAAATAATAAAATAATAAAAGAATGCTAACACAAAAGCTTGTACATGAATGCTTGTAGCAGAGTCTTTCACAACAGTCAAAAGCTGGAAACAACTCAAATGTCCTTCAGGAGGTAAATTATTTAACAAACTGTGGTGTGTACATACAATGAAATATTGTTTGGCAATAAAAATAAATAAGCCTGATGAATCCTCACAGAATTATCTCAAGTGAAATAAAGATAATCCCAAAGTTTACATACTGCATAATTCCATTTAAATAATGTTCTTGAAATTGTAATATTATTTCAAGATATTATAGAAATTAGTATATTTGATAATGTAGATAAAATTACAGATATTATCTGAAAATATTAAGAAATGATAATGTAGAAATGGAGAACAGATTACTTCTTCATTCATATAATTATAAATAATTTTATAATGATAACGGTATTACAGAAATTATGATAACATTATAGAAATGGAGAACAAATTGGTGATTGCCACAGAATAAAGGCATGGAATTGGGATAGGAGGGAAGTGAGTGTAGTTTTAAAAGGGCTACATGAGGGATCGCATCATGGTGGAACTGTTTAGCACCCTGACCCTATCAATGCTAATAACGCATTTGTGGTACTGTACTATAATTTTGCAAGATATACTATGAGGAGAATTGGGTAAAAGACACACAAGATCTCTGTATTATTCTTTACAACTGTTTGCAAATTTACAATTATATCAAAATTAACAGTTTAATTTTAAAAAATGAAAGATCTTTGATGACGAAAATCAAAGAAAACCAAACAAACTGGAGATATGAAAGCTGTACATTTAAAGATTCAATATGAATAAATTTCAACAATTCCAAATTAATTTTTAGATTAAATGCACTTCCAATTATAATTTCAGCCCAATGTTTGTTTGTTTTTATAAAGGCAGGCTAATTGTAAAATCTACGTGAAAATGAAAGGTATCTAGAATATTTTAAGCAATTTTCATAAGTAGAACAAAGATTGAGGCCTTGTACCACATCCCTTTTAGACCTAATCTAAAGCTACAATAATTAAGATTGTGCAGAAGACTAGCACACATTAATAGATCATGGAAACAAACAACAACCAGAAATATTTATTCAGTTCTTTTATTTTTAATAACATTACCAAAACAATCTGGTAAGAAAAAAATATTTACCATAAGGATGCCATAACCAAATGTCCGCAAGGAAAAAAGGTAACTCAACCACTATCCAATATCATATACATAATTTAATGTGAGATAGATAGACCATAGATTTAAAAATAAAAATAATAACTTTCTACAAGAAAACATGATGTGATATATTTATATGTGATATATAAAATGTGATATATAATAGGATACTGTTAATAAATGAAGGGGACAGTTGCTTATAACAAAAAGAAAGATGAATTGCAGAAGCAGTATGCTAAATAAAGCAAGTTCTATATGAAAGAGTACACACTGATTTCATTTATATGAAAGTTTCTGAACTGGCAGAACTAATCTATAAAAAAATCAGAGAAGTCATTGCCTCTGGTATCAGGGTCATTAAAAATGCCAATAAATGGCATTATAAAATTTTCAGAAATAATGGTATTGTATCATATTTTGATAAAGATTTGAGTTTCACAGGTGTATATACTTGCTTAAGCTCACTTAGTTGTGTGCTGGAGTTTGTATAATTACCTATATGTAATTATGTTTTCTAAAAAATAGCTAGCTAAAAAACATCCATAAAAGAGTGATGCCACAAGATGGCCAGGTAGAGGCATCTGGAGCTTGTACCCTTCAATAAGAAAGGAACAAATTAAAATAGAAATGAAACATACAAAAGCCTATTAGGTATAGCCAATTGCTTCACTACTGGGCATAGTGAAGCAGTATTAAGAGGCAAATGTATAGCAATAAATATATTCATCAAAAAAGTAGAAAGATTTCAAATAAATGACATCATGATGTATTTCAAGAACTAGAAAAGCAAGAAAAAATTGAAACTCAAAATTAGTAGAAGGAAATAAATCATAAAAATCAGAGCAGAAATAACCAAAATTGGGACCACAAAAAAGTAGAAAAGACCAATGAAACAAAAAGTTGGTTTTCTGAAAAGAAAAGAAAATTAACAAATCATTAGCTAGACTAAGGAGAAAAGAGAGAAGAGACAAATATAATCAGAAACCAAAAAGGAGACCTCACAACTGATACAACAGAAATACAAAGGATTATTAGAGAATATTATGAACAATACACCAATAAATTTGAAAAGCTGGAGGAAATGGATTAATTCCTAGACACATGCAACCTATCAAGATGGAACCCAAAAGAAGTAGAAAACTTGAACAGACCAATCACAAGTAATGCATTTGAATCAGTAACGTCTCCCAATAAGAAAAAGTCCAGGAAGGGATGAAGTCACTGCTGAGTTTCACTACAGTTTTGAAGATCTAATACTGATTATTCTCAAACTATTTCAAAAAATTGAAGAGAAGGGAATTCTTCCAAACTCATTCTACAAGACCAGCATAATCTTGATAACAAAAACAAGGACACAAGAAAAACAAACAAAACCCTATAGTCCAATATTCCTGATGAACTTAGATAAAAAAGTGCTCAGCAACATATGAGCAAAACAAATCCAATAGCACATTAAAAAGATCACTGCATCAGTATATTTACATTGCTATAAAGAAATACCTGAGGCTGAGTAATTTACAAACAAAAGAGGTTTATTTAGCCCCATGATTCTGCAGTCTGTGGTGTAGAAGTGTGGTGCTATTTGTTTCTGATGAAGGCTTCAGGAAGCTTACAGTCATAATGGAAGGAGACAGGGGAGCAGGCATATCACATAGTGAAAGCAGTAGCAGAGTCAAGGAGGTGCCCCTGCTACTCTCTTAAACAACCAGATCTCATGTGAACTATGAGTGAGAGTTCACTTATTACCATGAAGAGGGCAACAAGACATTCATGGGGGATCTACTCCCATGACCCAAACACCTCCCACTAGGCTCCACCTCTAACACTGGAGATCACACTTCAACATGAGATTTGGAGAAGACAAATATCCAAACCATATCAATCGTACACCACAATCAAGTGGAATTTGTAACAAGGATGTTCAACATACTCAAATCAATAAACAGGATACAGCCTATTAACATAATGAAGGACTAAAACCATATGATTATATGAAGAGTTTCAGAAAAAGCATTGAAAAATATTCAACATCCCTTCATGAATAAAAATCTCAATAAATTATGTATAAAAGGAATGTACTTCAAAAAAAATAACGGCCACATATGACAAACACAAAGCTAATATCATACTGAACAGGGGAAAGCTGGAAGTATTTTTTTTCCTAAGAACTGGACCAAGACAAGCATGCCCATTCTCACCACTCTTATTCAACATAGTACTGGAAGCCCTAGCCAGAGCAAATAAGGAAAAGAAAGAAACTAAGAGCATCCAAATTGGAAAAGAAGAAATGAAATTATCCCTGTTTGCAGATGAAATGATCTTATATATAAAAAGCCTAAAGACTCTACCAAAAAACTCTTAGAAGTGATGAATAAATTTGGTAATGTTGTTGCAGGATACAAAATCAACCTACAAAAATCAATAGCATTTCTATACATGAACGACAAACTGGCTGAAAAATAAATTAAGAAAGCAATCATTTACAATAGTTTATAAAAAAAAAAGCAGTAAAACACTTAGAAATAAATTTGACCAAGGAGATGAAAAATCTCTGCAAGAAAAACTACAAAACATTGAAAAAAGAAATAGAAAAAGAAAAACTGCAAAGACATATTACATTAATTGACTGGAAAAATTAATAATTAATGTTAAAATGACCATACTATTGAAAGTGATCTAGAGATTCAATGAAATGCCTATCAAAATGCCAGTGAAATTTTTCATAGAAATAGAAAAAAAATCCTAAAATTCATATGGAACTACAAAAGACCTACAATAGCTAAAGCAATCCTGAGAAAAAAAGATCAAAGCTGGAAACATCTCACTACTAGATTGCAAAATATTCTTCAAGTTTATATTAACCAAAACAGCATGGTATTGACATAAAAACTGCCACATAAACCCACAGAATTAAATAGAGAACCCATAAATTAATCCACATGTCTACAGTTGACTGATTTTTGACAAAGGCACCAAGAATATTCACTAGGGTAAGGACAGCCTCTTCAATAATTGGTGCAAAAAAAACTAAATATCCATATGCGGAAGGAAACTAGACCCCCACCTCTCACCTTATACAAAAACCAACTCAAAATGGATTAAAGACCTAATTTTAAAACCCAAAACTATAAAACTACTAGAAAAAAACACAGGGGAGATACCTCAGGACACTGATCTGGGAGAAGGTTTTATGAATAAGATTTCAAAAGCACAGGCAACAAAAGCAAAAATAAACAAATAGGATTATATAAAACTAAAAGCTTCTTCACAGCAAAGGGAAATAATCAACAGAGTAAAAATATTACCTACAGAATGGGAGAAAATATTTTCAGACTATTCATCTGACAAGGAATTAATTTCCAGAATATACTAGAAACTCAAACATTTCAACAGCAAGACAAATAAAGAATTTGATTTTAAAAAATGGGTAAATAGCACCATTCACAATATGAAATCAACCCAATTGGTTGGATATGGTGGCTCATGCCTGTAGTCCTAGCACTTTGGGAGGCTGAGATAGGTGGATTGCCAGAGATCAGGAGTTCAAGACCAGCCTGGGCAACATGGTGAAAACCCATCTCTACTAAAAGACAAAAAAATAGCCGGGCATGTTGGCACATGCCTGTAGTTCCAGAGACTGAGGCATGAGAATTGTTGAACTTGGAAGGCAGAGGTTGCAGTGAGCCAAGATCATGCCACTGCACTCCAACCTGGGCGACAGAGCAAGACTCTGTCTCAAAAAACAAAGAAACAAAAACAAAAACAAATCAACCCAAGTGTCCATTAACAAACAAACGGATAAAGAAAATGTGGTATGTACACCACATTTTTTAATGGTCAAATGGAATACTATTTGGCCATAATAAAAGAACAAAATCATGTCATTTGCAAAGAAAAAAAGGGCAAGTAATCTCAGCAGACATTTATCTAAAGAAGACAAACAAATGGCCAACAAATATGTGAAAAATGCTTAACATCACTAATCATCAGGAAAATGCAAATCAAAACCACAATGAAATATCATATCATCTCATCCCAGTTAGAATGGCTACTATGTAAAAGACCAAACAAACAAACAAACAAACATACTGGCAAGGATGGGGAGGAAATTGAAATCTAATATACTGTTGGTGGGGATGTTAACTAGTACAGGCATTATGGACAATGGTATGAAGGTTCCCCAAAAAAACTACAAATAGAACTGTCATGTATTAATAATTCAGCAACCTCTCTGTTGAGTATTTATCCAAAGAAAAGGAAATGTGTGTATTGAAGCAAAATCTTCACCCTCCTGTTTATTGCAGCATGATTCACAATAGCCAGAAAATGGAATCAACCAAAGTTTCCAACAACGGATGAATGGATAAAGAAAATATGAAATGTACACACAATGGAATACTATTTAGCCATAACAAAGAATGAAATCCTGACATTTACAACAACATGAATGAGCCTGGACAACATAAGTGAAATAAGTGCAGAAAGGAAAGTTAAATACCGCATGTTCTTACTCATATGCAGAAGTTGATCTCATAGAAGTAAGAGTAGAACAAAGGTTTTTAGAAGCTGGGAAGATTAAAGGGAAGGGGAGAATAGGCAGAGATTTATTAAAGGATACAGAATTATAGCTAGATAGGAGAAATATGTTCTAGTGTTCTATGGCACTGTAGAATGACTATAGCTAACAATAACATATATCTTCAAATTGCTGCAGAGAAGATCACTATGTATCTCATAAACATGTACAGTTATCTCTATTAAAGAATAAGTAATTTTTTAAAAAAACCCATAATCTAATATTGCATTTCAGCTTATTATATACTTAAATGTCTATTGTTGAGGTGTATAGATACCATCATTTTATTTGACATGCATCCTAATAAGATGAACTAATAAATGGATAGATGCATAGGAATGTAAAATAAATATCGGAGAATATTAATAACGGTGGAATATTGACAATATAATGTATTTTTCTAGGGTTGCCGTTAACAAACTGGATGTCTTAACCAAGAGAAATTTGTTGTCTTCCAGTTCCAGAGTCTAGAAATCCAAGATTAAGATGTCAGTAAGTTTGTTTTCTTCTGAGGGCTGTAAGAATCAGTTTGATGCCTGTTACCTAGATTCTGGTAGTTTGCTGGCAATCTTTGACATTCCTTGGTTTAAAAGCATCACTCTGGTCTCTGTCTTCTCTTCACATGGAGTACTCCTTGCACATGTGTCTGTCTAAATTTTCCGTTTTCATAAGAACACCAGTCCTAATGGCTTAGGTCCTACTCTAAAGACCTCATCTTAACCACTTATGTCTGTGACAACTCTATTTTCAAATAACCTTACATTCTGAGTTACTCAGGGTTAGGACTTCAATATAAAAATTTTAGGGGACCCACTTCAACCCACAACACATACACATATAATGCTTTAGTGTGAATTTTTCTTGTTAACAATAACTGTACATGAAATTTAGGATTTAGAGGTTTTCCCTTTCTATGCCACACATTTTTGCATTGTTCATGTTCTTACAGAGTACATGCATGCATGCTTATCCAGAAGAAATTTTTCATGGATGATAAATCAAAAGCAATTCAGATATCCAGGAAATATGCTTTCCCCATTAGGCTGTTAATATATTCTGCTTATTTTCATTATTATCATTATTAACTAAGATTATTAAGAATAAACTTATTCTTTGGGTTAAAGGTGTTTGCTAATAAGAACATCTGGGATCTCATTTACTCATTCACTCAATTTTAATATAAAATCTAATTTTTATTCTATTTATGGGTTGATTTTTCATTTTTTTAATTATTTTAATAAAAGAGAGATTTTATTATAGGGCCTTGCTTTTCTTAGTTATTTTTCAATTAGTGTATTTGGAGCATTCATTCACATAAGTACAAATATTTCTACTTAAGGAAGCACTGTAGTTTATTTACCCATCATTTAAATTTTGAGTTATTACCAATGCCTCCTAATTCCACACAATCGGTGGAGAATATGCTTGATGCATTTCAGTAATCTTATAGGATGAATTTCCCATAAATAAACTGAAAAATCCAAAGATAACCACATAAACATTTTAACAAATACAAATTCTTAACTCAAATTTTAAAAACATCTACTTGTTTATTTCTTCACCAGCAGCTCAAAATCCAAAAATCTTAATATAGATTGATATTAATGCCTAACTTTATAAAGATTTTGTATTCATAGAGAAAAGAAACAGCTTTCCTACATAGCTAATTCTTACTCTATAAATACAAGTTTTATTATTTTATTGTTGGAAATATACATAAATCAAAGTATTTTTAATTGATCTAAGATTCAGTGGTATTATTTCAAGAAGAAACACATGCTGTGTGTTCACATTATTATTGCTAACGTCACACCAATGGTTTCATTATAAGCAGTTTCTAAATTTATAGAAATGTATAGCTAAAATATACATTTGTATTCTAAACTCTACATCATGGTTTCAGGATGTCTTTATTAAAATACTGAACGCGTGAGTGATAAGACTGCAGGAATACCAAGACAGAATAAAGGTGTTATCTGTAATTAGATTACATTTTTGCCTTCATGCATCAAAATGTTTTATAATTTAAATCAAAATTGGCAAGCATTTAAATATCATGATGAGGTACTCACTTTTTACTTAAATACATAAATTAGCATATGCAACCCAATTTGCTAGTTTGATTATCAGGCACATATTCTGCATTATAAAATGCAGTAAAATCTGTCATTACACAGTGAGTTGAATGAGAAAATGATTTAGAAGTTTCAAAGTAAAATTATAACAAGCTACTATTTATTCGTATAGAACTCTTTTCCAATGATGTGTATTACTGATATATATCACATCATAGATATATGATGTGTATACACATATATTATACATTTACCTCTAAAAATTCCTTTTCACTTCATCCTTGTACATCAGGATATGATTTTATCTCACTACAGCAAAAAGAATAGCAACTATGGAGGAATTTTTTAGTGAGTCAACGTTAAAAATATTCATTGGTAGCCAATCTCAACATATTTTAAATGCTGGAGTAACTCACTTTCTCACCATCCTATATACATAATACATTTTAAACAACACACATAATATGATTTTTAATCCACAATTCAATTTTAAATGTATAAAGAGAGTGTCATTTTGGAAAACATAAATAACCTATGTAAATATTTGCGATTTTTCCTTTTTAAAAAATTTATTAGACATGAGAAATATAGAGGATATTTAGATTATCACCCATTTATTCACCACAAAAAATTAACAAAGATTACCATTTTGCTATTTCAGCTATATCTTTTTATAAAGAAAGTATTGCTATTTTTGCAGCTGACTCTGCCTTACTTTCCCCTACAAGTTAAATCACTCTTCTGAAGCCAGTTGTATATTCCTTCTATCCATGTTTATATATTTTTACTTCATATTTGTATATTCATAAACAATGTTAGCATTTTTAAATATTGTAACTTTTATATAAAAGGTATTATATTATATGTACTTGGTAATTCCTTACATTTGACCCTTCAATATTCTTAATATTTTTATATTGATATGTATAGCTTTAACTCATGTATTTCATTGCCATATATTTTTTCATTAAATATGTGTACTAAAATCAACTTACCTATTTCCAATTGAAGAATTTCTTTTTCCTTTTAAAAATTATTACAAGCAATTGTGTAATGAACATTTTATTAACATTTTCCTGTGTACATGTGCAAATGCTTCTTCTCGTTAGAAACTTAAATAAAATAATTTCAAGGTTGTATTAGACTACGCCTATCTTAATTTTTCTGGGTTTGCTAGTCCCCTTTCCAAATTGGTAAAATTGTCATACAAAATTAAAACAATTTTGTATAGTTGGTACAAAATTGTACCAACTCTACTGCTATAGTTAGTACAAGGAAATTTATTTTTTTTCCATGTCTCTGCTAATATGAGGTATGGGAATAATTTTTTTAAATGTTTTTCAACTTGATGGATTTTAAATAGAACATTAATGTTTACATTTCCATCTCAGTGCTATGGAAGATAAAGATATTCTGAAAATTGCATATAGCCTTCTCCTAGTGTGAATTTCTAGCACTGTATCCACAAAAAAGTTGAAAATCTCTAGTTCCAAATAAATGTAAGAAATTTGCCACATATAAATATTGTGAATATATTTCAGATAGTTTGCTTGTGGATAGCAAACTGTCCCCAAATCTTTCACTGAATAATCAATTTATTAATTCTAATATGTGTAGTCCATTCTTTAACATATTTAGTGCCATTCTTCTGATATATCTAGTTTCATACATGTGTGGATTAATTTCTGCATTCTGTTTTTAATTTGACTCTTTATATCCTGTGTCATATTTTACTCTTTATATTGCTATTGCATTATAATTAGTTCCAATATCTGAAGAAAATCCTCCCAGCCCCCCTTGCTCTTAATATTTTATTTTATTACTGTCTTGGCTCTTTATTTTTTCATATGAAATTTTTGTTAGTTTGTCAAATTTCTCATAATAAGTCTTCCCATCCAAAACATGATTAGCCACTCTATTTTGTTAAATTTTTACCTGAATCATATTTTGTTTTTTCTCCGTATAGATTTTACATGTATATATTTCAAAGATTATACCTAGACAACTTTAAATGTTGTTACTATTATAAAGAGATATTCATTATAGATTCACAATTATTAATTTTCCAGTTTTTATATTCAGATATATAGGAAATCTGTTGTTGCCTATGTCAATCACATGTTTAGCAGTTTAACGGACTATTAATTCTAAACAATTGTCTTATATTCTCTTGAGGTTCTATATAGACAATGATAAGTTTTACTAATCTTGCCACTTTTCTTTCTCTCTTTGTGATCCACATTTTTGTCCTACTTTGCTGGCCAGAATTCCACTGTAAATATAAATATAAGTGCAAGAGCAAACATATGTTTTGTGATTTTCAAAACAAAGTATCTAATATTTCACTAACATTGTCTATGTCACAGTTTGGGAAAAATGTTATTTCAAAGAACTATTAATTTTGTTCCATATTTTAATATAATAAGTATTTATTACATTCATTGCTTTTTTTTGCAGCTGTTGGGGTGAATATTGGTTTCTCTTTTTTCTTAAGGTGTTGAATTATGTTAGTAGATATATTTACTTTAAATGTATTTGCAAGCCTCTTATCCTTTTTGATTATGATACATTTTATATATTGCTTGACATTTTTACTATTATTTATAATTTTGGCAAATACCTGCATTAGGGAGATTCACCTCTGATTTTCCTTTTCCTTTCTATTTTTGTCAAATTTTATTATTAACATTATAGAAATTTCCTTAAAGGGCTGTAGGATAATTTTTTAAATTGTCTGAAATAGTTTGCATGAAGATAAGATTAAATCCCTCTTAAGTTTTAGTCAAATTTAACTAAAATTCTTTGAACATTGTACATGTATTTTGTGTAGGATTTTTTTTCTCATTCAGCTTCCTGAGGGAATGTAAGTGTATTTAAGTTCTAAATATTTTAAGGAAAATTTTAGCAAATTGCAATATTCTGGTAAATTCCCTTCTCATCTAACTTTTCAATTATATTTATGTACATTTATTTAGAATATTCTCCTGTGATATTCTAACCTCTATTTTATATGAATTTATATTCGACTTTTTCCATTTAATATTGAAATGCCTTCTCCATGTTTTCCTTCTAAATCACAGATCATTTGCATTGTGTGTCTTCAGGTTTTGATAAATTCTCACTGTTTTTTTTTTTTCATTTTATTAATTTGTGTATTTTAAGCTTTTATGTATGTAAATTTTTAAAAGGATGACATGGCATTTGTTTTCTGAAATTGTTTCTACTTTAATATAAAGTTCTTTAAATTTATATTAAATTTCTATTACATGCTTTTCTGTTATATGTTTTTAAGGTCAGACAATTATATATTTTTGGTAAAATACAAAAGGTACATATGAAATATACTTTGTCTTTACTTCTAAATATTTCATAAATTGTATGGCAATTTCATCTGTGACACATGAAATATTTAGTAGTTTTCTCTTCTTGCGTTGTAGAGGATGCTTATATATGAGTGATTTTTCATAAAGGTAATTATAATGACCTTCCTTTTCTTGCTGTGTAGGTATGATATCTGCATCTCATGTAACAGGAGCTCCCCATGTTCACACCATGTAACATTAAGGTACATCCTATTATTGCCCATTAATATTTGCATAAAATAGCTCTACCTTGAGGTACAAATACAAATTAAAATAAGAAATAAAGGAAGAGTACTTATAATGTGGTAAAAATTTCTCAACAATATGACACGTTCATCACACTTAAAAGGCACATTTATTTAGTCATTTGCCAATGAACCTCTTTCAAATATATTATTTTAGAGATTTTACACTTAGACAATAAACTCAAATAACATACACAAATGGGACTTCAGTAACCACATTTCTTTGTTGAATAATTTTTTCTAATGTAAAAGAGACATCAAAATAATACCTACCTCACTGACTTGTACACAGTGAATAAATATGTGAAAGAGTTTACAACGTCTGGCACATAGTAATAAGCAATAAATAAGAGTTACTTAAATAAAAAGCATATATATATAATATTTACCATTTCTTCTATGAAAAGCTTGTAGTAAAGCTGAGTTGACTGTTTTCTTTTGTAAAAAATTAAACTAAACATAATGTCAGAGTGATTTTTCAATACAAGAAAATTTTTCAGAGAAAAATAGGTATTTCGCTCTTACAGAAACCAGAATTTTAAGCAATTTCTGAACTCGTGGAAATAAATAATTGCTACGAAAACAGAGTCAAACATGATAAAATACCTGCATAAAACAAAATGTGCTCCTCAAACTATTGCTTGTCATCAATCAATCATAAGCTTATTTGTTGACAGTTTCTAAGTCTTACCTATGTGTCATAAACCAGGGAAATGAAACTGGGAATTCACAAAAAGAGAATATTCTTTCTGCGAATCAGACCAATGTCAGACTATCTCAAGAGTGTGGAAACTCCTTTCTGTCTTCTGTCCTCTCCTGTGAACTCTCATTTATTACATTGTACATTGATAGACCTGCATGATAAAATAATCTTGAACTCAAAATGATGGATTGAAGATAAAAATAAACACAGAATTGAAGAAAATAAAACAGAATTTTGTAATCTTCAAGAGAAGAAGAACAGTGACAGATAACTGAAATTAGGAAAGCCAAATGGTTTTTAAGAGCATCTGCAATGTTTCTAAGTTCCTAAATACACATCAGTATAGTCTAATAAAGCCGTATGGAATCAAGCCATATTTTTAAGAAAAAACATTGCTACAAACCCCAGTAGTGCAACTTGGAGGTAATGAATTAGAGGAATAACTCTCATATAGCTCCACTAAACAGAGGTCACTTTCTTTTAAATATATTGTGATTAGTTGGGGAATATCCAAGGATAGCCCTGAATAAAGCTCAAAACAGAGATTTAAAAAATATAATTATGTAACTATGCATAATTACTCAAAAAATTGCCTTAAAGAAACAGAGCAATACATCTAACTGTTGAGGTCATGTTATCATTTATACAACCTGAGATTGTTATTTTGTTCTGATTTTTGCTTGTTGCTCATATTATCCATCAATTGTTGCCTTTTGTGTTTATATGATGAACTTTCTGTACAAGCACATAGGGTTATAAGAACTAGTGAAGACTGTGTTTCTATGAAGATATCAACTCTACATGAAGATTAAATGTATCAACTTTTTAATCTTTTTTTATATTTTAATCTAAGATGTCTGCTTCTGGTACAATGAAAAGAATTGTCTTTTATTAACTCAAAACACTGTGCCCTAAATCTAATTCTGATGCTTATAACGTGTGTGGCGTAGGACCTATGAAAGAATATGTCTGAACACAGTTTCTTTTTCCATAAAATAAATAGCTAAATCTAAATGACCGTTTTGATTCCTTAGCAACAGGAATTTTTGATTTCATAAAAATAGTTTTTATTATACCTTTAAAAATAATCTTATAATGATCACATCTTGGCCCAATTGTAGATTTCAGTTAGGTTTTGGAGAATTATATTTCTCTTGAATAATGCTGTCCAGTTCTTCTTTTCCATATATTTTACTTAGGGAGTGAGATTAAAATCCCAATGGATTTTAAACTGCATGATGATTTTTAATTTCCTGGCTATTTTTGGAAATTAAAGTTAGCCAGGTGTACATGATTATAATTTTAGGCTTAACACAAATATCTGTGTCTTAAATCTCCATATGTAAGCATCATTTAGCATTGTAACTGTAAACCCAACCAACAGTAACTTAAACGTGAGAAAGGTTTATTTTCTAAGAGAAGTGAAGTCCAGAGGTGGGTAGTACAAAAACTAACATGGATGCTTCATGGTGCTGTCATGGATCTATGCTATTTTTAGATTTCTCCTCTTCCATTCTTTTCTTATACACCGCAGTTGGATGCCAGAAAGCCACCAATTATATCCAGGCCCAGGCTGTGGAAGGACATAGGACTGAGGGCAAAATGAGCACATGTGACAAATAATTTTGTCTTCCTTTAGAACTTGTCTAGGTATAATCCATATGGTTATCTTTATATCTTAATAAATATGTGGGCTTTCACTTTACTCTTGGAGCTACAGAAAGCTAAAGAAGCTCTCCTTTATAACAACAGAAAGAGCTGGCAAACCTAAAATTTCCTGACTTTTTGTGAACTCATTTAGAACTGTTGCCTCAGGGTGTCCAAGTACTCCAAAATCTAAGCAAAGAGAGTAATCTGTAGAAATGGGACACAAGCATTTGCTAACCTGAAAAAGACACATGCAGACACCATTGAAAAATCAACTAAAAAAGTTAACCAAGTGGTGGTAACAATTACAAATATTTTTAACCAATGTAAACAAAGGCATATCAAAAGAACGCCATCCTGAAAGGGAAAATGATAGTATTATATGTTCCTATTTAAAAAGAAAAAAAAAACTGATCTAAAATCAGTTACCTAAGCTTCCACCTTAAGAAACTAAAGAAAAGAAAATTCAACCTCAGTAAGCAGAGGAAGGAAATAATAAAAATAAGAGCAGAAATCAATGAAATTTAAACAGAGAACAATAGAGAGAAAATCTATGAGACAGGCAGGTTATCTGAAAAGTTCAATAAAATTGACACCCCTCTCAGCAGCCATACTAGCCAAGAGAATAAGAGAAAATTTACAAATGTTATGAATAAAAGAGGAGAAATCACTACTGACCTTAGAGATATTAAAAGAACAAGTAAACAAAACAATATCCACTCATAAATTTAACTTAAATGAAATGCACCAATGCCTTGAATGACACAAGTTGTCAATGCACACTAAATATTAAACAGAATATCTGAATAGTCCTATGTCTATTAGAAATATTGAACTCAGACTGAAAACTGCCTTCCAATGAAAACTCTACGCCTAAAATATTTCACAGGTGAAGTCTCCTAAACACTTGAGAAAGAATCAACTGTACAAAAATTGTCCATAAAACAACTCAGAAAGAAACAGTCCTGTGAGGGTAACATTATCCTAAGACAAAAATTTTTTAAAATCATCAAAAGAAAAACACTACAGACCAGTATCTTTCATGATCATAGATGCAAAAATCCTTCAAAGAGATATCACAAATGAAATCCAGGAATATATTAAGGGCAACGCAGCATCAGAACCAAGTTGGATTTATCCATGGAATATAATACTCATTCAACATGTAAAAATTAATTAATTCATCATATTAACAGATTATGAAGAAAAATCTTATGATCATCTCAGTAGCTGCATACACTTAAAACTGGCAAATGAACATGTTCATAATTAAATAGAACCAAATGGAAATTTCAGATGTAGACACACATATACGGTCAGTTGATTTTGACAGAGGGAGACAATTTCATGGAAAATGGATGGTCTCTTCAACAAATTTAACTCCAATAATTATACACCATAGACAATAAATGAACTTCAACCTGAATCTTAAAACTTACAGAAACAAAACAGAACAAAAACAAAACAAAAAAACCCAAAATACCCTTAAAATGGATTCTAGACATAAATGTAAAATATATAACTAGAAAATATAAAGAAATGAGATACCACCACATGTATATTGGAATGGCTATTAAGCATGCACTTACACATACACACACTTCCAAGTGGTGACAGTGATTCAAAACAACTGGAACTCTCATACATTTCTGGTGGGAATGCAAAATGGTACAGCCACTTTGGAAAATAATTAGGCAGTTTCTTACAATTTAAATATACACTTACCATATGACCCATAAATAACACTCCAAGGAATTGTTCCAAGAGAAATAATAACTTATATAAAAAACAAATAAAAACTGCACGTGAATATTTATAACAGCTCTATTCATAATCACCAAAAACTGGAAAACAGTTCAACTGGTTTCAGTGAATAAATGGATACATATACTATGATCTATAGTATACATAAAATGAAATACTACATAAAAATAAAAAATGGAATGAACTATTGATTAATGCAACACTTGTCTAAGTGAAAGAAGTCACACCAAGAAGAATTTCTGTTTTATAATTTCATTTATATGACAGTATGAAAAAAGCAAAAAATATTCTGGAAAGAAAGACAAAACATAAACACAGAAGGCAAATCAGTGGTTGGAGGTAGAATATTGTGTGTGGAGAGGGAGGTTTTTCACAAATGGGAGCACAAGGAAACTTTTGGGATGATGGAAATGTTCTTTATGTCAACTGTGTGTGGTAGGAGTCAGAGTACTCTATGAATTGCGTAAACCCACAAAACTGTACACGATAGAGATGGAATTTTATAGTCTGTAAATTTTACAAAGTAAATAACCAGAATGAAGGAAAAATTCAAAATGGAATACGAACTATAACAAATAAATCTACTACTTATAAATAAATTTGGAGAATGATATTTTGCTATTATATCATAAGGCAAAAGACAAAAGGACTATACACAATTACTGTAGTCTAGCTAGTATTTTTTTTTTACCCACAGGTAAACTCACAGGTTTGCAAATCTGAAACTACTTTCAGAAAATACTATGGTTGAATACTATCCACTATTGTGGATAATGAGGGCAGTTTTTTCACTGTCATAGAATGAGGTTATATAATAAGACTAGAAGGAATCCTATGGTGTGGACTAAAACTGAGGAATTAGCATGAGCACACAGCTTTTCAAAATATATACAGGTGACCCTCCTCATCCATGGATTCCACATCTATGGATTCAACCAATCATAGATGGAAAATATTCAGGAAAAAATGTACTGAACATATACAGACTTTTAAATTGTCATTATTCTGTAAACAAGAAACCAGAGCTTATTGGAAGAGTCGTTGATTCAAAGGATGGAACAGACAAAAACAAAATGTGGAAAATTTTGTGATCCCAGAATACAAGGAGGTTTGGAAGGCAGGATGTAGGGAAGGAAGACTGAATTACATAGGAACCAAGCTGAAAGAGCTCTCCCTGACCAAAGCTGAAACAATTTGAAAAATAAAATAAATAATCATATTACTGGAATAAACCCAAAGACTAAATAGCTTTTATACTGACATAATTAATTGAAACAAATAAATAAAGACAAGAGAAGAGATAGCTCTTCACTGAAGAGGAATTCCAATCTGTAACTGTTAAAGGAATATAGAAAATAATAATTCCAGTTTGAATACCAAAGTAATAATTTTCTCATTCAAGGTTCACTGGTGGTTTTTAAAATTAGTTAGTGTAAGTTTGAGGCAAAACAAGATATTTGCATAGTCTCAAAATATCTTTCCCAAAATGTGCCTTAATGGTACAGGGAAAAATAGTAACTATAGAATTAAAAAAAAAAAAAAAAAAATCAGGTACAACCTAAACCAAGTGATCAAGGTTAACATCACCAGTAATACCATATTTTGATATCATGTATCTACTGATTTGACATACTGAAGGGTACAGGGATGTTAGGATGTTATATTTTTGAGAAAAAAATCATTACCTTAAGGGAATCATAAAGAAACACAAATCAAGGGACATTCTACGAAGTGATTGATCAGTACTCTTCCAAGTGAAGAGGTCGTAAAAATAAGTGGAGACTGAGGAACTATTACAACTTGGGAAAGACTAAGAAGACATGACAACTATGTGCAATTTGAGGCTCCAGATTAGATCTTGTAACAGGAAAATAATAATAGCAGAAAAATTGGTGATATCCAAAAAGGGTCTGAGGTTTAGTTAATAGTAGACTATAAATATTAATTGCTTAATCTTAATAATTGAACTATGGTTATGTATGATGTTAACATTACAAGAAGCAGGATGGAGATATATAAGAAAACTATGCATTAATATTATTTCAACAATAAAAAGCTTTTAAAATGAAGAAGTGCTTTCTGAGTCAGAGATTCTCCATGTACATGGCTAAACCCAGCATCAGAGTTTATACTTTTCTCAACAGGTTAGTGGAGGTTTTAAGAAATCACACACAAATTATCGTCATCCTTATATCTCTTAATCCCTATTTTTTTCCTAAAGTAGTGCCCAGAAAGTATTCTTCATTGGGTACATCAACCATATTCAAGAAATTATAGCCAGTAGTTCAGTTTAATGCTCCCAAACCGGAAATAAAAAATGGGTCAGAGACTCTCACTGGCTTACTCTGCCTCACTCTCATTGCCTGTCTACATTCCTCTGATAATTTCTTTTTAATTTTCTGCCTCACCCTGATAGTGGGATACAGGCCCCCCACCACCCGGGTAATTTTTTTGTATTTTAGTAGACGGGGTTCACCTCGTGATCCGCCCGCCTCGGCCTCCCAAAGTGCTGGGATTACAAGCGTGAGCCACCGCGCCCGGCCTCCTCTGATAATTTCTTACAACTTCTTTTCTGGTCTTCAGAAATGTATTTCTAAATCTCTTCTGTGAATGCAAGGATGAGAATATACCCAGTAAGAAAAGTTTAGTCCATGAACTGATGGAATAATAAGAAATCTGAGGAAAGTATTACAAGAGCCATAGAGTCATGCTAAATCCCAGTGCATCTAATGCTTAACAATCCAAGAAAGTATAGAAAACTCGAACTAGTGTCTCAATCTTGTTCAGAAAATAGAATAGGTGTATTGGCTTGAGAGTTCTGGTGTTGTAATACCCTAAAACGCATCCTTCCATCCCATTGTTCAAGTATTCATACCTCTTACCTAAAGTGCTATCATTACTTCCTACCTGTTCTGCATTTTATTCAGCCTGTCTTCCCTGTAATCAGTTCACACACACATTGCAGTTGGCATGTTTCCAAATACTTCAAATGCTTCTTGTTATTAAAATAAAAACAAAATTGTCTAACATACTCTATAAGCCTTTGCGTAGTTTGGCCTCGTTTTCCTCACCACACACAGTCTCACACCATCTGAGCTTCACTGCTCATCTTTCAGTCACTCTAATCTACCCTTCTTCCTCCCAGCCTAGTCTTTAAATATATTTCTTCTACCTGGAATGCTCTTTCCTCTGTCTGAACACTTACTAATTTTTCATTCTTCAAATTTAGTTCCTTTATTCAGGGAAAACTTTCTTAACCTCCTTGACAAAACTAAATCTATGTGTAATAAATTCTAAATACCACGAACCTCTGTCAGTATGATTAAAACTCCTTTATGTTTACATTGCTTTGCCCCGTCATCTGAATGATGTCCATTTTCTTTAAAAACCTCTGAGGCCTCTGAGGTCAAGGATCATGTGAGTTTTTGCTCTGCCACTGGCACAGCACTTGACACAGCACACATCATCAACTCACATGAAGGAATGAATAATATCATTGAGGAGAAAGTGCCCATTGTTTCTTCTATGCTTCTCATCCCAGTGTGCATTTCCCTTTCATACTCCACTAGAAAAGGTAGAATTAGGTAAATTTGTCAGCCACCAATATGATTTCCCACTATTAAGAATATCCTTGAAATAATTCCTTTCCTAGACAAGGAACGACCTACCTTATCAAATTCTGCTATTGGCTAATAGGTTACTCCCTAGCACTTTCTGTTGTAGACAGGGTAATAGATACCTTGTCATAGGCCATTCATTTTTATACACATCCTCTTTCTGTAATAACTTTCTTTAGACAGAATTGGAGGCATGGCAGGCAGTTGGAGATGTTATGGACCATCCATTATACCTGCAATAAAAGTTTTGCCTTTGACCTCAGTTAGCCAACTGTGAGATATTAGTAGGTCATGCCACTTCTCTGAGGTTTCATGGTCTCGTCTTTTATAAGAAGTGGTTGGTCTACATAGTGTCACAGATCTTCACCAAAATATTCTGTGCCAGATGCTAATGAGCTGTAAGAAATTGTCAGTAAGTTGTTTGTCCCTCAAAACATTGTAATTAGACTGCTAAATTATTCACTGCAAAGCACTTGGGGCTTTATAAAAAAAGTACTATTCTAGTAATGCAAAGTAGTTCTGTGGTTGTAAAAATTTTATTATTATTGTAAAAGTGAAAGTGCTGGTTTATAGAGTATTGGTATATATCCTAACATAAAAACAAAACTGAATTTTGAAATAAAATTATTTCAATAATAAAAAATTTTATTACTTGTTTACTTATTATCCTATCAAAAGTATCTCTCATTTGTTGATGGTTACAACATTATTCCATAACCACAAATATAGAGCCTACTATGTACCAGGGATTATGATGGACACTAGGAATTCACGAAGGAATGAGACTTTTCCTCTGCACTCAGAGCTAACTTATAAGCTCATAAAGACAAATCAGCATATTATACATGCTGATTCAGGTAAACATACAGTATTATGAAAGCATGCAGGAGCAGAAAACAGCACAAGTTCAGAAGTTAGTAAAGGTCAACGAAGGCTTTTCACAAGAAGTGATATCAAATTGCATTCTCAATAACAAGCTAGATTCTGATCCATAGTTTTTGTTTTCCAGATCCACTTTTATATCTTCATCCATTTGGGGAAAAATTACATATATATGAGAGAATTTTACATTCAGCTGACAATAATTACTATACAAAGAATTCTAGAGTATAATCTATGTTCTCATTGATGTCACAAATAATGAGGGCAGAGAGCCGAAATATAAAATAAAGAAAAATAGAACATGTCACTAATGAAAGTTGATAACTAGAACACTGATTTCTGTATATATAAACTGTTGTGGGTACTAGAAGATTTCTATGATTGTTTAGGGTATCTTAAGCCATGGTGAGTAAAACAAGAAAGAATTCTCAATGGATGTTCACCAGTCAATAATAGAAAGTGAAAGGTGTGTGTGCAAATGCCCCTCTTTGCCATAGTGAGATGATGCCATGTTACATGACATAAGCAAGCTCCCATTAATTAATGACCTAGATATTTTTAATCCACAAAAGTGTGAAATGTCTCAGTATTTCATTAGCCTTTGGGGTTAGTGGGAAAGAGATTATGAAATAGGTAGAAAAGTTGATTTCCTTCTATACGGCATCTCAAAAGGCATGACATTATCATTCTCATGGATAAAAGGGAAGAATTGATATCAATATTTAAACAATACACATATGACTTCTTATTGTTATTTGAATGAAAGAAATCTGACTATGAGATACATACTTTATTAAAGCAATAACTTAGATTTAACCACTGATAATTTGCCTAAAAATAATTTTCTTACTTTGGCTTTTTCCTTATATCATTTCTGCAAGTAATATTTTTAACTCTCCTGCATAAAAAAGCATGAAAAATATAAAATAACTCAGAAATTAAAGAAGTGGTAATAATGTGCAAATGAATGTTACCTGTCACCCACCCCAACTTCTTCTGCTTGAGGAAGGGATTGCTACTCAATTATGGCATTATTTATTGAACCCTGATATGGTCTAAATACTTTCAACATAAAAGTGTACCATCAATTGATAATAATTGGTAAAAAAGATCATTTTTTATTCTTGGTCAAGTTGGGGTTAAATGGCATATCCTGGAGAAGAAAATTCCCCTTTGCATAGTGTTTTTCTAAATGGCTTCAGTTTAACCATCAAACAAATACTTCACAGGAACCTTATAACAGTTCTGATACTAAGCTAAGCCCCAGGGATTACAGAACACTCAAGAGATATAAATCTAGTTTGAGACAGAAGATAACCTTCATGGTATAATTAGAAAGAGCTAAGTGCTACAATGTGGGGCACATATTACTAAACTTATGTTCAGAAAGAGTAATCAGTTGGGCTAAACTGATCCAAAAAGACATCAGGAAAATGGTGGAGCTTCAATAAGGCATGTAAACAAGGTAGGTTTCAGAAGGTATTCAAATGTGAAAAATGCGTGAACATGTTAAAGCCATATTACTAAAATACAGGGCAACTCTAAGAAATCCTTGCACTCAAGAAGGGGCAAAAACTGCTCTTAAGAAGCTTCCCATGATTTCTACTGCCAATTAACATTCCATAAGGCTCATTTGCGGAACCAAAATAAAAGGAGGCTCAAAGATTTTTTATAGCTATGTAAATCAAATTTAAGATTAATATCTTTTAGGAAGAGCCTCCTAACAAGGCTGTACTGAATGTTTACAAAAAATGTAAAAAAATGCCTATTTATGAAAAGAACACCAGCTTTATGGCAATTTCTAAAAAGTGTGTTTGGAAAAATCTCAAAACCAAATTTATCAGACAGATTGCTTATATGCTAAGATAATTTGTACAATAACGTTACATAATAGAGAATATGGCAAAGCTTTATTTTTATTTTTAGTTAGAGAACAGTAAAGAAAAACAAAAGCCCAATAACAAACACTAGATGAAACCAACAACTTATTGAAAAAGACAAGTTTACCTATTCAGTGCCTTCAGTTTTCTATTTCTGAACACACTTATTACTCTGAATCCATAAACAGCAGGTGGAGAATAAAAGGAAAAATAAGAAAATCTACTCTATGCCTGGCATTTTGTGTGACACTTTAAATGTACTTTCTTGTTTCATTGTAAAGTTAAAGATATATTTTGTGTCTTAGTCCATTTGTGTTGCTATAAAGGAATACCCAAAGCTGAGTAATTTATAAATAGAGGTTTATTTGGCTTATGGTTCTGCAATCCATACAAGAAGCACGGCACCAGCATTTCTTCTGGTGAGGGCCTCAGGCTGCTTCCACTCATGGCAGAAAGTGAAGAGGAGCTGGTGTGTACAAAGTTCACATAGAGAGAAAAAGGAAAAGAGCTGCTAGGGAAGTACCAGAATCTTGGCAGGGTCTCACTCTATCCCCCAGGCTAGAGTGCAATGGTGTGTTCTCAGCTCACTGCAACCTCCACCTCCCAGATTCAAGCAATTCCCCTGCCTCAGCCACCTGAGTAGCTGGGACTACAGGAGCGGGCCACCAGGCCTGGCTAATTTTTAGTAGGGATGGGGTTTCACCATGTTGGCCAGGCTGGTCTCGAACTCCTGACCTCAAGTGATCCACATGCCTCTGCCTCCCAAAGTGCTGGGATGACAGGTGTGAGCCACTGCGCCCAGGTGGAAGTACCAGACCCTTAACCAGCTTTTCAGAGATCTAATAGAGCAAGAAGAACTCACTCATTATGGCTAAGACAAGGACAGCACCTAGTCATTCATGAGGGATCCACCCCCATGACCCAAGCATCTCCCATTAGGCTCCATCTCCAACCCTGGGAATCAAATTTCAACATGACATTTGGAGGGGTCAAATATTCAAACCATCGCAATTCTACAGTAAGTGAAATTGAAATTCTACAATGTTAATTATGTAAAATCCACTTTTTTTATTATATATAGGTGAGCTATTTAAAAATTTAAATTTAGCACTTCACAAGGTTTGAATAGGATGAAATTCACAGGCAAAGCACCGACCCAGCTACTAACAAATGATAACTCCTACTTTGGCAGCCAACACCAGCATACTGATAATAGTTGGCAGGGAGATACTGCAAAGAGGAGACAGAAAAGGGGTCACAAACAAGTAGCAGCTTAGAAAAAATGAAAAGTTTGTTAAACACGGACCAATAAACTTTGGAAGGTTATATAATATTCCTGAAAAGTAGAAGTCTGTGGCATTAACCATCCCTAACATTTCAGGCTAGCTTTGCCATATACTAGTTGTTTTCATTGGGCAAGGTAATTAACCTCTCTCAATCTTAATGTTCTTATTCATAAAACTCATAAAATAAAAGTAAGTATCAGCAACCTCAGAGGGTTAGTGTGAGAATTAAAGGAGATAACTCTTATAAAGCTACCAGCATAGTGTTTAATATGTAAGCACCTCTCAATAAACATTAGTTACCTCTCCTCCTTGTTACATGGTGTAAGGAAGTTAAAGCAGTGTAATGGAAATATTTTTTAAAGGTTAGATACCTGAATTCTTTTCCATGTTTAATCACTGATTTGCTGTGTATCATGTTTTGTGCTGTCCAAAATGGGAATTGTAGTACTCCCCTTCTATATCTCAGGGGGTCATTATGGAGATTAAAATTGGAAAGCATCCAGTAGATAAATGCTTTGAAAGTATAAAGAGCTACGCTGATATACAGGGCTATAACAATGTAAAGTTTGAGGATCATTTTCACTTTATGGTTTTGCCAGATTAATTTAAACAAACACAAAACAATTGCGATTTTCATTCACTCTTTCTGTTTCCTTATCTGTAGGAGTTCTTCCACAATTATACAGTTGGAATCACTCATTCGATTTTGTGGCCAGTACAAACTTTTTAAATTAAAAAAGTATAAATAAAGGAAATAATTTGTTTCAAAGGTATTGGATCTTTTTTTTGTAATATGTTATCAATAATGACCAAAGTCCATGTGCCCAAACAGATCACCAAACTCTGATCCCATCTGGTGATCAGCATGTAGTCCAGCAAAACCACTAGTCATTTGATACATTAATGGTCTTGTCTCCCTTTTGCACCCATGACAGACATAAGTAGTTCATTACAGTACTCCTATAGAGTGTAAATGCAGCCTCAAGAGGCCTCTTATGATGCACTCGTGGCAGCAACTCCTCAGCAACTTCAATATGCACAGAACTTTTAACTTTATTTTCTAGAACACAGCTAATGTCTCTGGAGGTCCTGACAGAATCTTAAGCAAGGAGTTTCAGGAGAGAAGACCTCAAATATTAAACATAAAATAAACAATTAGCACTTGCTCCCTCTTTCCTAATTAATATTACCGAGCCAATTATATACTCTGTATCATCCCCTTTGGAAAGAATGTTCAGGGAGAAATACCTGATTACTAACGTGAAAGTAGTTTTGCCTAAATGATGTTGTTCCTGGAGAGGGGACAAATAGGTTACACTTGGTATCATTAGAAATGAAACTGACAATGAAATGTTGTAAAAGTCTGACATCATCAGTACTCCCTTCTTTCAAACAAAAAGTCCCAGGAATGTCCTTTTCATTTCAGTTCAGCTTGAAATGCTTTTACAGGATATTATCTGTTTCTGAATATTACCTTTCTAGCTCCTTAGTGGTGTACAGAAAGCTCAATGTGCCTTGAAATAGACTTTGCACAGACAATATTTTGGTGAAAAGGGGAAACATTGGGAATATATGCCACAGGTATTTATTGGATGCAAATACCTAAAAAAAAAAAAACTGTACCAAGTACAATCATATACAAGCATGAAAGAGGGACATAAACAGGCCTTCTGGGTAAATGAGTGAGCAGAAAAGCTGGGTCCAGATGAAGGACAGCAAGGGAAACTTTGGGGTTAGAACATAAAGAGGATCTCAAGCATGATATAAATGGTGAATAAGTGAAAGTATCATAGCACCCAGTTTGAGATTTTGTCTATGGCTGGCATTGTCCAAATTTATAATTTCTCTGAAAATTTTTCCAAAGAATATGATAGCTATTAAAATTAATAACTATGTAACAGATTTTAATCAGAGCCAAATAAATTACACAAGGATTATTCACATCTGCCACAGGTTAGTTTTAGCTGGTATTTGGAAAAAAAATGATACCATATAGTCTGGTTTTATTCTTCCTTCTGTAATTAACCAGTGCTAATATGGAATAAAAACAGGAGGCTTGTAGGAATCTCTAATGAACCTGAAATCAATCAGCAAAGGATATCACAAAAGTTATCAAAACAAGAACTAAATATATTAGGTGGAAATAAAATTAAACATTAGGGTTTCCGTAAATGAAATCACCATCAAGGTAGTCCAAATAATTGCTTTACTAATAACTCTTGTTTCCTCCACAGAAGTCCTATTTGTTATCCCTTGCAACTACCATTACAGTAAAAAGGGGTTTGTAAGCAATAATAGTAACTTAGATTTTATTTTCTGCAAAGCTGATGAAATTTATCAATATCAAATATAGAAACCCTTTCCTGGCCATCAACGTGGGAAAGCGGTTAGGAAGTTTATTTGTGTTTATGTGAATATATGTGTATATATGCAACTCATAAGTATTTTGCCATGTAAGCTTACAGTTAAAGAATTACTTCCTTCTGACATACCTTTCATCTTTAGGATTTCCAAACCAAGAAGAAGTCTGGTTTCTGTTTATATATGCAAGAATATAACGAGGCAGAGAAATACTCAATAAGGAAATAACTCAGTAAATGTTCTAAGAAATGATAAGATATGGGAAAAACTACATAACATAATATTAGAAGACTCTTTCTTTAGAAGTCTCAAATAGCCAGACCATTTAAATTTTTAGGTTTGGAATGGAAAAAGCATGCAGACAAAATTATTAGTAGGAAAGAATAAATTTATGTCTCTTTTTTTTTCTGATACTTTATTCATAGGGCCAGCAATGCTAGAACTTAAAGGTGATTTAATCTGGCCAGGCATTGTGGCTCACACCTGTAATCCCAGCACTTTGGGAGGCCAAGGCAGGCGGATCACGAGGTCAAGAGATCTAGACCATCCTGGCCAACATGGTGAAACCCCGCCTCTACTAAAAATACAAAAATTAGCTGGGTGTGGTGGCACGCACCTGTAGTCCCAGCTACTCAGGAGGCTGAGGCAGGAGAATCGGGCAACAGAGCAAGATTCCGTCTCAAAAAAAAGAAAAAGAAAAAAGGTGATTTAATCCATATATCCTATTAAATTAATCTTAAACCTTGGCTTTCTCACAGAAACTGTGTAGGTGATATGTGTCACAGCTAAGTTCTGGCACACTAATTAGTTAAATTGTCATCCTGAGCTTTACCCACAAGCCCATCTTTTCACACATTGGTTCAGAATATAAATCTTTAGAGAACTCTGAACACATATTTTTATTTTGTGTACAGTAATGTACTTTCTCATCTTCCAGCTCTGAAGACAGAGAGGAAAAATAAAACATATATTGCTGTATCCCCAAAATGATAGCTTCAGTTTGATGTCACATCCCCTTTGATTATAAGAAAAGATTTTTACAAGTAGTTTTTATAGTCACAGCAATATTTCCCAAACCTCTTACCATCTGTGCCTCTTGAGGAAAATTTAGAAATGTAAGGCTGGTTAAATATTAGAAAATATATTAATGAAATTCAGCACATAAGGTAGATTAATGTGGAGAATTATGTGATTGCCAAAATTAATGTAGGAAGAAAACACATACAAAATCCAACATCGGTTGAATGTTCAACATTCAACATCCAGTTTTATATTTCGTGGTCACTTACTATATGCCAGTTAATCTTTCAAGTGCTGAAAAAATACCAATGAGCAAAATAGACAATTAAAAATTCCTACCTTCTGGAGCTTACATTCTCAATTAAAAATAAAAATAAGCAAACAAAATAAACCCTATTAGCAACCTATAAAGAAGAAAGAAGTTTCTATACTACCTAAAGGATATTTACTAAGAACTACTAAAAGCCCAATAATTAGTTTGAACGTTGAAAATATTTTCTTTAAAAAGAGAAAAAAGATGATGAAGTCCACTAACACTATTTCTATTTCACACTCTACAGAATATCCAAATGAGTCCAATAAGGCAAGAATAAAAAACAAAGCTATAAAAAACAGAAAAAGAAAAAAAATCTGTCAGTATCCTCAGATGATATGTATGTAGAAAATTCAAAAGAAATCGTTTACCACAACTAAAATTAGAATTTTATGTGCACAAAAGGAATAAACAAAACTCAGTTACATTTCTATATATCAATTATAAACATTTAGAAAATAAAATTCAAAGAGACTATTTTAATTCCATTAAAAATGCAAAGTAACTGTGAATAAATCTAAATATGTACAAGATCTTATAGACTATCATAATTTGTATTAAAATATACAATGGAAGGTCTATATTGATAAATATATATGTATTTATGTGTAGTGTTTAAGTAATTAAAGTTTTACTAGTCTAAACATTTCTTTCCTTCTAAATGAAACTCTTTAATGCCATTTGAATATGAATCTCAATATGTTTTTGGGTGGATAGGTAAGGAGACTTGGCAAGATGTATCTAAAATTTGTATAGAAGAGAAAGAAACAGATCAGCTAACACACTGCTGGAGACTCAAGACCAGATAGGAAAATTTGCTAATTATTATTATAACTTATGGTTATTAATTTTGTTATTAGCATAGGAATAGACAAATAGATCAAGGTAACAAAAGGGAACTCAATAAAAAACACACATATATATGGAAAGTTGAATTTGATAGGCTTGATATTTCAGATCCCCTAGGAAACAAACAACTTGGGTAACTGGTTATCTATACAGATATGTAGGTAGACAGATAGCTATAGATGAAAAGATATTGTCATGGATATGTACAATTTAATTAGGAAGTCAGTTTTGGAATTCATATTTATATCACAACAGGATTATTAATGAGACATTGGTAATAAATCCTAAAATAAAATATTGATCAATGATAAATTTGGTTTATTTAATATAAAGAATTTATAATCATGAAATGACACCAAATGAAATGGATGAAAATAAAATTTAAAATGAAAATGCAGGCCACAAACCAGGGACAATAGTTGCAAAACATATTATTGACCATTCGTTAGCACCCAGAAAAGATAGAGAATTCTGAGGAATTATTTAGAACAAAAATATAGGAAAATAGGCAAAATAAACAAGCAGAAATGTAAAATGTTGACAAGAATGCTAAGCTCCCATGACAGATAATAAGTATTAGTAGAAATTAAAAATGTTTTAAAAATTCAGCCAATAGAGAAAGGCTATTGCAGTATTTAGTAATGTTCTTTGCATGCTTAAAATTGTCCTAACAATCCTACTTCTATCAGAAATGCTCTAGATGAACTTGAACACATGCAGTAGGAGACATGTAAAAGACTCATTATGGCAGCATTTTCACACAAACAAAAAAACTGAAAATTAAACAAATGAATAAACACAATTGTTACCAGATACAATCTCTTGAGTGTGAGTTGTCCAGGTTCCTGGCATGTTGAACAAGGAATTAAACAAAACACACAAAACAACAAAAGAATGAGACAGTGAAAGCAGAGGTTTACTGAAGTGAGAATACGCTCCACAGGGTGCAAGCAGCGGATCAAGTGGCTCAAGAGCCCTGGTTGCAAAATTTTCTAGTGTTTAAGTACCTTTTAGAGGTTTCCTATTGGTTATACTCCTATGTGAATGAAGATTTGGTCTGTGGCCAATTAGAGGCCAAAGTGGATTGGCTCCTGGCCAACCAGAGGTTGGAGTGAGTCCACTGGCCTTATGAAGATAAAGGAACAGCCTTCTTGGCCCACAGCAAACCAAAGGCTGGAGTGAATTGGCACCTTACACAAATGAAGGAGTGGCCCACCTTGGCCCGTGGCCAATCAGAGGGACTTTACATTTTTCATTTGTGAGGTAGCGGAAGATGGGGGTTGTAGGAGGAGTAGCCTCTCATCCTTTGTTACTTGGGTGTGGAAAGGTGGGATTTTCCTTTTGATCAGTCCTAGGAAGTCAGCATGAATTGGCCTTAGGTTCCCCGCCTCCAGAGCTTATTCTCCTGCCTCACAATGGACTAGTAAATTATGATGCATTCAGACAACAGAATACAATAAAGCAGTAAAAATGAATAAACTGTAGCTACATGTATTGATATGGACAGATCCCAAATTTAATATGGATTTGGAATATTATACTAAAACTAATTAATTGATGTTTCATTAATTTGGATTTCAAATTAATTGGAATTTATGTATTATTTAGAGATACATCAATTAAGTTTAAAGAGTAGTAAAATAACAAAAATTCAGGTCAGTGGTGTTGAGAGACAATCTCTATGCATCTGTCTTGTTTCTGCATATCTTCTGAAAATAAACGTTGACAACTTTTGTTCTGAAATGTGTTTTCAAGGATGTCTGTGGAGACACCAGCCTTGAACGATAGAGTATCTCCCTCTGGGGAAGAGGAATATTCTGCTTGGTATCAAGAATGATAAAGATTGTCTTCCTCTGGGGCAAAGACCGGGAAGATCTCCTTGAAGTCCCCTCAAAATATTGTGGTTTTCTTTTTTTTTTTTGAGACGGAGTCTTACTCTGTCGCCCAGGCTGGAGTGCAGTGGTGCAATCTCGGCTCACTGCAAGCTCCGCCTCCCGGGTTCACGCCATTCTCCTGCCTCAGCCTCTCCGAGTAGCTGGGACTATAGGCGCCTGCCACCACGCCCGGCTAATTTTTTGTATTTTTTAGTAGAGATGGGGTTTCACCGTGGTCTCGATCTCCTGACCTCGTGATCTGCCCGCCTCGGCCTCCCAAAGTGCTGGGATTACAAGCGTGAGCCACCGCGCCCGGCCTTTATTGTGGTTTTCTAACCTGGAGTTACTCAACTAAAAGGCAAGCCATCTGTACATAAAATTTCTCCCCAGTATTCACATCATCTTCATGGGACTTAAGGAATAGGTCAACAGGCCGAGGAATGGAAATATGAAATTTATGCTGTCTACTCTGGCATAAGTAATATAGAACTTTGCCTCTGTCCTAGGAATGCTGTGTCTTCTACCAGCATCCACAAAGCTATGATAGGCTAATTAAGCTTGCAGGCAGAGTAGCATCTTTGACCCATCATAGTTCTTGACAAATGGAAAAGTCTAGTAGGAAATAGAAGAATGCAATTATGAGTCTCACATGTAGGACTTCTTTCTGGGGGAAATGTTTCATTTATTGCCTTGGGTGGTAAATTCGTATAAATATATGTACATTATCGTAAAATGCATAACATAAAGGCAAATAGATGAAAATTAAAATTATTAATAACCCAGTTTCATTAGAGTCACTGATGCAAATATTTTAGAGTCAAATAATTCCAGGGCCTTTCTTTCAGAAAAAAAAATTTATATTTTATAGATGATTTAAATAAAGTTATTATTTTACTGTCATATTGATTTAAATAATATTTTTAGATGTCTATTTTTCATCTTAAATATATTGCTTTTTATATTGTAGTTCTTAATGATTGTAGATTGTTATATGGATTTACCATAATTTATTTATTTAGTGAATTTTCTATTGTTGAACACATATTTGGTTTTGTCTTTCATCCATGGCTTCTAATTCATTCAATGAAATTCATACTAAAGTAGCCTTCTCCATGTGCAGCTGCAGAGATGTACACCAGTTCTGGGAATGCGTTAACACATAGCATTAAATATAGCTCAATGGTGACTCACAGTATAATAACACAGGTCAGGGAATGCTGGGTACTAGAGAGTTTAAATATAACTGCTCTAATGACAACAGTCTCCATTTCAAAGAACATATTTGGAAAGAAATTCTCGATGGAATGAATATATATTGTTTTACTCCTAAGAGGATGACAATAGATACGTATG
Organism: Hylobates moloch; assembly: GCF_009828535.3. Classification (NCBI taxonomy): domain Eukaryota; kingdom Metazoa; phylum Chordata; class Mammalia; order Primates; family Hylobatidae; genus Hylobates; species Hylobates moloch. The sequence continues at coordinate 72,746,317 of NW_026652290.1, read as the reverse complement.
ACAAGTATGGTGTCTATACACATCATTCATACTTTGATATATCACTTCCTTTGGCACATGGGATATTCATGTGCCCAAGCAAAGCAAGAACAAGACAAATCATTGGGAGGACATGGAATGAAGCTTTACATTTTCTGAGCAAGGAATACACTTTGGGTTTAATTTTGACATGTGAGAAAAAGAAGAGTGACAGGTTTTTTGTTTGTTTGTTTTAATGGAAGAACTGACAACTGACAAGCTCCTTGGAGAACTGCTAGATGCTATTAACTATGGAAAATCAACTTTACATTAGTTGCAATCAGAGAATGGTGTGAATGTATACAACTACTGGATATTTTAATACATTTACACAAGTAGAATTTAATCTCCTGTTGTTCATAACAGATGACTTTTGGGGGCAGGAAACATGGGACAGACCAGTAAGCAAAGAAGTTATAAGTTGAATTTTTTCTCATTTTAATGACACTGGTTATTTCTCTCAATTAATTCTATAAAGTCTAGTTATAATAGTATGATTACTAGTAGAGATACAAATGATTTATCGAAAATATTTAGAGCCAAATATGTTAGAAGTATGTGGAATTCTTCATATTTTAAACAGGAAATATGGTGCACAGATCTTATATTATATATTCACAATAGTATTGACACAGCACTCCATAATCAAACTCTATAATATAGCTGTAGTGAAATACATGAAGGTTCACTAAACTCTACACTAAAGAGAAATAAAGACTATAAAGAACCATATATCTTTCAAGTTTTGCTCTCAAATGAATTTGCTGCATAATTATGTACAAATTTTGGTTTATGGGGCTTTTTAGGATTTTGGAATTATGTATGAAGCAGTGTATTTCAGTGTGCTATGACACAAATTAGCACAGCATAGCACAACAGAGTATATAATACTTTTCATAAATTGAATAATTAATATCATATATGATAGTTGCAGACATCTCAAATATGATCAGTCTGTCAAAAATATTTATATGCCATTTGGAGCTTAGCTTTATTTTACATACTATACAAGACACATTACAAAACATCAGATAAGATACATGCATCTGCATGCTATTAAATTGAAAGTGGCCATGTTTACAATTTAGTAACATTATATCTTAATATATATTTAACTATATAAAACATATTATTTCTGGCTCCAGAAAATGAAGAAAACTTGGCAAGTTATGGTTTATACTACTACTTATTTTCTGTGCTTAATGTCTGGCAAGCCAGAACATATTCATGGATAAAAACAACACGCTAGGGAACTAATACACAGAAAACTATGTTCTGAAGCAGGTTGTGGTGTTGCATGCCTGCAGACTCAGGTATTTGGGAGACCAAAGTGGAACGACTGCTTGAGCCCAAGAGTTCCAGGCTGTAGTGTGCATAATTCCATCTGTGAGTAGCTACTGCACTCCAGCCTGGGCAACATAGTGAGACCCAGTATTTAAAAAAAGTAAAAACAAAGTAAATTTAAAAATAGAAATTTTAGTTATTTTAAGCAAAGAAAACTATATTCTGTATCAATGAAACCAACATCCTCAGATGCATGTCTAGATTGGTTAATGTCATGCGTTCTGCTGCAGGTGCTATCTTTCACTATCAGATTAGATGCTAAAACCATTGCACACAAGACCCAGATAATTTATAAAGTCGAACTTTTCTATGATGTTGCTTGATACCATGAAATACAGAAGCACTATTTTCAGCTGCAAAATCTTTCTTACCTTAAAATATTTTTTGCAAGAATTCAAGTACAATAATAATACTAGCTGCCAAAAATCACTGAGCATCGCCTTTGCATTAATCATTATTCTTGATTCTTTACTTGTAATATTAGATTTAATGCTTACTACATCTGCGTGTAGAATATTATTAGTATCTACGTACTATCCACAAGGGATCTTGCCTAGAAAAGCAAAGACCTTTACCCAAGGCTGTGCAGATAAAAAGGGATATACCCAGTTTGGAATGAGGTTCTGTGTGACCACAGACATTTGCTCTAGAACACTCGATTGTTTTTATCTCTTTACTATGGTGATATTAAACCTTGGGTGTTTGTTAGTTAACAAGAGAATATCACCAAAACACATACGTGATTGCTCTATTTGTTCATTTCACGGTAACTACTAGCTTTTCACAGCATTTCATATGTGTTCAGATGATGCTAACGGCAAATTCAATTTTTAAAATAATTTATTTGGGGCGTTATTTAAACCAGTAAAAGGAATTAACTTAAAAAGGTATTCAGAAGTATTCAGAGTGATTATTAAGGCAGTTAATAAACATCCTTTCATAAAGCAATAAAACAACAGGAACCTGAGGATGCTGGCTATTCACTATCTAAGCTGAATTATCAAAGCAATAAATAAAAAGTGCTGCAGTAAGCAGCCTCAGCAAACAAGAAATTAAGCATTTTTAAAATAAAAATAAAGAATTCTATGACAAGAGATCAAGAAGAAAGAATAAAAACTGTGGAGCTCCAAATTCTATGCTCTTCCTAGTTAACTAATCCATATAATACTTCACAGGTAGGTAAATATTAATCTCCCCAATTTGTAGTTAAGAGAACTGTGAGATTCTGTGAAATCACGGTATTTGTTCAAACCTTCAGCTTAAGTCTGTTGATAGACCAGAATCTCTAGGCAAATACCACAAGATCACACAGTGACTAAGTTCATCCTTTGTGTGAACAGATAATATGGACTGAATTTTCACAGGGATTGAAATAAGTAACACAATTTTACATACATACATACATATATACACACACATATACACAAAATCCAATTCTTAAGTATCTCAATGGGTACTACTGATATAACTGAATACATTTTTAAGAGATTTTGTGTAACTGACTTCTTCCTGTTAAAGAAAGAGTGGGGGGTGAGGAGAGAGAGAGATTGATTTAGGTGGATTAAAGCAAAATGACTTGAATAAAAAAACCGCTGATTATTGAAAGAACTAGAACACAGGTTTTTTATTCCTTGTCCAGAACTCCTAGATTTCTTTTTTTCATTTGGAAGGTATCTTCAAGTTCTCATCAACTCTGTCACCAGGGCTTTATCTTCAAAATATTCTTCAGAGATTAATTTCATTAGAAAAAATTGCAAAGTAATATAATATTTTGCTTTTGTACAAATATTTCAGTTTAGCAGTAACATATTTCCTCTAAATGCAAATAAAACTCTCAATGGCACAATATGTTTTGTTAATTTAGAAAAAATTTTCTACTTATTAGTTGGTTGTCATTGGAACAAAGAAAAACAAAAACAAAACAACAACAACAACAAAAATCCATCAGCACAGATCTAATGATTTGAAAGCCTCTTGATGATATGAACACTGCAATTTAGGTTCATATGAAGAACAAAATGCACTGATAAATAAATAATGGATAATAACACAGAAAATAAACTCGAGTTTAAAAATCATTTAATTGATTTAAAATATTCATACTGACTGAGATTCCTCCATGTCCAAACATGGCATTAATATAGAGACAAGGACACCATATCCAACTCGTGTTCTATAGTTACTTCCAATCCTATGGAAATCTTTGTCAAGAGCCTACTATGTGCTAGTATCCTTGGAAGCTTCCTTATATTTCATATTCAAAAAGAGGTAAAAGTAGAGAAAGCCATATTTTGTTCACCAAGTTTCCTGAAACCTACAATTAAAAGAGTGAAAATAAATGGTAGCTTTCAGAAATCTTTGAGTATTCACCAAGTTGACTGTCCTCTTGTGATGGCATCACAAAGGGTGATGATGAGCAGGTCTAAAAGAACGGAAAAGGTCTGGTAGATGTAATGACTGAGTAGTAGAGATAGAGACAGGGTTTGAAGAATGAATCAGGAATATGTAGTTGTGCAGACAGGAGGTTAGTTAACAAATTGACAAATTGTTTTATGTCATGTCCATAGAAGTCAGGTTGTGTCCTGAGGGCACAGATCCAAGAGGAAAAAGAAAATGAAGACTTCGGCTATGAAAGATAAAAGTAGGTAGATTTGGTTTCTAGGCATTAGGTTGTCATTTTCATTTTTAAAATATTTTCCTTGACTGTGACTACACATGCAACATAGATGACCAGAAGAAAACAAAGATTCAGCTTGATTACAATCCCAGTTTGGAACAAATGAAGCAATTCTCAATTATCTCATATTGGGTATGCAGAATAACATTTGAAGTTAGTAATGAACTCTTATACACTCTTATTTCTGAGTGTTTTTACACATGAGGAGTACTGAAGTTAATAGTTGGACCTCCAGACCCATTCAAGTCACAGCTGAGCTGCTTAGTACCACAGGATTTAGAGAGTTACATAACTTCTCTGAACATCACTTTCTGATTTCTAGTGTTGAAATCTCATTTGATTGCAATAATTATTAATGGGGGAAATTCAGATAAAATACAGAGCCATATAAAGCTGATAGTAAAAGCTTAATAAATATTTAGCTATTACTGTAATTAAAATTAATCAGTAATTGATAATGGTTACAAGTTTGGGTTGGATTTTTTTGGACAAGACTCCAGATCCATGGAATAAATCAACAAATAATGGTTAATAAGCAAGTAGAGTTTCTGATTGCATCTTTAAACAGTAACTTATAATAATTTCCCCAGGAAACTATCTACAACATAACTCATGACCCTGTTTATACCTATCAGTATATTTAAAAAGTGACACAGCATAATGAAAATAGCAATTGTCTTCCTTGAAAACTGATGTACCTGAATTGGAACCCTAATCTCCTGCTACCTTAATAGTTTGATTGAATTTCTTATATCATCAGTTTTGTCAACTGCAAAATGGCAGTTACGGTAATTCCTACTTAAAAGAGTCATTGTAAGGATTATGCTAGATGAAATAAATTAATATTTTCAGAAACACTTAAAACAGCACATGTTACATAGTGTTACGTAAGTGGTTTTCAAGTGAATTATGCCAACATTATTCTTTTTTTTTTTTTTAATTTATAAAGAAAAAGAAGTTTAATGGACTCACAGTTCCACATAGCTGGAGAGGCCTCACAATCATGGCAGAAGGAGGAGCAAAGGCATGTCTTTTTTTTTTTTTTTTTATTTTAGGTTTTAGGGTACATGTGCACAATGTGCAGGTTTGTTACATATGTATCCATGTGCCACGTTGATTTCCTGCACCCATTAACTCGTCATTTAGCATTAGGTATATCTCCTAATGCTGTCCCTCCCCCTCCCCCCACCCCACAACAGTCCCCGGAGTGTGATGTTCCCCTTCCTGTGTCCATGAGTTCTCATTGTTCAATTCCCACCTATGAGTGAGAACATGTGGTGTTTGGTTTTTTGTCCTTGCGATAGTTTACTGAGAATGATGTTTTCCAGTTTCATCCATGTCCCTACAAAGGATATGAACTCATCATTTTTTATGGCTGCATAGTATTCCATGGTGTATATGTGCCACATTTTCTTTGTCCAGTCTATCATTGTTGGACATTTGGGTTGGTTCCAATTCTTTGCTATTGTGAATAGTGCCGCAATAAACATACGTGTGCATGTGTCTTTATAGCAGCATGATTTATAGTCCTTTGGGTATATACCCAGTAATGGGATGGCTGGGTCAAATGGTATTTCTAGTTCGAGATCCCTGAGGAATCGCCACACTGACTTCCACAATGGTTGAACTAGTTTACAGTCCCACCAACAGTGTAAAAGTGTTCCTATTTCTCCACATCCTCTCCAGCACCTGTTGTTTCCTGACTTTTTAATGATGGCCATTCTAACTGGTGTGAGATGGTATCTCACTGTGGCTTTGATTTGCATTTCTCTGATGGCCAGTGATGATGAGCATTTTTTCATGTGTTTTTTGGCTTCATAAATGTCTTCTTTTGAGAAGTGTCTGTTCATGTCCTTTGCCCACTTTTTGATGGGGTTGTTTATTTTTTTCTTGTAAATTTGTTTGAGTTCAGTGTAGATTCTGGATATCAGCCCTTTGTCAGATGAGTAGGTTGCAAAAATTTTCTCCCATTCTGTAGGTTGCCTGTTCACTCTGATGGTAGTTTCTTTTGCTGTGCAGAAGCTCTTTAGTTTAATGAGATCCCATTTGTCAGTTTTGGCTTTTGTTGCCATTGCTTTTGGTGTTTTAGACATGAAATCCTTGCCCACGCCTATGTCTTGAATGGTATTGCCTAGGTTTTCTTGTAGGATTTTAATGGTTTTAGGTCTAACATTTAAGTCTTTAATCCATCTTGAATTAATTTTCGTATAAGGTGTAAGGAAGGGATCCAGTTTCAGCTTTCTACATATGGCTAGCCAGTTTTCCCAGCACCATTTATTAAATAGGGAATCCTTTCCCCATTTCTTGTTTTTGTCAGGTTTGTCAAAGATCAGATAGTTGTAGATATGCGGCATCATTTCTGAGGACTCTGTTCTGTTCCATTGATCTATGTCTCTGTTGTGGTACCAGTACCATGCTGTTTTGGTTACTGTAGCCTTGTAGTATAGTTTGAAGTCAGGTAGTGTGATGCCTCCAGCTTTGTTCTTTTGGCTTAGGATTGACTTGGCAATGTGGGCTCTTTTTTGGTTCCATATGAACTTTAAAGTAGTTTTTTCCAATTCTGTGAAGAAAGTCATTGGTAGCTTGATGGGGATGGCATTGAATCTATCAATTACCTTGGGCAGTATGGCCATTTTCACGATATTGATTCTTCCAACCCATGAGCATGGAATGTTCTTCCATTTGTTTGTATCCTTTTATTTCATTGAGCAGTGGTTTGTAGTTCTCCTTGAAGAGGTCTTTCACATCCCTTGTAAGTTGGATTCCTAGGTATTTTATTCTTTTTGAAGCAATTGTGAATGAGAGTTCACTCATGATTTGGCTCTCTGTCTGTGATTGGTGTACAAGAATGCTTGTGATTTTTGCCAACACTATTCTTACATAGATCTTTTTCAAGAGAGAGAGCAAAAGCAGGAATCAGAGAGAGCAAAGCAAAACATGCACGTGCACGCATGCACACACACACACACACCCCCCCACACAGAGATCACAATTCAGGAAACAGGATGCTATTGTATCATTTAGATGTGTTATTAGTTTTTAAACTTCTCATATTGTTTATTGTTAAAAGGCTTTTGGGTAGGCAATATCTCTGCTAAATTACAATCACAATAATTATGTTATTTCTCTCAAAGAACAACTGATAAGTTCTTTTTTAAAAAGTGTTAAGGATAATCACAGTTAAGTCTAAGATGATGAACATCTTAGGTCAATCAGTGCTATCAATACCTTAAGATTCCTACTTCTATTGTTTAGGATGGCAAAGATTAACAGCTAAGCAGTTGCACTATTAAAATTGTAGAGTTTAGGGACACTGCAATTCCATTCCTCTTTGCTGGGTAGACAAAAGTGAACTACAACAATTCACTTTATTAGATTCAGACAGGTTAATATGAACTCAATATTCAAAACCATCTAATACAGGGCCACAGAATTAACTATGTCTTCCCTTACAAGATCACTTAGAATTCAAATACTAGAATAATAACAAAAATCACGGTTAGAAAAATAACTACTTTAATATAACTGTATATCTGGCTTGCATGGTTAATTGTGCACAGCACAATTTTGGGGCTGTGCCTATCTTTAATTTTAGAGAAGCTTGTGATTTCTTCAAGTAATTTTAAAGTCCAAGTAATAAACCTTTTTTAAGTTAGTATTTTTTTCCTCTCTACTTACCTTCATGACCTAATTTAAATTCAAAATTTACTGAGGCATACAAGAAGAGCTGTTATTTTGCATATGGGACTGGAAAATGAAATGGCGGTATCCCTGTTGTATGAGAAAATGAGATAAATCCAAGTTGCTTTGCATTCATAAAGTAGCAATGAGCTAAAAATCTCACAGTCAGATTCACAAAGACACATTTATGCAAAAACATTTAAACCACATTCTACAGTAAGAAGCCACTTTGGGGAATATTTTTTATCTATTCACCATTTTTTCAACAGTTTCTCTCCCTCCCTCCTTCTCTCTCTCTCTCTCTCCCATCCTTCTCATTCACTCTCTTTTCTTTTTAAAATTTCCATGACAGTTTCTAATGTTCATCATCTTAGACTTAACTGTGATTATCCTTAAAAATTTTTAAAAGAGAACTTATCAGTTGTTATTTAAGAGAAATAATATAATTATTGTGATTGTAATTTAGCAGAGATATTACCTACTCAAAGGTCTTTTAACAATAAACAAAATGAGAAGTTTAAAAACTAATAACACATGTAAATGATACAGTGAGACAATATTCTGGCCAAAATATACCCCAGATTTATTATAGAAAACAAAAATAGCCTAGGGATCTGCTCTACATTTCCAGCAATTGAAAAAGAAGAGAAAAACAAGAAGAAACAGCAACCAACTGTTTACTGGATATGGGTCATGAGGGTATATGCAAACTAACAGCCTATTGCCTTCATCAGCTTTGCAACCTTACCGAAGCTTTGGAAGGTATCAGAGCATATTCTTGGCATATATTATTCTCTCCTCCAAGACCTTGCTAAATCTTTACTTACCCAATGTGATTTAAACATTCCACAGGAGTGGCAATATCCATACATTAATATGATCGCTTTTCTATATAAGCATGTCACTATTAAACCAGCATAATTGAGGTAAATGTGTTACATTACTTTTCATTATTGGATTTAGTTGTGTTGGAAAATTCTTATTCTTTTATCCAGATTTTTTCTGATTAAAAGCTTACATATTTAAGACAACATGTTGCAACAGATACTTCTATAATCTATAGCTATGAAAAAGAATGTAAATTGTACATAAATCTCACCCTAATATTAATTTCATTCAAATAATATTGAAAGAAGAAGTGGGATAATGCATCCAAAGTTTAGGCCACTCTGGTAACATATTCTAATATTGCTTTTTCTTTTATATAGTCTGCAAATTTTGTTGACGTGTCTTAGAGAATTCCACATAAAAATGTGGAAGGGAAAGCCACATTCCCAACAAATCCCTTCCAAAACTCTAATGAAAAGATACCTTTCTGACAAGATGCACTAAAAATTACATCATGTAATTAGCATTTATGACTCACATGCACATTAATAATCTTCATCATTATGTTATATTTGGAGCATATCACCATTTACAAAGTTTTTATTATTCATTGAAACTTCACAAGGTGCCAAGCAGATCCAGTTAATCAACGAGTCATATAAATATATCTCCCCACCAACCCATACAGAGGTGCATGCTTGCGTGCACACACACACACACACATGCTTTTTGCTTCCTCTGTATTCTCACTGCTAATGCAGTATCTTTCTTTCCTTGGTCAATAAACTTCCAAATGATAGCTGGTTTCCAGATGTTCTCTGGTTAGCTCCTCCTCTACACTACTACCTATATTAGTTTTCTAGAAGACAGTTTTATAAAGACATTCTTAGTGATTCTTCTTTGGTTAAAAGACAAATCTCAATTTCTGAACAGATAAGACTTGCAAGAATCTCTAATGACCTCCAAACTTGCTATTCAGCATCTCCTGCTTCCCCTTCTCCATTCATGCGCTGGTTGCTCCAGCTAAAAGCAAACTGCTTACTATTGCCCGTATTCTTTACTATTCCCACTCTTTTGGATCTGCAATGTTTAGCAGACATTATGCCATCACCCTAGAGTGATTTTTCTCATGAAAACTTACTAGGTATTACTTTTCTAGTTTATCCATAACCTTGTCTAGAGATACATGTACAAGAAAATATCTGAGATTTCTTTCTGAGACTCCTGGTGGAGTAAGTTGTCCTCATAAGAAGTCAAATTTTATTTGTTTTCAATTTTATACCATATTTTATATTATAGCATGACCAAATACATACTTGAGACTCCTGTCAAAAATGTAGATTTGTGGAAAGGACAGTTAATTTCCTAAGCTATAGCTACATTGACTGCTTCTGATCAGGGTGCATAATATCTGTTATAAATGACATACAAAATACCATTCTTTATTCACATTTGCATTTATTTATTCTAACATTGAGAAGAGCAATTTTATCTTCTCTTTCAAATTTTGAATGCTTTAATCTTTAATGACTTCACTAGCTGGGATTTGGTAAAAGAACAGGTTGAAAATGAGGTTTCACAAAGAACTCATCTTTGAAAATCTTTCTGAATCTTTAATAAACTCTCAAGGTTGTTCAAAATGACCCCAGGGTCATAAAATATTATTAGGTTTTACAACTGCACATCTTGGGTGGGAACTAGTTGGCCAGAGCTTGGAGGGGAGATAAGCAGTTCCGTTAAATTCTCTTTTATATAATACCTGGTGCTGCAAGGGAACCTTGTGGGTATCTAGTATTATTTCAAGATAATGAATATATAAAAAAGCACTATGGCAGGCAAAATTTGTAATCTTACTTTGTTCTCTTCCTATGTCACAGAGAGTTCTGAGCAGCACAGTGCTGCTTGATTGCAATGCTAGGGAAAATTCACTCAAGCATGTTCTTAGGGGTCAATTTTTAAATTATAAAATGAAGTTTGATCAACTTTTTCAATGGCCTGTTTTTTAAAGTCCATTTGCTGTAATGATCATTGCTTAATGTTGTCTCTGTCTTTTCTGCTCAAAGCTTAATTCATGGTCTGGCGGCTTTACCAGCATCACCTGAGAATTCATTAGAACTCCAGAGTTTCAGATCCCACATCAGATATACTGAAGTAAAATCTGCATTTTAACAGGATCTTCAGTTGACTAAATGCAGCTTAAAGTTTGAGAGGCACTAAGCCATCAAGGAGCATAATTTTCTGGATTCTATTAGTTTGATACAACCTAAGACAATAAGACTTAGAATGTAAAATTGAAATACTAAATTATTCATTCATAACACACTAAGAGAGAAAATGTTTGCTGCCTATTTCTAGAGTGTTTTTGACCACCAAATCATATTTATCTTAATAGTCTCCTCTTATGAGTTGAGCAATTTTATGTGTAGCACTTTTGATCACATTTTATACTTTGTATTTTAGTTATGTATGTGCAAGCTTCATTTATTAAGGAGTTATTTGAAATAACTGAATATAGGAACTTATTTTATACTTCATAGGACCTGGAAAACAAGCTTCCTAACATTCAGAAATTATTATTATTCCATAGCATAGATCAATCCTTCACTGAAAAATAAATATTAGTTTAAAAACTATTTTTAAAACTATTTAAAAATTCAAAAGGAACCAAAGTGTCTGAATAGCCAAGTAAATCCTAAGCCAAAAGAACAAAGCTGGAGGCATCACATTATCTGACTTCAAACTACACTACAAGGCTCCAGTAACCAAAACAGCATGGTACTGGTACCAAGACAGCATGGTACTGGTACAAAAACAGGCATATAGACCAATGAAACAGAATAGAGAGCCCAGAAATAATGTCAAACACCTAAAACCATCTGATCTTTGACAAAGCTGACAAAAACAAGGATTGGGGAAAAGACTCCCTATTCAATAAATGCTGCTGGAATAATTGGCTAGCCATATGCAGAAGAATGAATTTGGACCCTTTCTTTACACCATATACAAAAATTAACTCAAGATGAATTAAAGACTTAAATGTAAAACCTGAAACTATAAGGCTGGGTGCTGTGGCTCAGGCCTGTAATCCCAGCACTTTGGGAGGCCGAGGCAGGCGGATCACAAGGTGAGATCGAGTCCATCCTGGCTAACAGGGTGAAACCCCGTCTCTACTAAAAATACAAAAATTAGCCGGGCGTAGCAGCATGCGCCTGTAGTCCCAGCTACTCGGGAGGCTGAGGCAGGAGAATGGCGTGAACTCAGGAGGCGGAGCTTGCAGTGAGCGGAGATCACGCCACTGCACTCCAGCCTGGGCGACAGAGCAAGACTCTGTCTCAAAAAAAAAAAAAAAAAAAACCTGAAACTATAAAAACCATGAAAGACAACCTAGGCAATACCATCCTGGACATAGGAAAAGGCAAGTATTGCATGACAAAAACACCAAAAGCAATCACAAAACAAGCAAAAATTGACAAGTGGGATCTAATTAAGCTTAAGAGCTTCTGCACAGCAGAAGAAACTATCAACAAACAGAAAATCTACAGAATAGGAGAAAATATTTACAAACTGTGTAATATTATCTGACAAAAGTCTAATGTCCAGCATCTATAAAGAACTTAAATAAATTTACAAGAGAAAAACAGCCTCATTAAAAAGTGGGCAAAGAACACGAAGAGACAGTTTTCAAAAGAATACATTCATGTGGCCAACAAGCATATGAAAAAAACTCAACATCACTGATCACTAGAGAAATGCAAATCAAAACCACAATGAGATACTATCTCACACCAGTCAGAATGGCTATTATTAAAAAGTCAAAAAATAACAGATGCTGGTGAGGTTGCTGAGTAAAGGGAACACTTATACACTGTTGGTGGGAGACTAAATTAGTTCAACCACTGTGGAAGACAGTGCGATAATTCCTCAGAGAGCTAAAAGCAGGGCTACCATTTGACCTAACAATCCCATTACTGGGTATATACTCAGAGGAATATAAATCATTCTACCATAAAGACACATGAACACGAATGTTCATTGCAGCACTGTTCACAATAGCAAAGACACGGAATCAACTTAAATGCCCATCAGTGACAGACTGGATAAAGAAAATGTGGTATATATACACCATGGAATACTATGCAGCCATAACAAATAACAAGATTATGTCTTTTGTGGGAACATGAATGGAGCTGGAAGCTATTTTCCTTAGAAAACTAATGCAGAAACAGAAAAACAAATGCCAAGTGTTCTCACTTATACTAGGAGCTAAATGATGAGAACTCATGAACACAGAAACGGAAACAACAGGCACTGCAGTGTTGAGGGTGGGAGGAGGAAGAGAAGCAGGAAAGATAACTATTGGGTACCAGGCTTAATACTTGTTGATGAAATAATTTGTACAACAAACCTCCTTGACACAAGTTTACCTATGTAAAAAACCTTCACATACACCCCCAAAAGTAAAATAAAAGCTAAAAAAAAAAAAAAAAGAAATATTAGTTTATCTTCGGATATTTATTTTATATATTATGTATTTTAATATCTTTTTGTAATTTTTTATGTTGAGTGCTCATATTATCTAAATATATTAGTAATATTTATAGTTTTATTAATCTGATTTATGCACATATTTTAAAAATATATATTAATTATCTACTTTATGCCAGGCTATGTTCTATATGGTTGGGAAGCTGTGGTGAACAAGAGAGCCAAAACTTCCTCTTCTTGTGTAGATAACATTTTGGTGGGGAAAACAAAAAACAAATAAAAATCAAATTATGGCTGGGCACAGGGGCTCACGCCTTTATTCCCAGCACTTTGGGAGGCCAAGGCAGGTGGATCACCTGAGGTCAAGAGATCGAGACCAACCTGGCCAACATGGTGAAACCCCATCTCTACTCAAAATACAAAAATTATCTGAGAGTGGTGGCTCACACCTGTAGTCCCAGCTACTCGGGAGGCTGAACCAGGAGAATTACTTGAACCTGGGAGGTGGAGGTTGCAGTGAGCTGAGATCGCAACCCTGCACTCCAGCCTGTGCACAGAGTGAGACTCTGTCACCAAAAAAAAAAAAAAAAAAAAAATACTTGGCAATATTTGTTTTAGAGAAAAATAAACCAGGAATTTTAATAAGGGATGCAGAAATAATAGAAAAGGGGATGGATGTGGTCCCACTGAGCTTTACAGGGACTAGAATGTAGGACTGAAGATAAATCTTAGATGCTCCAGTTTTTATGATGATTGGTAGAAATGGGAGAAAAAAAGACATAAAGAAATTAATTTGGATAATCTTGATACAGATAATGATGGAAGACTTATGAGTATTGGGAAGTGGTCAGAGAGAGTAGGGTCTTACTAGGATGACAAAGCCCTGTTTTCATTCTTACCAAGATGACTGAGAGGCTAGGAATAGGTTGGTTTATCGGGCACATGCAGATTTCTAGGGTTTCATTTGAATCATATTTCTAAAAGCAAGTCTTGTCTAGGTCTCATCTGATCCTCACTTAAACATATGATTCAGAAATTACTATCCTTAATTCATAATGAACAAACAAAAAGCCAGAGATTAATTACTTTTAGTTGGCAACACAGGTTTGCTAACACCAAGGCAAGCAACAGACCACACTGTCTACTGTGACATAAAATAAATAACATTTACACTGATATAAAATTTAGATTTTTCTGATGACCAGTGATGATGAGCATTTTTTCATGTGTCTGTTGGCGGCATACATGTCTTCTTTTGAAAAGTGTCTGTTCATATCCTTTGCCCAGTTTCTGATTGGGTTGTTTGATTTTTTCTTGTAAATTTGTTTAAGTTCTTTGTAGATTCTGGATATTAGCCCTTTGTCAGATGGGTATGTTGCAAAAATTTTCTCCTATTTTGTAGGTTGCCTGTTCACTCTGATGGTAGTTTCTTTTGCTATGTAGAAGCTCTTCAGTTTAATTAAATGTGCAAATCAAAACCACAATGAGATACCATCTCACACCAGTTAGAATGGTGATCATTAAAAAGTCTGGAAACAACAGGTGCTGGAGAGGATGTGGAGAAATAGGAATGCTTTTACACTGTTGGTGGGACTGTAAACTAGTTCAACCATTGTGGAAGACACTGTGGCGATTCCTCAGGGATCTAGAACTAGAAATACCATTTGACCCAGCCATGCCATTACTGGGTATATACCCAAAGGATTATAAATCATGCTGCTATAAAGACACATGCACACATATGTTTATTGTGGCACTATTCACAATAGCAAAGACTTGGAACCAACCCAAATGTCCATCAATGGTAGACTGGATTAAGAAAATGTGGCACATATACACCATGGAATACTATGCAGCCATAAAAAATGATGAGTTCATGTCCTTTGTAGGGACATGGATGAAGCTGGAAACCATTCTGAGCAAACTGTCGTGAGGACAAAAAACCAAACACTGCATGTTCTCATAGGTGGCAACTGAACAATGAGAACACTTGGACACAGGGTGGGGAACATCACACACTGGGGCCTGTCATGGGGTAGGGGGCTGGGGGAGGGATAGCATTAGGAGAAATACCTAATGTAAATGACAAGTTAATGGGTGCAGCAAACCAACACGGCACGTGTATACATATGTAACAAACCTGCACGTTGTACCCTAGAAGTTAAAGTATAATTAAAAAATTAGATATCACCCCAAACACATCATTAATTCACACCAGTAAAACAGAGACAATGTAAGAAACAGAAGCATCCTTTCTGCTGCCATAGTCCATGAACCAAAAGCTTTCTGGGTCTGCCTTCAAGGTTTTACAAGGCCATTTGTTAGAATACTATAGTGATTCACGATTCCCACTCTTAAAACTCTTTCCTGGTTTGTGAGATCTAAGCCAAAATCAATTTTACTAGGCAGGAATGTTAGGCAGAGGAGAAATGATAAAGTAAAGCAGAAATCCCTTGTCAGGAGAAAAGTTTGAGTTATCTGGAATGTCCAAAATGGCTTACTCATATACATTCACATCTTCACACTATAAACAAGTTATGCTTCTTTCCAGTGCTTTAGCTTCAAGGCAGTCAGGCCTAGTGAGATGTTAAACTGAAATGGCAGGGAGGCTAACATAGTGTCACAAAGGAAGAAGTTCGCCTTACTATTTCTAAATAAGGGCACTCATCCTTGAGACCACTAGCTTCTCTGCATGAAGAAGAAGTTTCTGCTTCCTTGTACTTCTGCTCACATATCAAACATTTAAAATAGCCTCAAGTAATGAAAGCCTGGAAAGCTTTTGAAAGTGAACATATACTAGCTGGCAAATCTTGGCTTTTCATATTCTCCAGGTAAAGTGTTCAGCTTCTGCCCTCTTTAACACTGCATTGTAATGGTCATTTTCAACATTATCTTATGTAATGGCTCTGATCCCTCAAGAATGATGGATGCCTGCCTTTCCTGTAAATGGTTTAACACCACTAATGTAAAAGGGAATGAGGACTGTCAGTACCGGACATTGCTGAAAAGCAACTGATTATCTGGCTTTTCAGCTCCCAGTTCTATGGAAATCACCCTCAGTCAGATAGCCATGTGGTTATTATCTGCTTCTGAAACTTTTAATATTATTCTGTGATGGCTTTGTAAGTCTCAGGTTAAATTTAAATAACATTTCAACTCCCCTAATTATTCCCAAAGCCTGCATTTATTATCTAATTAATCAATAATCATTTGTAGCCCAACTTTTATTTCAATGAAAACTACTTGGGGACCCATGGAGGAAAAAAATGTGGTCTCTGTAATTTGTATCTTATTAGGTGTATGGTTGTATAGCTGAAACCAGAAAAACATTTTTAACAAAATAAAAATAGACCCAAGAAATAACTACTTCTTCCTCTGACTTCTGCTGAGTCTTCAGAGCAGGACTATCTATCTATCTATTTATCTATCTATTTATCTATCTATCTATCTATCTATCTATCTATCTATCTATCTATCATCTATCACTTATTTATCTATCTATATCTATCTATCTATCTGGCTATGTACCTGTGTGACTATCTATCTATATATTTTTATCTCTCTATCTCCCTGTCATCTATAATCCATTTACATAACTATTTGTTAACAGTATGGAGTTGATAAAGAAAGAAAAAACTAAAATTAATAAGGAACTACTAAATACCAGACATTTTGCCTACCATAACATATTCTGTGTTTACTCAGTAATCCTTTGTAATGGGAATTACCCCAATTCATAGATGCTCACTGGAGAAAGTTGCCTAAAATTAGTTGTCTGACAAACACCAGAACTGTTATTTGAATTTAGGAATTTTTAATTCAAATGTTTGCAACCTTTCTGTCATATCATTCTGCTTCAGGGCCAGGAATTTGATGGAATCCTAAACTTAGGCAGGGACACAGTTTTATTTTTCAGTTGACAGTGTCTCCAAGCAGAGGTTATCACACCTTGCTATAAGGCTTTTCGAGGACAAATGGGTCAGAAATGAATGAGACAGAAGAATTCTGGTTGTAGTCATGATGGCATCTGAACCAAGTATACTCTTATTGGTACTCATGCCTTTCCCCTTGTTGTTGAGGCCACTTGTTTTCCATGATCTCACAGAGTATATGGCAGTCTATATTGTTGTGTTCTTTGTTCTACACTCCCACTTCTACATATGGTATAATGGTTATTAGCATTAATTGATTTTACTTCAATTATTTCAGGGATAAATTTCACTGTGGTGATTTACATGCTGATGGGATCATATATAGTTTGAGTATCCCTCTTCTAAAATGCTTGGGGCCAGAACTATTTCAATTTTTTTTTTTATTTTCGAACATTTCCATATACATAATGAGATACATTGAGAATAGGATCTAAATCTAAAGAAAAAATTCATTTATGTTGTTCATATACACTTTATACACATAACCTGAAGGTAATCTTATACAATATTTTAAATGATTTTGTGCATGAAACAAAATTTTGACCCTGTTTTGACTGTACCCCATCACAAAATTCACAGGTGTGAAATTTTCCACTTGCAGAATTATGTTGGCATTCAAAAAACTGGGGATTTTGGAGAATTTCAGATTTCAAATTTTCAGATTAGAGGTGTTCAGCCTGTACCTAAAATTAAAAAGGTGACTTCAGATCCTCAAGTTTCAATTCTTCTCATTCATCCTCCAGCATCACAATCAATTGTACTTTTTCTTTTCAGAGTTAAGAATTTGAAAATAAATTTTCCATATAATAAAACTTAATCAAATGAACAAATCATGCTTGCTAATTTTGATTATTACCAATAAAATGATGTTGAAATTAAAGTTTGAGAGATTTTCTTTTCCTTTAAGATTGGAGCTATTAAGAGAAGATAACACTTTCCAGGCATGTATTCATTACATTAAAGATTGATTAATATCTCTACAAATTAAACCAGACGTTATAAGACTCATAAAATGAAAGACACATGAGAGATTGTCATTATTCACTTAAAAGAATGAGATCCAGGCCACTTTTGTGATTAACTCTGCAAGAGGTAACTTCCAGCCCACAATGTCTGAATTCCCACCAACATTTCTCAAAACATGTATTTGCTTCACTTCCCCCTACCCCATTTTCTTGACTTATCTATATTTTAAAAAAGCAAATTTTTATTTTGCTTTTATTTCCTACCATCGTAGATCTAAAAATAGACTGAGGTGACAAGGTGCCTTACAGCTGGTTTGCTCAACTGTGATACGTGCCTTGATTTTCAATGCATGGTGAAGACATCCTGCAGCCAGACACCTGCAGGCAATCAACCATATTCCTCTGCTGCACCTCAGGGCCACAGTTCCTGGCAAGCACATCACAGCAGCAGTCATCTATTGTACTGAGCAGTTAGAAGGGCACCTGAACAGGAAGAGTGACAGACTCAGGAAGGCCTAGCCTCACCTTGGCTCTCAACAATGCCCTGTCAGAAGTAAGGTGCTGTTTTAATGAGAATCAACAATTTCTTGATCACTTATTCTCCCAGTTTTTGCCAGCGGACTCAGATGGCCACTACCTTGCTGGGAAAAGACAGTTAAACTCCAAATCCTATAATCTAGCTTTGACACAAAAGCCTGGTTTATCCAGTATTGAAGCATCATGCAATGTAACGTTTGTATTAGAGAAAGATTTTGAAAATGAATCCACCTTGTAAATCTATTAGGTTATTTTCTATGAGTTTATTTACATCCTCAGGTAAAAAAAAAACAGATATATTTCTAAGATTTCAGGTAGATATACCAAGCACACTGAATCTGAAACACAGTGGCATTTTTTTCTCCTATGGTCCCAAATTTTGCCTGGCTATTTTTATCATACAGTAATCATATACCAAGTTTTAAAGGGCAGTACAATTTTTTTTGAAAAAACAGTATTTTCTTATGATCTGAGCTAATATTATCTTCAATTTTTCCTTTTTTAAAATTAAGATATTGTTTAAAAAGGAATAGGTGATCAAGACAACAAATAAACATAAAAATTCACAAAAGGAAGAAATCAGCCAAATAACTCACACATAATGTCTTTGAAAATATTTGTATGTATTTGTGTGTGTACATTTCTTTTATGAAAATGGAAGTATCACGTACAAAACCTAGTTTTCCCATTTAGGAATTTATAGTGAGTATTTTTTCACATCTAAAACCATAATTTTATAGCATTTTAGAAGGCTTCAAAGTATGCCATTAAAATGCAATAATTCATTTTGGCAATTCTCTGTTATTGGATATTTAGATTATTTCTGAGTTTCCACTATTTTAAAGTTTATTGAATATAACATTTACCCTTGCACAGCACAGAATAAATTGCCATGAATGAGTAGCAAGTCAAAGGATATACTCACTTTACTTTCAACAATTTTATACCATCTTATACTCCTATTACTCAAGGGCTCTTGTTTATTTGTTCACTTAAAAAAAAAAAAAAGTTTAATAGATGTCAACTTCGTGCCAGGCACTATCCTGGGTACTGGGGGAATGGGTAAGGAAAACAGACCTAGTTGTAGCGTGTAGATGGAAACAGCCTAATTTAAGAGATAGGTGATTAATCAAATAATTATACTCTATTATGTTCTATGAAAACAGTGTAGGACAATATAAGATCATTTAGCAGAGAGACCTTACCTAGTTAAGGGATGAGAACATTTTCCTGAAGAACTGATGATCAAGCCAACATCCGAAGTGAATAGAAGTTAGTATGAGAAAGGGCTACAGAGGAAGAATTCTACAAGAGCGGCAGTCACACTTTTGCTAAGGCCTAAGATGTTTTATGTCAGGAAACGTGACAATACCATTAACTAAAAAGTTAACATCATCCCACCACTCAAAGAATTGGAGGATTGTGAAAAAAAAAGAGTCAGTTATGAAAAAGAAAGAAACTGTATTTTCTATTATGCTCACATTTTTAACCCTACTACAATGTACATGAGTTTTTCTTTTTTCTACTCTCTTTGACTAATTGTATAATTTAGTCTTTGTCATTTATAAGTTACCTGAGAATGCTCTATGCCCATTATGTTATCAATATGGATTTTTAAAATAATTTTCATATTCAAATGAGTAATTTGTATAAGTATGCTGACCTTTTGTCAGCCCTTATAAGTATTCTTCCTCTAGATTATAAACCAAGAGTATACTATTTTGACATAAAGAAGTTTTATTTCATGTAGACAAATCTATTAGACATTTTCTTTATGCTTTATGACTTCAGTGTCATACTTAGAAAGGCCTTTTTCCTAATAAGATTACACAAACAATCCTAGCCTTTCTGAATTTATTGCTAGAAGGACATTGACCTGCTAAGCGGAATTTACACTTTTCAGAAGGAGAGTGAATCTTAGGTCATAAATACTTAGGCTTTATCAGCCTTATGGTCTCATATTATAGATTATAATCTGTTTTATTGAATGAATTATAACCACACATGTTGAAAATGGCCTTAAAACCCCCACCATGTAAGTGTATAGAAATAGCCTAGGGTTGATGTTCACATACTGGCATATACTTCCATGTAGCCATCCATGCTCAGTGTTGGTGGAGGATTTGCATGAAGAATCTATTGTATTATAATAACAAGATATGAAGTTCCCTGCCAAGTATTTTGGGTTGTCTCAAGTCTTCGTCAACATAGTAATATATTAGGTATGAGTTTGACTTCTGAGCTCCTAATTAAAATAAGTCATTACCTATTATAAGAATTATACTACATCAACTACTTAATTAAACCTTATTTAAAGATTTTTTTTTGACATCTACTCTGCTAGCCTCACAAACATGTACATGTACTAAGACAAAATTCATATACTGAAGAAACATGGTAAGGCTTTAAAAGAATCATTTGCATCAAAGTTTGTTAAGAATCATATGAGGGATGTGCTCACAAAGTACAGGAAGCACAGATAAGGAGTATCTGGCTCAGACAGTGAGAACCAGGGAAATCTTTCGGGAAGAGCTGGTGCCTTTCCAGGAGAGGAGGCTGAGTTCTACAAAAAGGGCTACACAGCCTCTTGGAGAGTAATGGTGTTTCTAGGCAACATACTGCTGTAAGAGATAGCATAATGTTTTAGAATAGCAAATAAATCCCTATGGATAGAGAAGAGAGGCAGGGTATGCCAAGAGGTAGTAGAACCTGACTTTGTATGACAGTTAGGTAATTTGGACTCTAAAGGCTATGGAGAGTGGTTGAACATTTTTAGCTGCCAAATCACATGATCAGAAGGACCAAGACGAAAATATTTTCAAAAATAAAAAGAACATACACATAAAAGTTATTAATGTCTTAGGCACAAAATTTAGAGATGTTGATGAGCATCCAGCAAAATAGCCTGACCCAAAAAGAATTTTAAAAATCCACGATGTAAGTAGTAACGTTTTAATAGTTATATTTAAACACAATCTGGCTTCTAAAATTGTTATGCAAATTCTACTGTACTCATTAAAAAAAATGAGAAAGAATATTCAAGAGAACTCTGAAAAATAAATTATAATGATTAAAAGTTATAATTACAAATGCATTAATACATATAGGACCAAAGGAAAAGAAGAGAAAGGCTGGGAATAACCCAAATGCATATGGAAATTTTGTAGGTAATAAAGGCAATTACCTCAAATTTGTAGAGTTAAGATGGACTTGTGAATAAATGATTTTGAGCCAACTGGGTTAGAGAATTTAGATACATATCTCAGGACATATAATCTCCAAATTAACAAAACATATGTGTAAAAATAAAAAACTACACAACCACTCAAAGAAAATATAGGTGAATAAATTTATCAACTTGCAATAAGGAAGAACTTTCTAAAGACTGAGAACCTAAAAATCATCAAATTATAAAAAGATAAAACCAACCATAATTACATTAAAACTTATGGCAAAGACTATCATTGCAAAGTCAAAATAAGAATAAAAATCTTTCAAAATGCTTTGTGTCATAGAAAAAAATATTAATATTCCTATATAGATAGATTTCCAAGAAATCAATAAGAAAAAGACCAATAGTTCTTAAGCAGATAAAAAGAGGTTTAACTACACTTAAATTAAGAGAAATACAAATATCTAAAAGATTGATCTCAGAGTCTTTTCATAGGACAATGGGGAAAAGAAATTTTCATAAATTTTTGGCAAGAGTATGAAGATGAACAGCTTCTATAAAGGAAAATTTAGTAACACCTCTTGAAATTACAAATACATCATTTATTGATTCTGCAATTCCACTCTTGGGTAACTATTCTGTAGATATTCATGAACATATGCAAAATAAGAATATAACGGTAGTCATTGCAGCAGTTTTGTCTCTGCAGCATATTTACATACTCTAGAGTTTAAAATCAAACTAAAATTTAGGGTACAACTACACACCAAAATATAATGCAGCACTTAAGAAAACAAATTGTCTCTGTCCTAATAGTAAATGATCTCTAGAATGCATTCTTAAACTAAATAAAAACATTTCAGGAGAGTATGTAATACAGGTGGGAGAGAATACATATTTGTATTTCTTATAATTTGCATAAAGAAACAATGAGAGAACATATAAGAAACCAACTAAATAGGTTTATATAGAGAATGGGTACAATTGAACAAGACAAAGATTAGAACCAAGAGTTCTCGTTGTATACCTTTTTATACTGCTTTCATTTTTTACATGAATTATTTATTCAAAATGTAAAATTAAAATAATAAAATATGACAAATAGAAATTCTATTGTACATACGTAATTTTACAGAATACATAAACAACCAAAGTAAATAAACAGTACACAAAACAGAAAGAAGTTTTATAACTTACAAAAACAGAAAGAAGTTCCATAATTTATTTTTTATACTTATCTAAGAAAATGTTTCATAATGGAAGAACTACAGACATTAACTATCATCATAAAACAATGTAAACAGATGCCCTCTCTATTATCTTAGTCACTAGTTTTTTGGGGTATAGTTGGATGATGAAGCATAATATATATATATTAACAATAATTTAAAAAGGCACTTCTTCACTTTGGGAGGCCGAGGCGGGTGGATCATGAGGTCAGGAGATCGAGACCGTACTGGCTAACAGGGTGAAACCCCGTCTCTACTAAAAAACACAAAAAATTAGCTGGGGGTGGTGGCGGGCGCCTGTAGTCCCAGCTAGTTGGGAGACTGAGGCAGGAGAATGGCGTGAACCTGGCAGGCGGAGCTGGCAGTGTTCCGAGATCGCGCCACTGCACTCCAGCCTAGGCGACAGAGCGAGACTCTGTCTCAAAAAAAAAAAAAAAAAAAAAAAAAAAAAGGCACTTCTTAGGTTGCTTAGGCTAGAAATTGAAAATACCTGTTCATCCTCTGCATATCACTAATTTGAGGTCCTAGGAAGTTTAATTCGTTTGTATAATATTAATATAGTAGCAATGGAAGGTGTCAGTCCCTGCATAGTTTATTAAAAACACTATTGTTCCTCTGCTAAGTTTATTTTGGTTTCCTTTCATACAGTTGATGAGGGTAGTAAAGTTCCATATAGAAAACCAACCAAGGCTAAAAAGCAATACCATCATCAGTCAATTGCTACTTCTCAGGCTCAGTGTGTGGTTCCGTAGCATTGGAGGCTGTACCTGTGGAAAATGGGGCTTTAACCTTGGAGGTTTGAGCAATTGAACACGAAAATAGATTTGACTACTTTAGAAAAAGTTTCAAAAGCCTTCAAGATTCTTCTGGTAACAAAATGATTTACTCCTACAAAGCTTCAACTCTGAACTGAATGAAAATGACAGACATGGACAGAAACCATCAGGAAAATGTACAGTGAAAGTTTGTCCACATATAGATCGCAGGCAACCACAAAGAGACAATAAAACAACCATGCCTGTGACTATTATTCAGGTAGGGGTGATGGATATTTAAGAGAGAGAAACAAATTCTGCCTAATATTACCTCTGTTTTTTTATGGAGAAAGTATTTAATGCCAAAAACAAGAAAATAGAAAACATTAAATTATTTAAATCAGCAAGAGATGACAAAGGAAGTAAGAGGTGGGAACAGTAATTATTTAGTATGTATTCAAATGATACATCGAGCTTTCCAGCACAAATAGAGCTGATTGTTTGTAGAAGAGGATCCAGGTTTCAATCAAATAGCCACATTACCTTTCATTTGGCTTCATAATTTTCTTCTTAAACAAGTCTCGCTCTGTCACCCAGGCTGGCTTGCAGTGGCACGATCTCAGCTCAATGCAACATTTTCCTCCCGGGGTTCAAGCGATTCTCCTGCCTCAGCCTCCCGAGTAGCTGGGACTATGGGTGCATGCCACCATGCCTAGCTAATTTTTTGAATTTTTAGTAGAGAGAGGGTTTCACCGTGTTAGCCAGGATGGTCTCAATCTCCTGACCTTGTGATCCACCTGCCTTGGCCTCCCAAAGTGCTGGGATTACAGGCCTGAGCCACCGCGCCTGGCCTAAACAAGTCTTTTTTAATGGGTGGGGTAGTGATACTACAGACTTGGCAGAGAAAACCAGTAATTTAAAGCTTGATTTACCAGCAAGTAATGGAGGCTGAAGGATTCTATAAAATAGCTGCAAGTTGCCATCTTACACAGTGGTAGGGGTTCTGATCAGCAGTTAGACTTGTCAGTTTCATTTCATTGGACCTATATTTTGTTGTTATTGTTTGGTTGTTTCTTTGCTTGGTTGCCAGTAAAGGATCAAGGAACAACATTTCTTGGAAAAACATTAATAAATTAGTAGTTTATAATAATTACTTTTAGCATTTTTTAAATGTTTTTAAGTGTTATCAGGCAGCTGAAGGAAGATTTTGGCATACAGTCATCATGTTAGAATTTAAAATTAAATCAACGACACTAAGGTGACAGATGGAACTTCAATTGTTCACAGAAGGAGGTCTGAGGGTTCTCAGTGCACTGAATTTTAAATTTAGTGATTATAAAAAACTATGAATTGAAAAGTTGTCTTGGAAATTACTCATTTCTTTTTTTAAAGATGAATGATTACAAAACTACATGGCTTGAGTAGATTTTAAAATTCAAGGCAGTCCTAATTCATACTGGATATAAATATAAAAAGTTGAATTCTCTTTAGAATCTTAATATAAATAACAATGTACCCCACCACAGCAGTCATTCTCTCTGCCATTGTGCCCTGATATTTTTAGTTCACACTGTGTATTAAAATTAGCCCTGGTAGGTTTATGTGTGTGTTTACATGTTCATTGTCTCTCCTTCCCTGTAGACTAAAAGCTTCATGATGGTAAGGATCACCTATTTTTTTATTTTATTTTTTTTTTTTACTATTGAAGATCTAGCATAGAGTAAGTGCTCAGTAAATGTCTGTTGAACTAACAAGTTGAACAATCAAGGAATCTAACAATCAAAATAGAACGTTTTTATCTTCTGTTTGGGACCAAGGTATGAGATCACATAGCTGATGATTTGGAGGCAAGCTTGCCCCCAGAATTTGGTCATTAAAATTTTTATTTTTGTCTCACTTGACAGTCTACAAACATTCTCTCATTTGTGGATTCTTCAGAGTAGTATATGTA
Source organism: Hylobates moloch (assembly GCF_009828535.3). Lineage (NCBI taxonomy): Eukaryota > Metazoa > Chordata > Mammalia > Primates > Hylobatidae > Hylobates > Hylobates moloch. The sequence continues at coordinate 72,720,743 of NW_026652290.1, read as the reverse complement.
TTTCCCTGGCACAAGGAGGAGCACATGGTATACCACACCTAACAAGTTCTTTAAAGATTTTCGATATCTTTTCTAGACTCTAGACTCTTAGTTTACTATAAAACAGTTAACCGTCATCTAAAATACATGGTGATTCTTCTAGAAAAGATTATCCTGCCAGGCCCATTGTTTTGTTTTGTTTTGAAGGCTGAAATTATCACTTGCCCAAGAGATGACACTAGTATGTATTTTCATACCTGAGGGAAGGTACTTTCTTTTTATGTCACATTTTATTTTTTATATACTACTATTTTAAAGCTCTTTACAGGCATCTTTCTAAAAACTATAATTGTTGGCTAGGCATTACTATCAACATTCCAAAATGAGTAAATGAAGGCTCTGAGAGGTTAAATACTTTGCTTGAAGTTTCTCAGCTGGTAACTGATGAAGCTAAGATTCAAAACCAGGTGATCAAACGGTGAACAAAGCTTATGCTCTTAACCACTATCTTACCAATTATAGCTCAGTCTAGGATGTCTTTTTTGTTTCTGAGATAGGCTCAGGAGTTATATTGCAACCCAGGGTTTTCATAGAGCAGAGTGATGAACTGGCCCCATTTCATGAGGAATATAGAGAAATGGCCACAGATGTATTTGGCTTCACAAAAAAATTGTGGAGAAAAAAAAAATACCTCTGTTCTCCCTATATGTCCTTTTGCATTATGTTTCTAATCTTAATAAAATTTCTGCCTAGAAAACAGTAATCTTGATTCAAATTGAGCAGAGCTATACCAGCCTTGGCCAATAATATGACACTGTGGACATAGGGAGGTAATAGCCTCATTAAGCATAATTACAATGAAATTCACAGACACAGGATCTCTAACAAGGACCTTGGCCATCCTTTCAATTAGTTCTTAGGACACTTAATGTTGGTTAACTGCTACTTGGGTGAGAGGATGTTTTAGACATCAAATCACTGCTAAGTTCTTCAGCCTAGATGTAAGAGACTCCATTTGGGTCATGCGATAGAGGTGAGTCTTTCTCTCTGCTAGCACAAATAATATGGAATTTATATAATTGGCCAATATAAAGCACTAACCTCATAAAAGAAACACAATTACCTAAGTCAAAAGATGCAAAGGTGAGCAGCTCATTTTTAAATTTTTTAAAAAGTATTGTTTAATTAGAAACAGAACTCATTTTCAGGATTATAATTTGAATAGTATAGAAGGGAATAAATCTCTCTAAAATAAAAATTTCTCTATCTTGCCACCCTTGACACAGTGCCATTCCCTGAAATACAGTTAACAAGTACTTCACAATTTTTCCAAAAAATGCTTTGGCATGTATGTGCTGTGTATAAATATACATACATATTTATATACATATATACATATACATATATATTCAAAATAAACCTATTTTGTGTACATTAGACCAAAGTATAATAATAATATAACATGATAATGTTCTGCATCATTTCTCACTTAACGTATTAAACAATGTATCTTTAGATACTCCAAAACAGTGCAGAGATTAGAATAAAACCAAATAGACAAATTGATATGGTTTGCCTGTGTCCCCACCCAAATCTCATTTTGAATTGTAGTTCCCATAATCCCCACGTGTCATGGGAGGGAACGGGTGGAGATAATTGAATCATGGGGGTGGTTTCCACCATGCTGTTCTGATGACAGTAAGTTCTGACAAGATCTGATTGTTTTATAAGGGTTTTTCCCCTTCACTCAGCTCTCATTCTTCTCTCTCCTGCCACCTTGTGAAGGACAAGTTCGCCTCCCCTTCCACCATAATTATAAGTTTCCTGAGGCCTCCCCAACCCCTGCAGAGCTGAGTCAATTAAACTTATTTTCTTTATAAATTACCCAGTCTCAGATATGTCCTTATAGCAGCATGAGAATGGACAAATACACCAATGAATGGCTATACCAAAGCAACTTAACCAGTTTCTGCTGAAGGATATTTATGTCCTTTACAACAACACTGTAGGGAATATTCCCATTTACATCTTTGTACTCTCATACAAAAAATATTTGTATGATGAATTTCCATTAGAGGAATTACTGGGTCAAAGAGTATCTGTGTTCTAACTGGAAAAGTGATTATTAAACTGCCTACCAAATATGTTTTACCAGTTACGCTATTTATGTGCAAAAATGGTTGGCAAGCAACTATATAAAAAGCTTTCTAATAACAAAAATAAAATATGTGCATTATTAAAAATATTGAATAATACAGAAGAGTTCACAATGAAAACAAACTTTTTTAGAACTACATTTGCAGTCCTCTCCAAAGAGGAATTAAATTTTAATTCTTTTAATTTTGTCTGTTCTAAATTATTCTGGCAAATTCCTCCATATCTCTAAATTATATTTTACTAATATCATTGACTAATTAATTTTAGGTATTATGCAATTCACTCCTGCTATAGCAAATGGGAATTTGGCTCAGTCACATGATTACCAACTTCTCCTCAATTAGTTTCTTGCAACATTGAATGATTGTAACATGTGCTTCTGTAACTTTATGTTGTATACACAAAACCTTATTTATACTTTCATGAAATATAGACAATTTCTCTTGATGTCTCCCTGTCAGATTGAAGACACTTCCTTCTTCCTCTCTTTCTAGCCCATCTACTGCCCATACATCGGATTTTTAATTTTATCTTCATATTAAGATACATAACGTGGATACTCTATTCTGTAATTAATTTAAGCCTTCTATATTTTATTCACAGGCTAATTTTAATGTTGAAAATTAACAAATGCTTTATATTACTGTGAATATGAAGATATGGTTTACTATACAAAGAGTATATTAAGATTATATTTCCTTTTGTATTGATTTTACTTTATTTTCTCTTTATTATATCATGTGTTTGTTTTCTAAACTTTTGCCCTTTCTTTCTATACATTTTTGGAGTACATGACACTTCAGTCAAAATATCCAAAAGAAAACACAAAAAAAGCACATACAAATAAAAATACAAAAGCAACAATCTAGATGCTCAGGGATATTTAAATAGAGTAATTATGTATGCGTGTGTGTGTGTGTGTGTCCATGTGTGTGCAAACTATAAAATACTGTACAGAAGTCAATAATAAAATTAACCAGTCTTACACACATGCACATATTATTTACACATTTATATAATACTTATGACTAGTCACCACCCATGTCAAAGTTTAAAGCATATGCAACACCCCTCACAGCCCTTCTCATTCAATAATATCCCTCAGTATCCTCTTTTATTGCCTTAGACTAGTTTGCCTGTCTTGAATTTCCAAGAAAAAAATCTTGTACTATGATCATTATGCATCTAGCTACTTTTACTCATTATTATGGCCATAACATGTATCTATGTTGCTATATATAACTATAGTTTGTTCTTTTTATCTGTAAGTATTATTCCATTGTTTTTATTTATTTATTAGTTTGTTTATTTTATTTTTTAGAGTCAGGGTCTTTTTCGGTTGCTCATGCTGGAGTGCAGTGGCATACAGGCTTGAGCCCCTGGGCTGAAACAATTCTCCTACGTCAATCTCCCAAAGCTCTGGGATTACGGGCCTGAGCTACTGTACTTGGCCTATTTCATTGTTTTTAAATTGCAGAATGTATCCACTCACTCTGATGAACTTTTCGGTTCTTTGTAGTGTTTCCCTATCATAAATAATGCTGTTAGGAACATTCTTGTACACGTTCTTTTGTAGATGTAGGGATATTCCTGGGAGTATGATTGGTAGATTATAAATTACTTATGTCTCTAGCTTACTGTAATAGATATTATCAAACTTTTATGCAAATAATCCCATCAGCTGTGTACGAAACTTCCAGTTGTTCCAGTTTCAGCTACAGCTGATATTGGCAGACTTTTTAATTTTAGCCATTCTAGTAGATGTAAAGTGTTATATTTGTGTTTTAATTTGAATTTTCCTTATAGGTAGATACTCTAAGTGTCTATTGATTATTGGTATACTCTCTGTTTTTTGCTTATTTTAAATGAGGTTGCTGACCTTTTATTTTTGACTTATAAGAGGACTTTTATATTCTGAATATAGGTCTTTTGTTAGATAATTGTAGTCTAAATATTGTATTGTTCTGCTTGCACTGCCATAACAGAAAACCACAGACTTGGTGGCTTAAACAACAGAAATTTATTTTCTCATGGTGCTGGAGGCTTGAAGTCTAAGGTCAAGGTGCAGGGAAGCCTTGTTCCTTTCTTCCTGGCTTACAGATATCACCTTCTCACTAGGTGCTCACACAGTATTTTATCTGTGCAAGCACACTCTTGCTGTCCTACATTCTACATGGATACTAGTTCTATCGTATTGGGGCTCAACCCTGATGACCTCATTTAATCTTAATTTTCTCTTCAAAGACCCTGTTTCCAAGTGCAGTCATATAGAGGTTAAGACTTCGATTCATGAATTTTGGGAAGATCCAATTTTATCCATAACAATTATTTTCAAGTCCATGTTTTGCCTTTTTTACCTGGTTAATGGTGTCTTTAATAGGATTTTTGAATTTTAACTAAGTTTAAGTTAATCATTTTTAATTATTGGTGTTATTTGTATTTTGTTTAAATAATCTTTGCCTTCCCAAATCTCCTTAAGGTATTACTCACTGTTTCTTCTAAACTTTTATTGTCTTACCATTCACATTTAGTCTACCATCTATATTAAATTTATTTTTTACTATAGTGTAAAGTGGAGGTTACTTGTATACATATAAATAACCAATTAATAAAGCATTAGTTATTGAAAAGGCTATTCTTTCCCTTATAGATTCACAATGCTGCCTTAGTCAAAAAAATAATTTTTTTTCTAGTTTTATACCTATGTCTTATGCCATATATTAAATCAAAATAAAATTACTTTAAAAATCCATGTCTCCATTTATCATCATAGAAAAATATCCAATCTTTTGCATCAAAAGATTAAAGAGAAGACTAAAATAAACAGCATTATATCACCTATATAAATGGGAAAGTCGCTTCACTAAATAATGGCACAGATAATTCATCATTAATCATGTTTTATACACACACACACACACGTGTAAAAAATAACACAAGCATTCCAAGAAAGCGATACAATTGAAACATAAGACTGACTGTATTTAAATATTCAATGTACAGAGAAATGAGCTTAGGGTTAAAGTATGATAAAAATCAACAATAAAATACATAAAATAACCATATACATGATTATGATGAACTTTAAATTGAGAATGTGATTGATACTTAGTAAATTCTGTCTTGGAGAATCCTAAGCAGAAATGATTCCTTTAAAAATTTGTATGGAATATCGAGAGTTGTTGCACATCTTAAAATATATTAATTATACACTCATATGTGAGTGAAAATTTTGAGTGGGTATAGAATTGAATGTTGAATAATGGTTTTTTATAGTACTGTGAGGGGATTAATCTACTGACTTCTAGCATCTGATGTTGCAGGTAATGTGTTTATACTGGCCGGATTCTTTTTCTCTTATAGACTGTATTTCAGTTGAGTTATTTCATCTGTTTTGTTTGTTTGATTGTTGGTAACTTTTTTATTTGCTTGCTTGCTGGTTTAAGTTCTAGATGTTTTGGTTTTCAAAATGATACATCTAGAGGTGGCCTTTTTCAATACTGTCTGGGGACTTCAATTGTCCTTTAACGCTTGAACATTATCTTATATCTGTCAATTTTCTTCTCAATATTCTATCTCTCTCTTATTTCAGAACTCAGATTTGTGATTTGGGACTTTAAGAACTGATGCAGTCTCTTTTTCTCAAACTGTGTATCTATTTTTTTTTTTTTTCTGAGTAATGGTAAATGCTTCCTTTACCTTTCTGCTAATAATGCTGTCAATATCCCAAAAGCCTTTTCTTATTCTTTGAAAACTCACACAGGGGCAATGCTTGTATTCTCTTTTTTGTTCCATTTTGTCTTACTATGTTTCCTGCTGATATGACCACATTTTCTATGTAATCATAATTAAGAGAGTTAATATATGTGACTCAAATGATACAGGTTAGGCACCCAATGTTAGTTGAATTTCTGAACAAAGATATGCATGCTACATTGAACAATTCTTCCTATTTTGTGTATGCATATAAACCTATTTGTCTCTAAAGTAGTTCCAAAATAATGTTAAAGTTTATCAATGTTTTACAAGTATATATATATATATATAGATAGAGATACAGAGAGAGAGAGAGAATTGGTATGATTAAACGCATATATACGTACACATGCCACTAAAGGATGGTACAGTACCAGTATATAATTTCCCTGTACTTTAATTGTAATCTTATACTCTGCCAATTACAGCTAACCCAGTAGACTGTACTGTAAACTCTCAGTCATTGGGTACCAATAATCGTCTCTGTCTACAAGCTGTTTACCATGATAACCTATTTGAGTATATACTATAAAATACATGTGTGGTTTATTCCATTGTAAGCTCTCATTCTGCCATGTATTCAGTGTCCTAGCAAAGACTTTGACTCATTAAGATTGACAAAGCACATAAAAAGAAACCCAGAAAGAGTACTGTTCCTGATTCTCAAATGCAAATATTATAGCACTTTAAGTGAAAGAACAAAGAAGCTACAGATTAAATGAGAGCTAAGTAGGATTGTGGGAAGAAATTTAATGTTATAAAGACAGCTATAAACTTCTCTGGAACCTAAAAGGGATGTCCAATTCTTGTGTGAATCACAGTCAGAAATAGCTTTGGCTGGTTCTCAAAAAATAATTTTTAAAATGCAAGGATTACTGTCAATATATGAGGTCAGAAATACACCTCTAGAGAAGCCATGCATATCTTTGATTCAGTTAATTCTCTCAGTACCAGTATCCCTTCTCCATTTGCAAAGCAGAGTGTATGTGAAAGAATCCTAGTAGAAAAGCCAAAATATACTGTACTTAATATCTAGGGCTATTATTCATGAACTGTAAGCTTAGGCATCTGATTCTTGGACATGTGCTAGGTAATACAAAGTCTTCATAATTTATATCTCTCCATGTTACACACATGCACACATACCCTGTATACCACATAGGTCTTTTTTTCTATCTGTGGATGCTATTCTATCAAGCAATTTAGCATTTAACTTAAATGTAAAAGTTGTGGCCGAGTGAGGTGGCTCACGCCTCTAATCCCAGCACTTTGGGAGGCCGAGGCAGGCAGATCACAAGGTCAGGAGTTCGAGGCCAGTCTGACAACATAGTGAAACCCCATCTCTACTAAAAATACAAAAAATTAGCCGAGTGTGGTGGTGTGACCTGTAATCCCAGGTACTCGAGAGGCTGAGGTAGGAGAATCACGTGAACCCAGGAGGCAGAAGTTGAAATGAGCTGAGATTGTGCCACTGCACTCCAGCCCAGACGATGGTGTGAGACTCCGTCTCAAAAAAGAAATAATAAAACAAAATAAAATAAAAAGTTGTGAGCTGGATTATGCATGTGCTAATGAGCAAAGGGTAAACGCCAATGTGCTCAACTAGTAAAAAAGTATAAAGTTATAGGGATTAAATAGGGTAGAATCTACGATAATGGCAAGGGGGCACTTACAATAATAGAATTCAAAGTAATCCTAGAAATCACAGATTCCAGTGGCAAAATATTAAATATAAAAATGAGCAGTTTTTCTGAAGAGATGAGAAAATTAGCTAATTTTTTAAAGTCCATGTTTCACAAGAAATAAGAAAACAAAAACTGGAGACAGTATAAGAATCTATGAAAGCAAGGTTGGCAAAGAAAATGAAGTTTACAGAATTGGAAAGAAATGAAAAAGTAACTACTGACGAGAACTCATCAGGGAATACTTTTTAAAGAATGTGAACATACATAAACCAGCAGGACCAAAGAAAATGGATCCTTCGGTGTTGAGGGAATTGACTAATGAACTTCCCAGAACAGTCACAATTGTAGCTGGAAAGTCATGGAGCACTACAGAGAGCCAGAAAATTGGAAAACAACAAGAAATGTGGCATCATTTACTGAAAATGGGGAAGCATTGTTCTATCATGTACCTTCCAATAAGCTGAATGCCGACACTTTAAAAAACAAAGTAGACTATTAAAGCTGCCCTACTTGCGTTCCTCCAGGGCAAGCACTTTAGTGTGCGTGGTATATGACTCAATTTGCAGGGCAAGGGGAAACTCCATAAATAATATGTGCTGAAGAGTATAGTTGAGTCACATTCAACATAACCTACTTGGCAAATCTGGGTGCTTCTCCCAAAAAATCATAGAGCATATATATAACAGATATTAAAAGCTCCGTGGTTAAACATTCTTGATATTGACAGTATAGAATAATTCAGCAAGAAAAAGGTTGATTTTTCAATGAAGATGGATAGAGGAAATGGATTTAATTTCATTTTTCCATAGAGCTCCCCCAGGATTAGATGGGAGACAGGACTGGATTTGAATCCGAGATCCCCCAGTTTATTTTTTGACTAGAGAAATTGATAGAATCTGAGTCGCAGGTGTTCATCTAGAAAATGCCTAACAATACAGAATATTTATGTATTTATACATGATTTTTTTGGTAAAATAAATAAGACAGCCACTGTGAAAATTAAAATGTAATAACATGAAAACAAACCAATTACAAAGAACAAAACCTGTGAAAACAGCAGGGGTTCGACACAATTTAGCTTCATTCCCTATTTCCGATGTAACATCCTTCAACTCTCTTTAGCACAGCAGTTAAATTTTGAAAATTAATGGATAGGAGATACCTAATTTTCTATATTCATATTCATTAGATTAAAACAAGGATCTCTAGAGGAAAATAAAAGTTTAGCCTCTTGGTAAAACATTACATAAACTTTGAATCTGAATACGTCTTTTATTCACCATGGAGAAACCTAAATTTCTAAATGTGGGGTTTTTGTTCTTTTGTTTTTTACTTCTTTTATAGAATTAGACTTGAGAGAGATTAGAAGACTGTATTAGTCTGTTTTCATGCTCCTGATAAAGACATAGCCGAGACTGGGCAGAAAAAGAGGTTTAATTGGACTTACAGTTCTACATGGCTGGGGAGGCCTCAGAATCATGGTGGCAGGTGAAAGGCACTTCTTACATGGCGGTGGCAAGAGAAAATGAGGAGAAAGCAAAAGCAGAAACCCCCGATCAACCCATCAGATCTTCTGAGACTTATTCACTATCATGATTATAATGGCAGAGGAAAGACCAGTCCCCCCATGATTCAATTATCTCCCCCTGGGTCCCTCCCACAACATGTGAGAATTCTGGGAGATACAACTAAAGTTGAGATTTGGTCAGAACACAGCCAAATCATATCATTACACCCCTAGCCCCTCCAAATCGCATGTCCTCATATTTCAACACCAACCATGTCTTCCCAATAGTCCCACAAAGTCTTAACTCACTTCAGCATTAACCCCAAAGTCCACAGTCCAAAGTCTCATCTGAGACAAGGCAAGTCACTTCTGCCTATCAGCCTGGACAATCAAAAGCAAGCTAGTTACTTCTTAGACACAATGGATGTATAGGCATTGGGTACAGCTGTTCCAAATGGGAGACAATGGCCAAAACAAAGGGGTTACAGGGACCACACAGGTCCAAAATCCAGAGGAGTAGGCACACTTTAAAGCTCCAAAATGATCTCCCTTAACTCCAGCTCTCACATCCAGGTTTTGCTGATACAATAGGTAAGTTATCACGGTCTTGGGCAGCTCTGCCCCTGTGGCTTTCCAGGATACAGCCTCCCCGCTGGCTGCTTTCATGGGCTGACATTGAGTGTCTGCAGCTTTTCCAGGTGCATGGTTCAAACTTTTGGTGGATCTACTATTCTGGGGTCTGGAAGATAGTAGCCCTCTTCTCACAGCTCCACTAGGCAGCACCCTACTAGAGACTCTGTGTGGGGGCTCCAGCCCCACATTTCCCTTCTGCACAGCCTTAGCAGAGGTTCTTCATAAGGCCCCTACTCCTAAAGCAAACTTTTGCCTGGGCATCCAGGCATTTCCATACATTTTCTGAAATCTACATGGAGGTTAACAAACCCCAATTCTTGACTTCTATGCACCCATAGCCTCAACATCACATGAAAGCTGCCAAGGCTTGGGGCTTCCACCCTGTGAAGCCACAGCTTGAGCTGTACATTGGCCCCTTTCAGCCATGGCTGGAGCAGCTGGGACACAGGGCACCAAGTCCCTAGGCTGCAAACAGCATGGGGACCCTGGGCCCAGCCCACTAAACCACTTTTTCCTCCTGGGCCTCTGGGCCTGCAATGGGCATCCTGGGCCACAGAGGTCCCTGGCATGGCCTGCAGACCATTTCTCCATGGTCTTGGAGATTAACATTAGGCTCCTTGCTACTTATGCAAGTTTCTGCAGCCGGCTTTAATTTCTTCCCAGAAAATGGGTTTTTCTTTTCTATCACATAGCCAGACTGCAAATTTTCTGAACTTTTATGCTCTGTTTCCCTTTTAAAACTGAATGTCTTTAAAAGTACCCAAGTCACCTCTTGAATGCTTTGCTGCTTAGGAATTTCTTTCGCCAGATAACCTAAATCATCTATCTCAAGTTCAAAGTTCTACAGATCTCTAGGGCAGGGGCAAAATGCCACCAGTCTCTTTGCTAACACATAACAAGAGTCACCTTTGCTCCAGTTTGGGAACTGGTGTTGGGAACAAGTTCCTCATCTCCATGTGAGACCACCTCAGTCTGGATTTTATTGTCCATATGGCTATCAGCATTCTGGGCAAAGCCATTCCACAAGTCTGTAGAAAATTCCAAACTTTCCCACATTTTCCTGCCTTCTTCTGAGCCCTTCAAACTGTTCCAACCTCTGCCTGTTATCCAGTTCCAAAGTCACTTCCACATTTTTGGGTATATTTTCAGCAACACTGCACTCTACTGGTACCAATTTACTGTATTAATCCATTTTCATGCTGCTGATAAAGACATAGCCGAGACGGGGAAGAAAAAGAAGTTTAATTGAAGGTACAGTCCTACATGGCAGGGGGAGGCCTCAGAATCATGGTGGGAGGTGAAAGGCACTTTTTACATGGTGATGGCAAGAGAAAATGAGAAGGAAGCAAAAGCCAAAACCCCTGATACATCTATTGGATCTTGTAAGACTTATTCACTATCAGGAGAATAGCACAGGGAAGACCAGCCCCCATGATTCAATTACCTCTCCCTGGGTCCCTCACAACATGCAGGAATTCTGGGAGATACAATTCAAGTTGAGATGTGGTGGGGATATGGCCAAACCATATCAAAGAATAATATATTTTCATGGAAGCAGAAAAACACAATGATGGGCTGTTTATTACTGCTAAATCATTAAAATTATTGTGCAATCTTTTTTATTCTCTGTAGAAAATGTGGCAACTTAAATTTGGTCTCTTTGAAATAACATAAAATTGTTACAATTAACTTATAGCATGGATAGACTATATAGAGATAATTGAAACTGGGGTATTTATGTGGCTCCCACACAGAAGTTGTGTTTACTATCCTCGTTTCTCCACAACTAACCTGAAATTTCTTGTTCTCTACTGTAATTTTCAATTAGTGTACTAGATACAGGAGATGGAAAGTTTGCATTTCTAATTATTCAAATGTGTATTTTTTGTTGTGTTCGAGAATAAAACATTTCAACTCTCCAACAGAAATATGAATTAATATTTGGCCTTAATGAGAGCAAACCTCCAAAAGTGATTTAAAAACCCTCCCAATCAGCTATTGAGAATCGTAATAGCCAATGATTGACTGTCCCACAGTTCTGACTGTGGCAGCCATAATCCTGTAACCGAGGCTAAAGGTCATCCAATACCTAAACATTCCTGCTAGTGAAAACCTAGCAATTTCTGATAAAATGTTTCCCAAATCCCACATATACAAGATAAGTAATATTCTTTGTTCAGAGATATTGTGTAATATCTCAGCAAAACTCTCCATTGCTGAGCAAAAAATAAATAGGTTTTTATTTCCAACTTTGCATGGCAATTTCTTCCTTCCGCATCTTTAGACAACAATCAGAAAAATCGAAATTACATCTCAAGTCATTTGTAAAGAATTTCAATGCCTTTTGAGTCATATTTTGCTATATTCTATTTATATTAACAATTTCAGAGACTGAATCAAAGAAGACTCTCTTGAGAGACATAGGTAATTTTATAATGTATTTCTTGCTTAAACCTCAAAGAAATATTTTGTAGACTACTGGTGAGTTCACATCTACTTACATTCAAAAGATAATCTATAATACAATAATTATAGTTTTTTACTATTTTATAAAACGGAACAGGAAGTTAATTTGTTCAGAAAGGAGTTTTATATGTATGGTACTGGTGCATTCTTGGGTTTATCTCCTAACTCTACCTGTATGAAGGTAAATACCAGTATCTAATCTCGTCTTCTTAAAACTGTATATGCTAAATAGCATTGTCAATTCTCCTAAGGTAATTATGAAAGCATTTGTCATTATTCAAGCTACTGACAATATCTACATCATAAGATTTATTGTTTACTCAACTAATTTATATAGAAACTTTTATGCTGGTAGTTGTTCCATATGATAGAAAAGCAAACACAGACCACCAAAAAATTCCTTTATGACATAATTATGATATTCTATTAAACTGTCTTAGTGGCACTTTGAGTCCTGAAGAATAATTTACCAATCATTAAAATATTTTAAATCCAGACTGTTCTACTTCTGTCTGTCACATTCTGAGATTCTACATGTTCTCTTAAATTGTGGTGGTGGGGAAAACTGAGACATACTGGTTTTTATGAATGGACAAATTCAAGAAAGCCCATTTGAGTCTATTACCATCCATTCCAGATAAATCAAACAGTGTCAGTTAAGGTACTGCTCCTTTAATATAAGCAAGTATTCCTTATTTCAAAATTCTGAAGACTGTTTTTTAAATGAAATGCAGTGTAGCTCTTGTTAATAGAAGAAATATGATTCATTTAAATAATACTAGATAGGATTTTCCTTAGAAAGAAATAAAATTCTTTCTAAGAATTATGGTGAGCAACTCTTAAGGAAATGGGCCTCAGATCCCACTAGGACCATCTGCCCTCTTTCCCTGCCTTCCCTAAAGAAACTACAGCTCACTCCTCAACACTTTGTATCCGGGAAAACCTGGACTGCAGGAAATCTATTCTTCTTCACCTGGCTCAGTGTAAGGCAATAGAGTTTGCAAAGCACAGAGACCAAGGGCCTGCACTGTATTCTCATGCAAAGAATAATAGAATTTTCTGGGAGAAGAAGTTGAGACATTTTATTGAAGGGGCTGGCAGAGAGACCAAGGCAAAATTATAAGGGTTATAATCATATACACGTAAGGATAAAGGAAAAAGCCTCAAAGGATATACTCCAAAGGCTTAAACATTATAAGATTACGGCCGGGCGCAGTGGCTTATGCCTGTAATCCCAGCACTTTGGGAGGCCGACGCAGGCAGATCACCTGAGATCGGGAGTTCGAGACTAGCCTGACAAACATGGAGAAACCCCAACTCTACTAAAAATACAAAATTAGCTGGGCACGGTGGCACATGCCTGTAATCCCAGCTACTCGGGAGGTTGAGGCAGGAGAATCATTTAAAACCAGGAGCAGAGGGTGCAGTCAGCCAAGATTGCGCCATTGCACTCCAGCCTAGGCAACAAGAGCGAAACTCTGTCTTCAAAAAAAAAAAAAAAAAAAAAAATTATAAGATTACTTTCTCTTCAGCATGTGCTTCCCCATCTAACTTGTGTTTCAAATAAAGTGAGACTGTAAGGAAAAAAATTAAATTTTTATATATCTGTAATATATTGATTTTGTGACCTTTCATCATTTGAGCTTTATTTTCTTTTTTGAAATATAAAATAGTTCAACTATCTGGAATATTTCTGTGAATGGCATAACAAAAAACCCACCCTTATTAAAAATATAAAAGATATTACAGATAAAATTGAAGTCCACAACCATTCTTGCCCTGCCCATCATCGGATTCACCAACTCTCCATCTCTGAGGAGATATTACCATTCTAAAATTAAGGCATCATATTATGTCCATGATTTTTTACTTTTACTCTAACTATATATAAGAGTCTGTATGTATGTGTGTGTCAATATATATTTGGATATGTTATATATATATGATAATATGATAAATATACATATACACATAAGCAGTGTATATGTTAATTTCTTATTTTAAAAAAATATATATTTTATAAATCCTATAGTATCTTTTATGTCTTAAGTAATATATTTAGAATCTACCCCTTTTAAACAGGTAGATCTTGTATATTAATTTTAACTGATGAACAATATTTCTTTGGATAAATGTATTATATTTCCTTATTCATTCACCTGTTATTAGATAACTATGCTATTTTCATTTTTTCCCTTTGACACAGTTCCATTAAATCCTTTAGATGTCTCCTGGTGAATATTTATGAGATGGAATTGTTGAGTGTTATACATAAACAGCACTAACCAGTCTCTATTACTTCATCAAAATATCTTTTGTTTTTGAGACAGAGCTTATAAAATCATTGTATGAATTTATATTTATATCAAAGTGTAAAATAATTTTTATTTGCCCTCATTTTCAATAACACTACATATTGTCAGACTTCTTGATTTTTTACAAATTTTTTGTCAAATTATAATTGTTTTGATTTGCGTGTCTCAGATTACTAACAAAGTTGAGCAGCTTCTGAATTTAATATAAATTCTCATTTTGTCTTTCCTATTCACCTGATTTGTCTATTTTTCTAATAAATAATTCTTCTTATCAATTAGCAGAAGAATTTATTTATATTTTGAATGGTAATTTTGTCTTAAATATATAGTTTATTTATGTGCTCTCATATAGGGTTTAACAGTGAGTTTTAGTCACCTAATATCTTGTTAGCAGGTTTAATTACAATGTAATAAAATATATTTATCTTTATTTAGGATTTGTACTTATTTCTGGTATTAAAAAATATATCTATATTCATCTCTCCAATAAGAGTATTTAAGTTTAGATATATCACTTCGCTGGAGGGGAATTTCACTTTTTATAGGTTCTAAATTACTTTACTTTTTATAAATGGTATATATCTTTCCCCCCAGCATCTTTAACATGAAAAAAATCATAGTTATTTTTAATGTTTCTTTTGT
Organism: Hylobates moloch; assembly: GCF_009828535.3. Taxonomy (NCBI): domain Eukaryota; kingdom Metazoa; phylum Chordata; class Mammalia; order Primates; family Hylobatidae; genus Hylobates; species Hylobates moloch. Next base: position 72,705,603 of record NW_026652290.1, on the reverse strand, counting down.
TACATTTAATATTGGGTTAATATCTCAGTGTATTTCTATTTTTTTTACTACTATAAGGTTTCCTGCTCTATTATATGTCTAATTTTTTTTAATGTAAGTGTATATTGTGTATGCTATGTTGTAGTGGCTTTGGATGTTGTTAATCCTCTCTAAAGAGTTTTAAATTTTGTTAAGCAGTTTTGTTTGTTTGTTTTGTTAAGCAGTTCTTGGGTAATTTGGATTCAGGCCTGGCAGGTGGGTTAATTTTAGTTGCAGCCTTTCTGTTAGAGCATTGCAATATTTTAGATTTCAACTAAAAGTCCAAGCTTTGCTAGTTTTTCTGTTTTATAGAAAAGTCTGTGCTTGTCTGTGCTCTCTGATCCTGAAAGTTATACTCTGCTAGGCCTCTCTGAGTTTCTTTGTATATGTGCTGATTGAGAGTTGGTCAAGAACTCGAGAACCAGGAGATTCCTCATGGGTACCCTATTTCTAACACCCTGTCCCTCAAGTCCCAGCTTCCTGGTAGCCCTAATTCCAGTCATTATTTTCTCTACCCACCAAGATGCTTGCTCTCTACATGGGCTCAACTTCATGAAGCAACTTGAAAAAAATTCCTCAGAGAGAAGACTAAGGTGATTGTTGGGTTCAATTTATGGTGAATTCAAGGATTATAGGCCACTATTGATTGTGGTTCAATGGCTGCAAAGAACTGTGCTATATATTTTGACTAGATTTTATAAATTTTTACAGCAGGAAAGTGAATCCAACATCAGCTAAACAATTATGGTCAGAAATAGTGGAAATATTAATTTCACATATATATTAAACTAAGTATTTTATTGATACTTTTAATTTGTCAGTATGCATTAGTTGCCAACAATATTTTAATTTATCCCATATTACCGTGTTTTCATTTCTTTTAGCAATGCTTTTATTGAAAGTCTAATGGGAACAAGTTCTCATAGTTTTATTTGTTTGCTTCCTAACGTGTTGTTTAAATGTTTTAAATTTAATTTTAGGTTTGAAGAATAATTCTATGAGGCATTGTGACACATAAGGCAGTTATTTTCTATCATTTAAAATGTTATTTCATTAGTTTCTAGCTCGCATTTTTTCATTTCAGTCTTCATATTTTCATCTTTATCTTACTCTCATACAGTATCCCATTTTTCTGACTGCTTTAAATCTTTTATCTTTTGTATTCAAAGTCTGATTAAGACATACCCTTCTGTACTTTCTTCCTAATAGTCTTGTTCAAGACCCAGCAAGCTTCATAATTCTATGGCTGAAAGAGTATGTCTTCAAATATGTGTTTGTTTTCTTTCCAACTAACCCTCTTTTCTCCTTTGGGGAACTTCTATTATATACATGTTAATCTTCTCACCATGTCATGTCATATAGGCTTTACTGAATTTTTCTCTTCTTTTTTTCCTTCTTTTGTGTTTCATTTAAGATATATTTACTGGCCTACTTTCACGGGATTTTTAAATATTAACACAGTCTACTGAATTCCTAATTTTTGTATTTTTATATTTTTAAAAATTTAATGAAATTAATTACCGTATTTTTAGTTTTAGAATAGCTATTTGATTTTTTATCAGTTCTAACATTTTCTTATTTGTAGTAATTATAAATTTCTAGTCTGCCAGTGAAAAATTTGTATTGTCATTCATTAGTTTATGTCATTTTTCTCTTGATTCTGACGCATTTGGTTCTGTTTCTTTTAATGCCTAATGTGTAAATTATCAGTCCATAGCCTCTCAGCTTCAAATGTGCTTTTCATTGTTCTGCTTGTGATACTGAAAAATTTCTTATTTTCCAGGTGGCATAATTTTAAGCTTTTTAAGTAGAGGGCATTAAAGGTATACAAACTTCTTTCGTGTGTGTGTGTGTGTGTGTGTGTGTCTGTGTGTGTGTGTGTCTCACCCTGCCACCCAGGCTGGAATGGGTTACAGTGGCGTGATCTCAGCTCACGCAACCTCTGTCTCCCCAGCTCAAGCAATTCTCATGCCTCAGCCTCCTGAATAGCTGGGATTATAGGTGCACGCCACCGTGCCCAGCTAATTTTTGTTCTTTTACTAGAGATGGGTTTCACTATGTTCGCCATCCGATCTCGAGCTCCTGGCCTCAAGTGATCTGCCCAACTCAGCCTCCCAAAGTTCTGGGATTACAGGCATGAGCCACTGTGCCTGGCCTGAAAACTTCTTACTATTTCCTCTTGAAAGGCTCCTGCAGCAAGCAGCAGTCATTAGTGTATGGAACATTTCCAAGGGCAACATTTCCTCAAACCCTCAAATTCCCAGAGAGAATCTTCCGAGTGTACTACTTGTGATAGGTGATTATCAGTAAGCCTCGTGTATGTATATAAATTTTTCCAGAAACAACTCCTCCCAGCACTCCAATGGTTTCTTTTGGACTCCAGTTACAGCATCTCCCAACTAATGGCTTTGTTTTGCACTCCAGAGGACAGATTCCTAGCCACTTTCAGAGCACAGAATTTTTATGTGGTTGGCCTTCCTGAACCACCAAAGGAATGAATTCCTAGAGATGTCTACCAGTGTGATAACTCAAAAATGGCTCCACTGCTTAGTGGATCATAGCAGTGCACGTTCTCAGAAGTTCTAGAGATGAGGAGTACTCTTTCAGATTTCCTTCTTAAATTTGTGCTCTGCTTTATCCCTAAGGGTAGTGATTCTCTTTATAACTGATATCCCTCAATTCTTCAGAGTCTTCTTTCCCCCTGGTTGCTAATATACCATTACTATGATCCCCTATTGTTGTTAACAACTTTTTATAATAATCTTTCCTCATTCAAATTGCTCTGCAGTTTATGAATCCTGATTGGCCCATAGTTAGGTCCTAAATTGGTACCAGGAGTGATACTGTGGCAGGCCAGATCTCATAACAACTGTTTGAGTGCTGAGTGGTTAAGTTAAATTCTAAAAGCTGTAAGAGCCAATGCCCTTATACAAAGGCTGGAATGTAACAAAAGTCCACTAAGAGTTTTGCCTAGGCCTTTCCTGGACCTTAAAGCATGACAAAATAATGAAGGAATTTTTAACAAGAACTGTTTAGGATTAAACAAGTTTTATTGGGGTTTTGAAGAGACTCCCCAGGCCTCTACAAACAATTTTATTGGGGGTCTGAAGGAACTCCTCAAAACTCCATGATTTATCAGGAGACAAGATAAAGGTAGTCAACCCAGCACCTAGACCCATTTAGATTAAGTAAATTTACTGAGGCTCCAGAGGAAGGTCTTCAGGACTCTGACCTTAGTTATAGATTAAAGGAAGTTAATCACTTATGTCTTTAGATGAAGACACACTTAAATGCAGGCATATAGCTTAGAAGGTATAATAAGCTCTGGAAAACGTTGTAATTTTGAGCTGGTCTGGCGATTATTTCCAGGCCTTCTCCTTGTAACTGGTTACAGAAATAAAAACTCTCTTCCTCTCCAGTTCATCTGCATCTTGTTACTGGACAGCGAGAAACAGCCTGACCTTCAGTTTGGTCGGGGAACAAAAGTTGGCGAGCCAGCCAGGAGAGAATAGGATGGTGCTGCATTCAGTGGCCAGCAGCTTGCGACTAGAGAATCTTCGGGAGAATCCAGCAGCTGCTGGGTGAGATTTTCCCAGGGACCCTCCCAAGGGCTGTCCCGTGTGCAAAATCACATGTCCCTTTCACTGCTGGGAAGAACGGAGATTATGAGCAGGTGCACTTGAAGTGTGAGTTAACCGAATCCTATGCCGGGAGCCTATTGTTTCCCTCTCTGGGCTCATTAAGCCATTTGTGTGGTACTGCCAGGGTAGCAATAGGGCTGGCTCACACACCTGCTTTGCATTTTAGTTAAGATCAGGTTTTGAGTTGCTTTTGAGTCTGTTCTGCCTGAGTGTACTCCCCCTTGTGTTTGTCTGAAATCTGTCTCTACTTGTTTGTGTTATCTGTCTTGTCCCTTTTGATACTGTGTAAACTTGAAAATGAGAAGTATTGGGTCCATTTCTGCTGAGAGACCTCTGGGAAGGAAAAAGATTTTTTTAGGAGCTCAATGGTTAAAAGTCAGCTTAATTAAAAGCTAACATTTAAGATGTGTATGTGTGCATGTATGTGTGTGTTTGTATTTAAAAGGACTTCATGTCTTATTTTTGTTTATTTCTCTCCTAGGACTTTGTGTTTCGGAGCAAAAATTTTTTCCTTCTCACTTTACTGAATTCCATTTTCTTCATTAATAGCTGTTGAAACAGAAGTCACTCTGGGGTTTTTAAGAAAAATTCCAGTTTACATACTTAGAAATGTCTTGTTTGGCAAAAATGTTTTAAGTACACTGTAAAAGCATCACATGGTTTAGCCTTATAATAATTATCCCTTTTAAACAAAACACAATTCAGTGTGGGTATCTTATAAAATCCAATGACAGATTTCTATATATTATGTTTGATCTAGCATCCGTCTTTAATCTACCTCTAGCACCACCAGACTTTTTATCTGTGTACCTTGAGATGTAAATTTTGCTATCTGATTTTTCACCTAAGAGTGGTTGCCTTCAATATGCAGATTTAAGGATATTTAGCTGACAATTTCCAGGGTAAGAAACCAGCTTATGAAGAGTTTGCAAGTCTAAGATAGAAAAAAAAGGAGGCCTTATGAATCTATAAAATGTACTTCTATTGGCATGCCTAATACAGCTGTGTATTATGTGTCGTGTACACAGTATCTCACTACTGAAAAAATAAAAAGAGCTCTAATTAATTGGCTTAAAGAAAATAAAAGCACTTAAATCAAATACTTTAACAGAAAAAAGAAAAGACTGGTCAAATGCTTTTTCAAGTTTACATGACTTAAGTAAAATATTTAATAAATTAGCTAGCTTTAAAATTATTGGTAAAGTAATATTAGAAATATCTTAAGAATTACAAGCATACATTTTTTGTTTGCATTTATTGATTAAGCAATTTCATACTTATCACAACCAAATACTGTAAAGTATCAAAATTTGGCATAGAGGCTACAAAACTATAAAATCAGCCGAAAACAGAATCTTTGCTTATGTAACTTTTAATGAATAAAATATTAATATTGGTTAAATGAAAATAGCTACATCTTGAATTCCTTAGTAAAATACTATAAATTGTAATCATGTGGCTTGAGGCAATCCAGTCCACAGGCATGAAAAAAGTTTGTTCTGAGAAAGGACTGTTACCATCTTTGTTTTAAAGCTACACTATAAACTAAATTAATAAACAAGAATAGCTTGGAGGTTAGAAGCAAGTTCAGATCTTTTTCACTGTCTCAGTTATAATTTTGCAATGATGGTTTCATCACTTTAAATAAAAACTATCACCTTTTTAACAAATAATCTAGATAAATAATTAAAATAAATAATTAGGTAAATGTAATGGGATAAATACAAACAAGCTTGTCATAATTTAGAATCTAAAGTTATATTAAACAATAGATATTTTATTATTTAGGTATTTTCCAATAAAAATATATTGAAGAAAGACATTCTTTCTAAAAATTGTATCCTTTTTAAAGGGTAATTGATTTTTGTCTAATTCAAAGCTGATTTAAAGGTTATATATAAAACAAGGTAAAAGGAACCAGGAAATAAGAAGGATATAAAGTTATAAAAATAAAGAGGTATTTTTGGTTAAAAAAAAAGCTTACAGAAAAGAGATTTTATATAGGAAACGATCTTGTATGGTAAATTCTTGTCGTAAAGTAAAATAACTGATTGTTTAAAAAGAGGGAATGTTTAGGACAAGTCAGAAAGTCAAATATGTCAGATTGTTTTAAGTTGTGAAATAATTTCTAAAGGTGAATTTATGCAAGAAATGCTGTATAGTTTAAAAGTGTTTAGGCCTCCTAAATGCTTCATAAAATGCCACTCTAACTCTTAATTCTACAACTTGCCTATTTACAGCTAAGTAAGGCCTGGGACCTGTGAAGTTAGATGCTGAAAAAAGTCAGACTTTATCTGCACTCCTTAATTTTACATAACTAAAATCCCAAACTTACTAAGGTTTTTACCAAAAGTAAAAGTTACCAAGAGTTGACAGTGTAATATGTATTTGAGACTACTGAAGAAACAGTTTTACATGCAAAGTGTGCAAGGAAAATAGAATATACTTTTGGTAAAAAGATTATAAGAAGGCATGGGAATGTGTTTTTTTTATTTTTTACTTTTTTTGCCTAAGTTAAAAGGTATAAGGATTGTTTTAAGTTACAAAGAATAAAGCTGAAGGTTTAAGCAAGTTGTGGAAGACTGATTGTAAAGAAAATTCTGTGTGTAAACATATAGGCTAAAGTTAAAGGGGTATTATTCAGTTTTTCTGTAAATTAAACATTGAAATAAAAGCACAACAGGTTTCTCTTAACAGCACTAATCTGCTCTTCAACAAAAATTATAAAAGTATAAAGGTTTATGACAATCGTAACTTATGGTCAAACATTAAAATTGGATAAATATGTCTATAAGGCTTTATTAAGAATTAGATTTAACATTAATAGTACACTAATATAAAGATGAAATTTGGCTTATTTGGTACAAAAATCATACAAGAAACACTGTCAAATATAAAATGGGGTTTGGCCAGGCGTGGTGGCTCACACCTGTAATTCCAGCACTTTGGGAGACTGAGGAGGACAGATCATGAGGTCAGGAGTTCAAGACCAGCCTGGCCAAGATGGTGAAACCCCATCTCTACTAAAAATACAAAAATTAGCCGGGCAGTAGTGGTGTGCACCTGTAACCCCAGCTACTCAGGAGGCTGAGGCAGGAGAATCGCTTGAACCGGGGAGGCAGAGGTTGTAGTGAGGTGAGATCGTACCACTGTACTCCATACTGGGCAACAGAGTGAGATCCTGCCCTCAACAAAACAAATAATAAAATGGGGTTTGCCTTTCTTTGGGTTATGGTTGTATAAATACATTATTAGTATGTGTTCCAAAATTATGGACAACTTCTATAATTCTGATACATCTTAGTTACATTATCAGTAATCATTATAATTGTTACATTAAATAATTGCATGCCACAGAGGTAACAGATTTCTTTGTCAATTTTATCTTTGATTTGTTTCCTTTGTTTGAATATCTGTAGTAACATTACCTGGGACAGATGACTACCCTATCCTCCATTTAACTCACCAATTTAATCTTTCAGATCTCACAGAATGACTGTGAGCTATTCAGCATTTAATCTAACAATGACTTCAATTGCAGCTACTCTTCCAGAAGTAGCATCCTTACTGGAACAAATCAAGATGGCTCCTAGAATTTAGTGCGTAGCTGTTCACATAGTTAATGCCTTTTCCTCCTATACCATTGTTCAAGAACTATTTAAAGCAATTTGTTTTTATCTGATGAGACCAAGAACAGACTTTCAAAGTCTTGCCCCGGACTGTGTCAATTCTCTTGTTCTATGCCATAGTATAGTTAACAGTGGTCTTGATTTTGTCATTCCATAAAACATCACACAGGTGCTCTAACCCTATTACACCGATTGATTTTTGACGAGCAGGAAGTAACAAGTATTGTAAATTACTTACTAAGACATGCAGATTTTAGGGTGCATAATCATACAAAAATTTAGGAAACCACCATCTCAGTGAAGTGTTCCACAACCTCACATCATTGTCTCCCATTTGAAGGTTTAGCAGTCTAGAGTTTCTGAATATATACCTTACACTGTAAATGCTAAACTTCTTCTCTTTATACCACCTACCATAAAAACATGCAAATATTTGGATTTTGGGAACAACATATACCACATTTGAATATGATACTTAGATCAACATAGAGTCACATAAACAATCGTCAATTTCAAGTAAGGACTAGAGCAACAAGAGACTCAGAAATAAGTTCGGACCACACTTCAAACCACTCTACCATTTGGGTCTTACAATCCAGAAGATTCAAATGATAATTAAAGTGTCTTTCAGATAAACTGAAATATTATATTAAACTAGTGGCCAGCACAAATAAGAGAATCTAAGACTAAGCAGTAGATCAGGCATGTCCAGATGGTACACTTAATATAAACAAGAAGGTAATTTGGAACCTTTTGATATCAAATCCTTGGCATTTCCTCCTCTTCCTCAATCTATGTGTCCAGAGGCTTTTATGGTTTGGGTGTTCCCTAATACCCGTTGACTAAGGAAGAAAAAGCTAAATCTTGGCTTAGAGACAGCTCTATATGACATGCACATATTAGCCAAAAATGTATAGATAAGGTGCCATAGACCCACTCAGAAGTAATTCTGAACAAGTGTGATATAAAATATTCTAAATAGACAAAACTTCAAGCAGTACATTGACATTTGATTGCTCACTTTGGTGTCAGAGATATTCAGAAGCATGAATCTGCACTAATTCATGGGGAGTTATTAACTGGTTGGCTGGATGGTCAGAGACTTGGAAAATAGCAGAAGTTAAGGACTGCTGATCAAGAAATTTGTGGAAGAGGTATGGATGGACCTTTCAGAATTGGCACAGACTGAAGAAATTTGATTTCCATGTGAATGTCTACAAAAAGTATTTCCTGTAGAGTAGGCTGTTCATAATCAGATGGACAAAAATGAAACACTCTGAGTATCAAAAGGCTTTTCCCCAGCCACCCTATTGCTTAGAAAATAAATCTGTGAACAAAGTAGCCATGCTGGCAGAAATAGAAGCTATTTATGGGCTCAAAACAATGTACAGGCGTGCCTGAGAGACACTGCAAGTTTGATTCTGAAGGACCACAATAAAGTGAATTTCACAATAAAGCATGACACACAATTTTTTTGGTTTCCCAGAACACATAAAACTTATGTTTAGAGTATAATGTAGTCTATCACGTATGCAAAGGTGTTTGTCTAAAAACACAATGTACATACCTTAGTTGAAAATACCTTAAGACTAGGTGCAGTGGCTCACATCCGTAATCCAAACATTTCTGGAGGCTGAGGCAGAGGAATTGCTTGAGACCAGGAGTTCAAGACCACATGCCTGTGGTCCCAGCTACTTAGGAAGCTGATGTGGGAGGATGTCTTGAGGCCAGGAGGTCAAGGCTGCAGTGAGCTGTTTTTGTGCCACTGCATTCCAGCCTGGAAAACAGAGAAAGATCCTGTCTCAATCAAAATAAAAATACTTTATTGCTAAAACATGCTAGCACCCTCTAGAGCCTTCAGTAAGTCATAATCTTTTTGTTGGTGGGGAGTTTTGCTTCAGTGTGCATGACTGCTGACTGATCAGGGTGGTGGTTGCTGAAGGATGTGGTGGCTGTAATTATTGTTTAAAAGAAGATAGATATGAAGTTTGCTACATCTACTGACTTCTTTTCACAAAATATTCCTCTGTAGCATGTGATGCTATTTGACAACATTTTACTGGAGGTAAAACTTCTTTCAAAACTAAGGTCAGTCTTCTTGAAGCCCTGCCAAGGTTATGTAATAAACTTTGTCAACTAAGTATGTGTAACTAAGTTTTGTAATAGTCCAGATCTTTTGCTATAATTTCAGCAATGTTCACAACATCTTCAGCAGGAGTAGATTCCATCTCAAGAAATCACTTTCTTTGCTCATCCATAAGAAACAACTTCTCCTCCATTGAAATTTTATCAGTCCCATCTTCAGATCCCACTTCTAATTCTAGTTCTCTTGCTATTTTTACCATATCTACAGTCACTTTCTCCATTAAAGTTTTGAGCTCGTAAAAGTCACCTGTGAGGTTGAAACCAACTTTTTCCAAACTCCTGATGATGTTGATTTTTGGACCTCCTTCCATGGATCATGAATATTCTTACTGGCATGTAGAATAGTAAATCTTTTCCAGAAAGTTCTCAGTTGATTTTGCCCAGATTCATTAGAGAAATCATTGTCTATGGCAGCTATACTCTTATGAAATGTATTTCTTAAATAATAAGACTTGAAATTGAAATTTGAAATTATTTCTTGTTCCATGGGCTACCAAATTTACATGGTGCTAACATGAAAGCAACATTAATCTCCTTGAATGAACATCTCCACCAGTGCTCTTGAGCAACTGGGTACATTGCCAATTGGCAGTAATATTTATAAGATTTTTTTTCCAAACAGTAGGTCTCAACAGTGTGCTTAAAATATTCATTTTACAATGCTGTAAACAGATTTACTGTCAGCCAGGTTTTGCTCTTCCATTTGTAAAGATTTAACGTAATTCTTAAGGACCCTAGGATTTTCAGAATGGCAAATAAGCACTGGCCTTACTAAAATCACGAGCTGCATTAGCTTCCAAAGACAGAGTTAACTTGTCTTTTGAAGTATTGAAGCCATGTATTGACTTCTCCTCTCTAGCTATGAAAGCCCTAGAAGGTATCTTTTTCCAGTTTAGGGCTGTGCCATCTATGTTGAAAATCTGTTGTTTAGTATAGCCATCTTCAGCAATGATATCAGCTAGATCTTCTGGATAACTCGCTGTAGCTTTTACATCAGCACTTGCTGCTTCACCTTGCACTTTTTTGTCATGGTGCATAAAATCTCATGAACCAATCTCTTCTAGTTTCAGCCTTTTCTTTTACACCTTTGTGACCTCTGTCAGCTTCACAGAATTGAAGACAGGATTAGGGCCTTGCTCTGAATTAGGATTTAGCTTATAGAAATGTTGTGGCTGGTTTGATCTTCTATCTAGACAACTAAAACTTTCTTCCTATTAGCAATAAGGCTGTTGTATTTTTTTATTATCTGTGTGCTCACTGGAGTAACACTTTTAATTTTCTTCAAAAACTTTTCTTTTGCATTCTACACCTTGGCTAATTGTTTGGGATAAGTGGCCTACCTTTCAACCTATTTTGGCTTTCAACAGACCTTCCTCACCCTCACTAAACTTAATTATTTCTAGTTTTTAACTTAAAGTGACAGATGTGGGACACTTCCTTTCTCTTTAACACTTAGAGGTCACTGTAGGTTTATTAACTGGCTTAATTTCAGTATTCTCATGTCTCATGAAATAGTGAGGTCCCAGAAGAAGGACAGACATGGGCAACCAGTAGGTTGGTGAAGCAGACAGAACACACAGAACATTTATTAAGTTTCCCAGGTTATATGGGTGTGGCTTGTAGAACTCCAAAACAATTACAACAGTAACAATGACAACTGTTTGTCATTGATCACCATGTGTCTAGGCAATGTGATGAGATCCCATCTCCACCAAAATAATTAAAAATTGGCCAGATATGGTAGCATGTGCTTGTATTCTCAGATACTCAGGTGGCTGAGGTGGGAGGACTACTGGAGCCCAGGACTTCAAGGCTGCATGCAGTGACCTGTGATTGTGATTGTGCCACTGCACTCCAGCCTGGGACACAGAAGGAGACCTTGTCTCAAAAATATGAATAATAATAAAACACTTTGAAATATTTTGAGAAATACTATAAAGTGATACAGAGACATGAAGTGAGCATATGTTGTTTGAAAAATAGCAGCTATGTATGTGATTAATGCAGGTTGCCACAAACCTTCAACTTGTGAAAAAACAAAGAAGCAATACCTGCAAAGCACAATAAAGTAAAGCACAACAAAATGAGGCATATCTGTATACCTGTATTTTCTTTTAACCAAGAGTGGCCTGGCTAATTATAATGCTGAGTGTCTATTTTTCCAATAGTTGAGGGGAACACTGAGCCCTAAATTTGTCACCACTGCTTGGATGTAAAAACCAGCAACCTTATGGCAATTACATTACATCAGACTTATTTCATCAAGGAATGAGAAGATATTCATCCTCACTGTTACACACACATATTCTGGATGTGGATTTTTTCTTCCCTGCCTGTAACATTTCTGGTAGAAGAACCACCATCTACAGAAGCAAAACTCAGAGAATTACAACAGACATTTAAAAGAGGGTTGAGTGGTATACACCAGGCAATATGATTATATCCAAATTTGGACTGTTATGAGACATGTCTGTTATTTTTGGGTTCTACTACAATTTGCATTGAAATCTCTCTAAAAGTTATTTTCAGAATTGAGCACAAAAAGTATTTTTTACATTTACTTTATAATCTGAGATTACCACTATTAAATTTACATAAACTATGTGCTATGATTTATGAATGATGCCATTTGGTGACTATATTAGTACAGTATCTGGCCTCAGATTTTCTTTTTTTGTTGTTTTTGAGACAAGGTCTCACTGTGTCACCCAGGCTGAGTGCAGTGGTATGATCACAGCTCACTACAGCCTCAACCTCCTGGGCTCAATGGATTCTCCCACCTTAGCCACCCTAGTAGCTGGGACTACAGGTGTGCACTACCATGCCCAGCTAATTTTTGTATTTTTGTAGACACAGTTTTCACCATGTTGCCCAGGATCACTTGAATTCCTGGCTCAAGTGATCCACCTGCCTTGGCCTCCTAGAATTTTGGGATTACAGGTAGGAGCCACCATGCCTGCTCAAATTTTAAAATTTTTTTAAATTACATTATTATTTCCACGTTTGTCATTTTAGTCTTCTCCTTCTCTATAAATGTCAGGTTTTTCTTTTTGTTGCTCAAGCTAAGTTCATCATTATCAGGCTCCCTCTTTGCTTAGTTTGTACCTGCTAGGTTTTCTGAGGCTGAGAAGCTAATAATAAATAGTTAAGTTTTCTTTAGATCTAAATAAAAGCATTTTGACAGATGTCTTAGTTATTCAGTATCCCATTTCTCTTTTGTAGATTAACTGGTATAGTTTTCTCCTCTGTCTTTGTTTGTTTGTTAAACTGGATTCACGAGAAAAATAAGACTTCTATTAACTTATATAATTCAAATTTTTATTCTATTAGTTGTTTTGTCTTAAAATAATACAAAAAGAGGGAATCTTCCCTAACTCATTTTATGAGGCCAGCATCATCCTGATACCAAAACCTAGCAGAGACATAAAAAAAAAAGAGAATTTTAGACCAACATCCCTGATGAACATCGATGCAAAAATCCTCAATAAAATATTGGCAAACCGAATCCAACAGTACATCAAAAAGCTTATCCACCATGATCAAGTGGGCTTCAACCCTGGGATGCAAGGCTGGTTCAACATATGCAAATCAATAAACGTAATCCATCATATAAACAGAACCAAAGACAAAAACCACGATTATCTCAATAGATGCAGAAAAGGCCTTCGAAAAAATTCAACAGCCCTTCATACTAAAAACTCTCAATAAGTTAGGTATTGGTGGGACATATATCAAAATAATAAGAGCTATTTATGACAAACCCACAGCCAAACTACCAATGACTTTCTTCACAGAATTGGAAAAAACTACTTTAAAGTTTGTATGGAACCAAAAAAGAGCCCACATTGCCAAGTCAATCCTAAGCCAAATGAACAAAGCCAGAGACATCAACTACCTGACTTCAAACTATACTACAAGGCTACAGTAACCAAAACAGCATAGTACTGGTACAAAAACAGAGATATACACCAATGGAACAGAACAGAGCCCTCAGAAATAATATCACACATCTACAACCATCTGATCTTTGACAAACCTGACAAAAACAAGAAATGGGGAAAGGATTCCCTATTTAATAAATGGTGCTGGGAAAACTGGCTAGCCATATGTAGGAAGCTGAAACTGGATCCCTTCCTTACACCTTATACAAAAATTAATTCAAGATGGATTAAAGACTTAAATGTTATACCTAAAACCATAAAAACCCTAGAAGAAAACCTAGGCAATATCATTCAGGACACAGGCATCGGCAAGGACTTCATGTCTAAACACCAAAAGCAATGGCAACAAAAGCCAAAATCGACAAATGGGATCTAATTAAACCTAAGAGCTTCTGCACAGCAAAAGAAACTACTATCAGAGTGAACAGGCAACCTACAGAATGGGAGAAAATTCTTGCAATCTACCCATCTGACAAAAGGCTAATATCCAGAATCTACAAAGAACTTAAATAAATATACAAGACAAAATCAAACAACCCAATCAAAAAGTGGGTGAAGGATATGAACAGACATTTCTCAAAAGAAGACATTTATGCAGCCAGCAGACACATGAAAAAATGCTCATCATCACTGGCCATCAGAGAAATGCAAATCAAAACCACAATGAGATACCATCTCACACCAGTTAGAATGGCCATCATTAAAAAGTCAAGAAACAACAGGTGCTGGAGAGGATGTGGAGAAATAGGAACACTTTTACACTGTTGGTGGGACTGCAAACTAGTTCAACCATTGTGGAAGTCAGTGTGGCGATTCCTCAGGGATCTAGAACTAGAAATACCATTTGACCCAGCCATCCCATTACTGGGTATATACCCAAAGGATTATAAATCATGCTGCTATAACGACACATGCACACCTATGTTTACTGTGGCACTATTCACAATAGCAAAGACTTGGAACCAACCCAAATGTCCAACAACGATAGACTGGATTAAGAAAATGTGGCACATACACACCATGGAATACTATGCAGCCATAAAAAATGATGAGTTCATGTCCTTTGTAGGGACATGGATGAAGCTGGAAACCATCATTCTGAGCCAACTATTGCAAGGACAGAAAACCAAACACCACACGTTCTCACTCATAGGTGGGAACTGAACAATGAGAACTGGACACAGGATGGGGAACATCACACTGTGGGGCCTGTCGTGGAGTTGGGGGAGGGGTGAGGGATAGCATTAGGAGATCTACCTAATGTAAATGACGAGTTAATGGGTGCAGCACACCAACATGGCACATGTATACATATGTAACAAACCTGCACATTGTGCATGTGTACCCTAGAACTTAAAGTATAATAATAAAAAAAGTTATATTTTTGCAGTACGTCTTACTTCAGTTTTTGGTATTTTTCTCTGCCTAACACTGCCATCCTTCATGAACACATACACACATACACATTCATAAGTCACAGTCAATTTACCCCTGCAAATAACGTGTGTGTATGTATATATATATATATATATATATATATATATATATATATATATATATTTCAAGTAAGGTTAGTATTATTAAAACTATTTATACAAAGCAATATATCCATTCATTATTTCATGACTGGATATATCAAAATTGTTTAGTCCAGGAAAATAATAATTTTCTATTATCCACCATATACAGAAAAAAATAGTTTCCCATAGCTCCAACCCAAGCAGAATAACACCAGAACCTCATATTTATAAAATGCTTTTAAAAACATTATTACCTTTATTCATAACAACAGGCCTGAGAAGTGAATTATTAGAAAAGTTAAGTTACTTGCCCATATTCACGCCCTTACTTACTGAATGAGATAGCCAGCATTCAAAGACAGGTTTTGTGTCACAGAGGTCAACATTTCATTAGGTAGTTTTTATTTACAGTACCATCTCTTTAAAATGAAGGTTAATTTAATTTAATTCACTATTCAGTATCCCAATTTTCTCATATGCCAGGTATAAATTCAGTGCACTTCTAACCGAAGTTACATCTCTAAATTTTCTTAAAGGAATGTATTCTTTGCACAGCCTCTTTCTAAACAGCGGCAACCTCTTTTATTTGATTCACAAAAGTAAGGTGTCACAGAAATGTAAAGCATTGACTTTTTACAATTTTCTTTTTAGGAAAAATTTTATTTTTTCACATACTTTCAGTAGTTTGAACATTTATTCATATCTGATATATACTATCCTGTTTTCTACTTCAGTAAATTCTATTTTCAACAAGTGCCAAGATATTATATGAACCAAACCTTAAAATAATGGCTGTGGGGTTAGGTTTCTCAGTAAGAAAAATCTACATCTATCTCTCTACATTCACCAAGACCACCAGAAATTAAAAAAAAAAAAATCTAATGTAAAATAAAACAAAACAGTCTTTCAACTAGAGGAGGATGATTTTTCTCAATCATTTTAGAGTTCCTAGATGGGCCTGAAAATAAAACTGACAAAGACAGATTAACACGAGAAAAGCATGCAAATTTATTTAAGAAGTTTTGTATGACATGAGAGTCCTCATAAATAAATGATGATCCAAAGAAACAGGGAAATCTGTGTATGCTTTATGCTAAATCTAATGAAGAAGTGGAGAGTTGTAGAGAAATATGATTGGACAAAAAATGGTAAGATGTAATGTTAATCAACTGGGAAAAACTCAGTAAGGTCTGTTAGTCCATATCCTTCTCTGTGTTCTATGGCTTCAGGGATAAAGGGCATTCCTTCCTTCTGGGTAGAGAAAGAACACATTTGGGATGAGGGTGTTACTTCAGCTGGGATTTATGGCTCGCTTCAGGGGAGAAAGGATAAGGGAAATTTCAGTTTCTATAGCCTGCTTCCGGAGAGAGACAGGTAGGAGAATTTCAAAAAACCGCTTCCGGAGAGAGAGAGGTAGGAGAATTTCAAAAAACCTTCCTCCTTCTGTGGTTTTCTTAGTTTCCTTCAGCTCAAAATACTCAGTATGCTGTGATGTCTTATTTTGGGGTATCAACTTCAAAGCCCCAACACAACTAACCCCATTTTAATCCTTTTGAAATTCATCTGCATGTACTGAAAATGTATAAAAGCAAAATTAGGCAGTCTTAGAATTTATTGACTCTAAAAAATACATTCTTGGCATCTATTTAAATTTATGATTTAAAAAACTATAGGCAAATCTAAAAATGTATAAGAAGATATAAATTTTAAAACACTCTTCTAAGGGTATTTGAGCAGACTTGTTAAAGGTAGCCACCTTTCAATACTATGTGTTGATTTTTCCTGTCCAGGAAAAGCAGGTGGAATGAAAGGTGTGATTATTTTCTCTTCCCCATTAGCAAAGTCTGCTATTTGAAATAAAGGAGGAAAATAAATAGATACATATAGTTCTTTCATAAATCATCATTTGGCTAAAAGGAATATGTGTTTCATTTTTACATTTCAATAAAATAAAAGAGGTTGTTATTGGAAATACTCATGGATGTACAATACCTGCCTTTAATGAATAAGTCAAAGTGATAAGAAAACTAGCCCAGGCCTCAAAAGAGAATTAACTACAAGGCACTAGGAACTCCCCTGTGAATCGCTTCTCTAGACAGACACAGGGCAAGAATAACTGATAAAAGTTTGCATTTGCATTTACCAGTGAGCATTGCTTCAGAGAAAACTTTTTACCTGTCAGCAGTCTTCAGTGTTCTAGAATTTCCCTCTCTGCTTATTCAATTTATCCCAAAATACTTGAAATATACAAGACATGCAAAGAAAAATATAACAAATTCCCATGTGCCTGTCAACCAGATTTAAGTAATGTTAACATTGTGCTGTATTTGTATTTTATTTATACAGAAATAAAAAATTAACTGATGCAGATTATACCTACTTTATCCTCCTACCCAAACATTCCCTTCTCTTTCTCTTCAGATAGAGTTGGTGAATATTTATATGTATTATACTTTCACTGCATATGTACATAAGCATATACCTATAAAATCTAAGATATTTTGGGTACTTTTAGGCTTTGGATGAATTAAATAATCCTGTGCAATCTCTTCCCCAATTTTCCCCCTTTAACAATATGCGTTCAAGAATTGTTTTAAAATAGGCATACTCTAGTTGTTATTTTATTTCTTGAGTATTACACCATTTTATGAATCAACAAACCACAATTTTATTTACTCTTTCTTCTTTGTAGACACTTAAGATCTCCTTCCCTTGCTTTTCTATTTATTTAGTTTTGGTATTACAAATTTGTTGAAATGAATGCCACCGTCAATAAAAGCAAACCCAGAGTTGAAAAGGAAAGATTTTATTCAGAAGAAAGACTATAGGGAGAACACTCTAATCTCAGAAATCTTAAAGTGTCTCAAAATTAAACAGAAAAAGATTTTCATTTTATTGAGTAAAATGTAAGTAGAATGTTTTAAAGGTAATTTGATCAGGCAAAAGAAAATGGCCAATGGGGTCTGACAAAGAAACAGTCTCACTATGGCCAGTAGATTCCCAGCAGAAGCTGATGAGAAAGCACATTCTACTTTTTTGGTCCTTGCTCAGACTTGTGGGCATGAAGAATATAAGGTCATGGAGAAAGGAGAGAAACCTTACTAATATTTAGTCAAGATAAAGCAGAAGGTAAAAAATGGCAATTGTGAACACTTAGTTAGTCTTCTCTGTTATTTAAGACATGAAGTCTTTTCTTAAACACTATTAGAGATGGAATAAGAATCACTGTGAAGTTGAGGCTGATCCAAATAGTTTATAAAGGTAAGGAACCCTTCACATTCTTATTGGCCGTGAAGCACTACCCGCTGTATCAAATGTGGAACATGCTGTCAAACTGATAGCTGTTTCACGGTCTTAGAGATTGGGCTGTTAAAGTGAGGCCTATTGGACAAGTTACTGAATCTGGGGAAAATAATAATGATAATAAAATGAGGCATATCTGGGAATAAAATAGAAAGACTAGCTGTTAAAGGATGAACACATGATTAAAACCAAGATCTGAGGTTTGAAGAAAGCCAGTTGAAATTCAAAGAGCTAAAACATGCCTAAAATATCTTCATTCAGATGGTAGAGTGAAGACAGCAGTGGCAATCTGATAAATTTCCATTTGTGGTCTGAATATTTTTGGTGATGGCACAGACATCAGAGAGGATTCTGGGAAAAGATTTACAACAATGCCTTCCAACCACTGTGAAAGTGGCCATTCCAGAATCCAGAATCATGCCCAGTGCCAGAGGATTTTGAAGGACTGTATTCCTGTAGCTTTCTAGCAATGATACCAGTAGTTTTGGTAAGATTGTCCAGAGTCATGGATGTTTCCTGGAGCACAGCAAGGAAGATGCAGGAGTGCCAATAAAATTCCTGAGTGGCCCACACAGCAGCAAGTCCAGGCACAAATGTTGCCCATACATGATCTACTGCAGCAGTCAAGTCTTTTTGGTTACTCCCAATATTTTAGCTTTTAGTCCCAAGTCTTCTTGAGAACTTGATGAAAAAGGAAGGTCACAGCCTTCTTCCAGGCCTGGGATTGTGTGCCTAATTTTGTAGTTGTAACACATATTTGTAGACCTTTTGGGTAATCTAGCTCCCAATAAACTTAAATCATGCAGAAAAGTAGTTACAAGAAAAAAATTTAAAAAGGTAGTCTGGTTAGAAATTTAATAAGTGCTAATTAGGTTAACTAGATAACAGGATCCAGTTCAATTAGCAGATAGATATCAATAGGCATGGCTGCCACAAATAAAATATACCTTATTAGGGATTATTTGGGATTCAAAGAAATAATTGTCCCATGGTTTTGCATCTTGGAATTCAAATTAGTTCTGTTGATAGAGATGCTGTTCTATCCAATTGGGAAGGGTAACATGATCATGTTGTTGCTTCTAGAACAGAGAGTTCCAAGCACACCTGGTAAGATTATGTTTAGGATCATCTAAGTCTAGTAGATTGATATGACAGCAAGAGTTATTTGTTGTTGCCTTCTATGGTAATAGTGTAGGTATTTGTATTGGTGGCAACATAGTTGTAATCGTAAATACTTAGGCTCATGAAAGAGAGCTTAGTTATGTTATGATACAAGCAATTTCCCTTTTTAGAAAAGCAATGATACTGAAAGAGGTTGTTTTTGAAGAATAGGGTAGAAGTATTAATAAAAAGGTTCCTTTGTGACAATACAATGGATACCCTCAAATTTTCAAAGAAAAAGAAATTCATAGTCAACAATCAAAAATAAAGTTGGGAGATTATGCTAGAAATTAAGTGAAGGAATGTAATAGTCTTTGGGGTCCTTTCATGGGTGGAGAAATTATTAAAGTGCTCATTCCATATAACTGGGATGATAGAGATAATGCCATTTGGAGGATAAGAGAAGAAAAACTTCAATTTTTTGGATGAAATTACCAGGGTCCATTGATCATTTGAAAGAACTAGTGGAATTCCCTATGTAGAGAGTTCTACATAGGGAATTTGTTATAACAAAAGTTTATCAGCAGCAGAGACAGTGGCCCTTTTACAAGTTCTCATAGTCCATTCAGGCTGCTATAAAAAAATACCATATACTAAGTAGCTTATAAACAGCAGAAATTTATTTCTCCTAGTTGTGGAGGCTGGAAAGTCCAAGATCAAGGCACTGGCAGACTTTGTGCCTGGTGAGGACCTGTTTCCTGGATCACAGATGGCACCTTCTTGCTGTGTTCTCAGATGGAGAAAGGGATGAACAAGCACCGATGGACCTATTTTATAAGGGCACTAATCCCATTTATGAGGGCTTCATTCCCATGACCTAATCACCTCTCAAAAGGCCTGACTTCCTAATATCATCATCTTTGGGGTTAGGAATTCAACACATGAATTTGGGAGGCACACAAAAATTAGTCTATTGCACAAGAGAAAGTGTCAAGCTAATTAGAGAACACACAAATTATAGGGATATAGTTTGTCTCTATGTCCCCACCCAAATCTCATGTTGAATTGTAATCCCCAATGTTGGAGGAGGGACCTGGTGGGAGGTAATTGGATCATGGGAATGGATTTTCCCCTTAATGTTTTCATGATAGTGAGTTCTCATGAAATCTGGTTGTTTAAAAGTGTGTAGGACTTCCACTTTGCTCTCTCTCCTCCTGGCCATGTGAAGACGTGCTTGCTAACCCTTTGCCTTCTGCCATGATTGAAAGTTTCCTGAGGCCACCCCAGCCATGTTTCCTGTACAGCCTGCAGAACCATGCACCAATTAAACCTCTTCTCTTTATAAATTACTCAGTCTCAGGTAGTTCTTTATAGCAGCATGAGAACAGATAATATGGATAGTGAGGACATATTAACAACAATGAGATTTAGAGAATTGAATAAATTGAAATGCTAGTGAAGAAAACGTCTTGCTGGAGTAGTTTTCTTTCTTGCCCTACCTTTCCAGCTTTACTAAGGTTATGTTTTTGACAAATGGGGCAAAGAGCCAGCACTTGTCCTAGGTAGGGGGTAAAGTTTTTTCACCAATGGTAGCAGAGGAGCTGGTTTTGTTGCTTGTTTCCATAACAAGTGATTTTATAAAGGCCAGAGACTAAATTTTAGTTCAGGATGTGAGGAGAATCCAAGTGGCTATCTGGATGTTTCCAAAGTCCATCTGGTTGGATAAAATATCTGACTTGTTTCTAACCGGCCTTTTCATTCAAAACCAGAGGTTTGGAAATGGAAGATTTTAAGTACCTGAATTAGAGAATCAGGGATAATCAGATTATATTTAAGATCTTATCTGACTGTGGTGAGAGTGAGAAAGCTTAATGAGCTATTGGTATAGCATATCTATCAGCCAGATAATTTTCCTTTTCTTCTGGGATTTTATTACCCATATAAGCTTCTGCCCTTAGACATATCTATTTTCTTTGACAATAACAAAACTTCTAAGAGGTCAGACACCAGTTTTCCATTTTTATTTGGTGCCCCAACTGTTGTCTTAAATCCTGTGGTTTTTCAAAACATAACAAAATCATGTATTACTACCTTGAAATCATACCAACTGTCTGTAGAGATGTTAGGTCTCCTGAATTTCGGCCATAGAGCCGGCTCTTGTGAAAGCCACAATGTCAGAAAACTGAGCTGACTTTGTACCAGGTAGAGACTTATATCATATGGGATTTTAGAAATCTGTAGCAGCATATCCTACCCGAAAACTTCATTCTGAAGTGTGAAGATAGGCACCACCAACAAAGAGGGTCAGGTCAGGATTTGCAAGAGGGATTTCTAAAAGATCTGGGTGGGGATAAATTGAAAATAGAAAGGCCATAATACCACCATGCAGTTATCCTTCATCTGGTAAAGGTAGGAGAGGGGCATGATAGATATTCTTGACATGAATTGATATTGACGTAAAAAGAAAAGAGCAGAAGAATTTTAAAAGAGGTAAACTGGTGTTGGCTACATACATAAGGTATAAACATGTATTGGGTACTGCACAAGCTACATAAATCCTCATGGTATGACCTGGCAGAAGGACAGCTGTGTCTTGAACTTTGCAGTTGCCTCAGATGAAAAGATTAACATTCCAATTGGAAAGTAGATCTTTACCTAATAGATGATCTAAATTGTATAAGTTAATAAAAAGGTATGTTGAGCATCACGATGTCCAAGAGTCATAGAAAAGGTTTAAAAGGCAGAACATGAGAAAAATTATCTAATAGCACCACAGACATTACATACTGTGAGGAATTGTGGTGGAGAATTATGAAGTGTCAGCATAGAGCAGGTGGCTACACTGTCTACTGGAAAGTAGTGGGGTGTCAATTCACTGGGATAATTATTTCCCCTAGAATGCTTAAGACCATTCGGGGAAAGAAAAGAGTAGATCCTTCAGAGAAGAGTCACTGAGACTGAGATTTATGGTTATCTTTCAGCTCTGGGGCATTCTTTAGCCCAGTATCATTTTCCAGCAATATCCACAGAGATCTCTATTAAAGACTTTGGTAAAGTTGAAGTTTGCCCTAAGGTTTTAGATTTATTTTCCTCAGGTTGTTTAAGTAGAAGAACCATGAACTTGTATCGCGCAAATTTAGGTTTATCAGCCTGTATATCCTCATCGTGCTGTGCTAAAAATGGATTTGAAAGAGGGAAGTGTTTTGCCAATTAATGTGATTTTTTAAACAACCTTTCTTAGTTCTACATAGAGTCCATTAATAAAGCTGGCAACCAAGGCAAATGCCATGTGGTCAAGTAGACTTAGACTTCAAAAATGTTTCTAGACATTTGCTAGGAGTGTAAGAGCTTTTCTCCAATTTCCTTAACTCTGCTATACGCCTCAGGGATATTTTGGTTTATTTTTAAATCCTCTTTAACGCTAACCAAATCCCCTTTTTCAAGGCCTACAAGGAGTTGAACCAATTGTTAGAGGCATAGGAGTCCCAGAGAGTATTGCCCTAAAATTAACCTAAACTGTGTAGAAAATTTCTCTCTATTTTTATCTGGGTTAGGGAAATTCTCAATTGTAGCATGCAGATCAGATTAGGACCAAAATTCAAAGATAATTCTCTGGGGAGGGGATATTGTACCCCTTCAGTCCCTTGTCCTTGGTGTCCCAATCCTGGAGAAGCAAGACTGAGGTCACAGGTCACCATGAAGAACTGAGAAGTTGGAAGAGCCAGGGTGGAGTCAGAGAGTGAAGGATAAACACAAGGTGGGCCAGAGCAAGGTTGTAGGAAAGACTGGAACAAACTTGGACAAGCAGAAGGGAAGGAAGAGGGGAAGTGTTGAGGACAAGGGTATCTTAGAGTCAGGGATAAAAGTGAAATTGGCCCAATTGTCCCAGGAAAACATTATTTACAGATTTTTGAATAAACATAGAAAATGAACCTCCCAGACTTAAACCTTGAAACTTACATTTGTGTCATCTGAGTTCCTTCCTCAGGAAACCAAACCTCAGCAAGGAACTGAGACTCATCAGATCACCACATTCAGGCAGTGAGATTCCAGACCCCTCATTCATCATGATCATTTCTTTGCCTTTTCCCACCTTCCCTGCTACATAAGCCCACAAATTTTAGTAATTTGGTAGAATGGATTTTTTTTCCCCTCACTTTCCTCAGTAGCAGTACTCGATTAAAGCCTTCTTGTCTGACAATACTCATTATATCAGTGATTGGCATTCTGTGCAGTGAACAGCAGAACTAAGACCAAACCCCTGGCATTTCAGTAAAAAAAGAAAGAGTAGCACTGGAGGCAACACATGGTCCTTAAAAGAATGAGTAGAACAGCTTTCAAAAAGTTAGGCTGAGAACATTGAAGGACCTGACTGGGATGTGAATGAGGAAGAAGTTTTTCAGCTTCTTTCACAACAAAAATAATAATAATAAAACAGACCATTGTTAAGAAGACATTCTGAACTCCTAGGATTTAAGAGCTACCTGAGGTGGACTAAATCAAGAGGTCCCCAAAGTCTTAGAGTGGCTGTAGCAATTCCAAGTTATCCTTTGTAATACTTCGTGATTTTAAAAGGCATTGGACCAAATTAATGCCACAGTGGTGAAGCATATAGTCAGGTGGAGTTAATCTACTTTTAGTCCCAGGAGATTGAGAGTTACTCATGAGAGGAACAGTAAAGAAAGGAGACATGTAGCAACAAATCAGTTCCATGCCCAATCCTCATTTGTGAGCCAAAGGGGGTCTGTATTAGTCCATTTTCTATAAGGAACTACCCAAGACAAGTCAATTTATAAAGAAAGGGGTTTAATTGATTCACAGTTATGCAGGCTGTACAGGAAGCATGACTGGGGAGGCCTCAAGAAACTTACAATCCTGTCAAAAGGCAAACGAGAAGCAGGTACTTCTTACATAGCTGGGGCAGGAGAGAGAGTGAAGTGGGGGGAGTACTACAAACTTTTAAACAACCAGATCTCATGAGAACTCATTCACTATCCTGAGAACAGCAAAACAGAAGTCTTCTCCATAATACAACCACCTCCCACCAGGCCCCTCCTTCAACAATGAGGATTACAATTCAACAAGAGATCTGTGTGGGGATACAGAGCCAAACCATATCGTTCCACCCCTGGCTCCTCCCAAATCTTATGTTCTTCTCACATTTTAAAACACAATTATGCTTTCCCTAGAGTCTCTCAAACTCTTAACTCATTTCAGCATTAATTTCAAAGTCAAAGTCTCATCTGAGAAAAGGCAAGTTCCTTCCATCTATGAGAAACCAAAAACTAGTTACTTCCAAGACTCAATAGGGGTACAGGCAGTGGGTAAATGCTTTTATTCCGAAATTGAGACATTGGCTAACACAAGGAGGGTATAGACCCCGTGCAAGTCTGAACTCCAGTAGGGCAGTTATTAAATCTTAAAGCTCCAAAAATAATCTCCTTTTACATTATGTCTCACATCCACACCACACTGATGCAAGGAGTGTGCTCCCAAAGCCTTGGGAAGGTCCACTTCCATGGCTTTATAGGATTCAGCCCCTAACACTGCTCACAAGGGCTGGTGTTAAGTGCCTGTAGCTTTTCCAGGTGCATGGTGCAAGCTGCTGGTATATCTACCATTCTGGGGTTGGAGGATGGTGACCCTCTTCTCACAGCTAAACTAGAAAGTGCCAAATGGGGGACTCTGTGTGGGGGCTCCAACCCCACATTTTGCCTCTGCACTAACCTAGCAGAGGTTCTCCATGAGAGCTTCACCCTTGCAGCAGACTTAGACTTTTGCCTAGACATCCAGGCATTTCCATACAACCTCCAAAATCTAGGTGGAGGCTCCCAAACTTCAACTTTTACCCTGTGTGTATCCACAGGCTTAACGTCACATGGAAGCCACCAAGGTTTGCAGGTTATAGCCTCTGGGGCACCAGCCTGAGACATATCTGGGACCCTTGTAGCCATGGCTGGAGCTGGAGTGCCTGGGATAAAAGAAGCAGTGTCCCAAGGTTGTGCAGGGCAGCAGGGCCCTGAGCCTGGCTGTAAAACCATTCTTCCCTCATAGGTGTCCAGACCTGCAAAGGAAAGGGTGGCCATGAAGGTCTCTGAAAGCATTTTCTCCACTGTCTGGCTATTAACATTCGGCTCTTCTTTACTTATGCAAATTTCTGCAACCAGCTAGAATTCCTCCCCAGAAAATGTGTTTTACTTTTCTACAGCATGGTCAGGCTACAAATTTTCTTAAATTTTATGATCTGCCTCCCTTTTAAATATAAGTTCCAGTTTCAGTTCATCTCTTTGCTCACACATACGACCATATGCTGTTAGAAGAAGCCAGGCTACATCTTGAATGTTTTCATGCTTAGAAAATTTTTCCTGCCAGATACCCTAAACCATCTATCTCCAGTTCGCAGTTTCACAGATTCCCAGGGCAGGGGCACAATGCCTCCAACCTCTTTGCTAATGCATAACAAAAGTGACATTTGCTCCGTTTCCCAGTAAGTTCCTCATCTCCATCTGAGACTGTCTCATCCTGGACTTAATTGTCCATATCACTATCAGCATTTTGCTCACAACAAATTAACAAATCTCTAGAAAGTTCCAAACTTTTCCTCATCTTTCTGTCTTCTTCTGAGCTCTCCAAACTATTCCAACCTCTGTCCATTGCCTCATTCCAAAGATGCTTCCACATTTTCAGGTATCTTTATATCAATGCCCCCCGCCCAGTACCAATTTTCTGTATTTGTCCATTCTTGCATTGCTATAAAGGACTACTGAGACTGGGTTAAAGAAAAGAGGTTTCATTGGCTCACAGTTCCAAAGACTGTATAGGAAGCATGTCTGGGGAGGCCACAGGAATCCTACAGTCATGGCGACAGGCAAAAAGAAAGCAGGCAGCCAGGCGTCATGGCTCATGCCTATAATCCCAGCACTCTGGGAGGCTGATGTGGGCGGATCACGAGGTCAGGAGATCAAGACCATCCTGGCTAACACAGTGAAACCCCATCTCTACTAAAAAAATACAAAAAATCAGCCAGGCGTGGTGGGGAGGTCCTGTAGGCCCAGCTACTCCGGAGGCTGAAGCATGAGAATGGCGTGAATCTGGGAGGCAGAGCTTGAGTGAGCCGAGATCGCGCCACTGCACTCCAGCCTGGGTGACAGAGCAAGACTCTGTCTCAAAAAAAAAAAAAGAAAGGAGGCACATACTACATGGCTAGAGCAGTAAAAAGAGTGAAGGGCAAAGGGGGAAGTGCTACACACTTTTAAACAACCAGATCTTACGAGAACTCACTATCATGAGCATCACAAGAACAGCATGGGAGATGTCCACCCCTATAATCCAATCACCTCCTGCCAGGCCCCTCCTCCAACATTGAATACTACAGTACAACATAGATTTGGGGACACAGAGGCAAACCATATCAGAGTCTTTCATGCAATTTTTGCTGAGAAGCAAAGGGGTTGCTATGTACAATCCCTAAATAAGAAATTATGAAAAGCAATGAGGCTTCACAAAAGAGCAGAGAATTTCCTACTGGAGGGTCAAGTTGTAAATTCCCACTCAAAAAATCCAAGAAAATGTCCATCTTCTGGAAGGAAGATGATTTTCTCTTGACCACAAAATTGACCAGAAAATGGCCAGCAGTGTCCAGTTCAATAGAAAAAATCAGGGATTAAATCCCCATTTAAAAGGCCAAAAAGGCTTCCTTCCAATAATACTCTTGCTAGAACAGAAAAAAGCTAGGAAAAGTCCTACTCAAGCAGCAAAGAACCAGGAAGAGCCCAATTTAATAGAATTAAAGCAACTCACTATCATGCTATTATAGAAAAATGTGCAAAGCACTGGATTAAGACTTGTAAGTAACCACCATGGATCACATTTTCTCCAGCCAGAAATAACACAAAGAGTTTAAGAAGCCAGCATGAATGACTGGGAAAGACAATAACGTCTCAGGGCACATCAGGAATCAGGACTCTATTTAAGTCATGGCACCAGAAACTGTCAAATAAATGCAAATCCGGACTTAGAGAGTGAGAAGCTTTACTCAGAAAAAAAGACTATTGCAATAGGAAAAATATTCCAATCTCAGAAATCTAAAAGCATCTTAAAATCAAACAGTAGAAGACTTTTTCATTTATAGGTTAGAGAGAGGCAAGCAAACATAAGCAGAGTCTATTTTAAGGGAGAAATTTGACACAAGGCAAAATCACCAGTGGGTTCTGACAAGGTCTTTCCATAGTCAGTTGCCTTTCAGGAGAAGCTGATAGTGGGGGCAGAAGTATTCCATTATTTTTGGTGCTTTCTCAGGCTTGGGGGTAAGCAGAGTTCAGGAGCCTGTAGGAAGGAGTGAAGACTGACTAAAGTTTGGTCAAGATAAAGCAGAGAGAAAGAAATGGCCATTGTGAACACTTGGTCACCTATAAACATATTCTTTATGTTTATGTGTGAGGTTTCTATATGACAAGGATCAGAAAACATTTTTTGGTAAAGAAAGGATAATAAATAATTTACCCTTTGTGACCATTTGGTCTCTGTCACAACTACTCAACTATTCTACTGTAGCTTGGAATCAGTCACAGATAAGCCTAAAGGAATAGATGGGATTCTGTTCTAGTGTAACTTTGTTCCTGGACCAAACTAAGGTTTGGGCTGCTATTTCTCATGGCCCAATAATGAGATGCAGATGTACTGGGTAGGAAGAGAGTTTTTATTTCTGTAACCAGTTACAGGGAGAAGGCCTGGAAATTATCACCAGACCAACTCAAAATTACAAAGTTTCCCAGAGCTTATATACTTTATAAGCAACATGTCTATGTGTAAGTGTACATTCATCTAAAGACATAAGCGATTAACTTCTTGTAATCTATAACTAAGGTCTCAGTTTGGAACACCTTCCTCTGGAGCCCCAGTAAATTTACTTAATCTAAATGGGTCCAGGTTCTGGTGTGATTACCCTTACCATGTCTCCTGACAAGTCACGGAGGTTTGGGGAATTCCTTCAAACCCCCAATAAACTTGTTTGTGGAGGCCTGGGGAGTTTCTTCGGACTCCAATAAAATTTGTTTAATCTTAAATGGGTCCTGTTAAGAATTACTTCCTTATTTCGTCATGCTTTAGGGCCCAGGGAAGGCCTAGGCAAAACTCTGGACGGGCTTTTGTTACATTCCAGCCTTTGTATAAGGGCACTGACTTTTTTAGCTTTGAATACTCAACTTAACCAGTCAGTCAGTACCGAAAGAATTGTTATGGAGGCCTATGTTAATGAGATCTGCCTTCCACCATCCCCACTGTCAATTTGCGCATGATTTCTATCAGGCTTGTATATTTATTTATCACTAGAATCATAGGGAGATGGAGCATTGTAATCTTTCTGGCCACTCCCTGCTGAGAGGGTTCATCATTAGGGGGCACCGAATGCAGTGCTGGAGTGGAAGAGGTCAATTTGTTCCCAGTAGCACTCTCTGTTTCAGGGGCTTAGAGGCAGCATCTGCTGAAACATAATAGTATGCAACAGCAACACATATAAACACACTGCTGCTGTTTTCTTCTGAAGTTTAAGTTGTTTAGTCTTCAGTTTGCAGGGCTTTAAGAAACTACAGCTTAGGTTTCAGTAATTTCCAATTAGGATGAATGGGGAAAAAGGAAAAGAAAGAGGAAAAAACTGGAAACATTATTTTGGAGTCTTGTAGCCAGAAAAATTAGAATTTAATCCAATCTGTAGAAAATAATAAAAACTGAAAAACATCAGGCAAGATTAGAATTTAACAACAGGTGTACTAGTTTTTGAAACATAATTTTTCTGTCTCCAGTATCCCATTTTTATTAAAAGACAAATCATGGAATGACTGGTTTGCTTTATTATAATTGGCTTAATTATTTGTATACAGTGCAGCAAGAGTAATTATTTTTCACATAGGCCTTTTAAATTGGCTTTGATGGAATGCTGTTCCATAGAAGGAATCTGAGATAAAACATTTTAAGGCCAAGCCCAGCCATGGATTTATACCATCAAATACCTATGAGTTGGCTGAATTCCTCTCCTCTTGAGGTTCCAAGATAATTTGGGGTTCCTGGCCTGTCAGAAAGTGACATTCTTTAGTTACCACAGATCAGAAACCCTGTACATGGACTGTGTACACAAAATATGATGCCAGTTTCCAAGGGCTTTATTGCCTCCATAAGTCAAGTTTGATTCCTAAAAGGAGAGCACACCATTCCATTCAAAGCCTTGGTAAAACAACCAGTTTATCCTATTGTGTCCTGTTATAAAAGAAAACAGAATCTTATTGCAGTTATGCAAATAATTATATTGACTCACAAATCATTTCAAAATTCTGGAGAAATCAGGTAGAGAGAAACAAAGATGCTCAAAGTTGTGTTTATAGGAGTAAACTTTATGTAATTGTTAAAAAGCTGTTACTACCTCAAAATAAACGTTCCTTCACTCTGAAAAGCAAAACAAAGGATTAGCAACATTTTAAGCAGAAAGTCAAAAAGATCACTTCAGTCTCCTATTAGCTCAGTTCATGCAGTTAACTCCTGTCCTGCTTGATATTAGTGAACATTTTAGCTCTTTAAGAGTCCTAAAAGTTTTCCCTCTATTCTGATTTCACAATCTCTAGTTATCAGAAACCTGAATTCAAGAGCACCTGTTAGAGTTTTATAGCTGATTATAAAACCACCTTCTAAAGAGGACCAAAATAAGACAAGAATTGTTTATGGGTAACAAAAAGTTTTAGGGTAGTCTTACTTAAAGACACAATTGACAAGGAAATCTGTTACCTCGATGGCACACAATAATTTAGCATAACAATTATAATTATTACTGATCATGTACACTAAGATATATCAGAATTACAGGAGTCTCCCATAACTTTGGAACACATACCAATAACATATTTATACAAATTTACCCCAAAGAAAGCCAAACACATGTTACACTGTTAACTCTTAGCAACCTTTACTTTTGGTGAAAACCTTGGTAAGTTTGGGATTTTAATTATGTACTAGGTGTGGAGCCTAGGACCTAGACAGAAGTGCAGATAAGGTCTGACTTATTCAAGCATCTAACTCCATGTGTCCCAGGCCTTACCCAGCTGTAAAGCAGGCAAGTTTTACAGCTAAGAGTCATAGTAGCATTTTATAAAGCACTTATGAGGCCTAATCGCCTTTAAATTGTGTAACATATCTTGCATAAATTCCTTTGCATAAATTCTTTCATGACTTACACAGACAAACTATGACATGCCTTGACTTTCTGACTTGTTCTAAACATCCCTCTTTTTAAACAACCAGTTATTTTACTTTAGGACAAGAATTTAACATACCAGATCCTTTCTTATATAGAATCTCTTTTCTTTAATAGCTAGGGGCATAGCTCTTTTTGCATAGCTAGGGGCATGACTAACTTCATAAGTCCTTAGGCCTTATCTAGAATTTAGCACTCCAAAACATATTGAACAATTTTTAAGTCAAAGAAGCAGTTTATGACCTAAAGCATTTAGCAAACCTAATATTTGACCTACATAATTTAGACCAAATGTTTACATTTTCCATGATATTTTTATTTTACGAATAATCTTTAAAATTCTCTGTATTTTTCTAACTTTCTTTATATCTCTCTTATTTCCTGGTTTCTTTTACCTTGTTTTATATGTAACCTTTAAATAAACTGAATTAGACAAAAATTAGTTACCATTTAAAAAGGACACAATTTTTAGAAGGAATGTTTTCCTACAATATATTTTTATTGGAAAACACCCAAATAATGAAATATCGGTTGTTTAATGTAACTTTAGATTCTAAATTGTGACAAGTTTGTTTACAAGTATTTATCCCATTACATTTATCTAATTATTTATTTTAATTATTTACCTAGATTGTTTCTGAACAATAGATAGTCATCATTTAAAGTTATGAAACTTTATATGATAGTCATCATTTAAAGTTATGAAAGCCATTGCAAAATTATAGCTGAGACAGTGAAAATGATCTGACCTGATTCCATCTTGCTTCTAATGTCCAAGCTATACTTGTTCATTAACTTAGTTTATAGTTTAGCTTTGAAACAAAGATGATAACAGTCTTTTTCCCAGACAAACTTCCTTCATATCTGTGGACTAGACTACTTAAGGCCACAAGATTAAAAGTTAGGGTATATTGACAAATAATTCATGATGTAGCCATCTTCATCAAACCAATATTAATGTTTCACTTATTAAAAATTAAAAAAGCAAAGATCATTCTGTTTTGGGTTAAGTTACAGTTTTATAGCCTCTGTGCCAAATTGTGACACCTTATAGTATGTGGCAGAGATAAGTAGGAAACTGCTTGATAAATAAATGCAAACAAAAATGTATGCTAGCAACTCTTAAGATATTTCTAATATTACCTCACCAGTAATTTTTAAAGCTAGCTTATTTATTAAAGATTTTACTTAAGTCACAGAAAGTTTAAAAAGCATTTAACTAGTTTTTCATTTTTTTCTGTTAAGGTATGTACGTGCTTTATTTTTCTTTGAGCCAATTAATTAGAACTCTTTTATATATTTTTAGTAGTAAAACATGGTGTACACAAGACATAAATACTCAGACATATTAGGCATGTCAATAGAAGTACATTTTATAGATTCATAAGACCTCCCTTTTCCTAACTTTAAACTGGATCTTTGAGCTCTGGGAAGAGACCACATTTAATCCTGGGTTTTCAAAAGGGAGAATTATTGTGAGGCTAGACCAAGTGATGCTTTTACAGTGCTCTTAAAAATAATTTTTTTTCCAAACAAAGACATTTCTAAGTGTCTAAGTTACACTTTTTCTTAAAAAACCTAGAGTAACTTCTGTGGCAATAGCTACTAATGAAGAAAACAAAATTCAGTCAACTGAGAAGAAAAAATCTTTTGCTCAAAAAGACAAGGTCCTAGGAGAGATATAAACCTGAAGGCCTTTTCAATACAAACATGCACACATGCACACATAAACATACGCATCTTAGATGTTAGCTTTAAATTAAGGTGACTGTTAACCATTGAGCTCCTAAAAAATAATAATAATATTTTCCTTCCAGAGGCCTCTCATAAAGAATGGACCCAATACCTCCCATTTCAAGTTTACATGGTATCAAAAGGAACAAGACAGATACACAAACAAGTGGAGACAAATTTTGGACAACACAAGTGAGAGTGCACTTGGGCAAAACAGACTCAAAACCAACTCAAAACCTGATCTCAACCAAAACGTAAAGCAAGTGTATGAGTGAGCTCGATTGCTTCACTTGGTAAAACTCTTGATGGGCTTCTGTTACATTCCAGCCTTTATAAGGGCACTATTTTTAAGCTTTTAATATTTAACTTATCCACTCAGTCAGTACCAAAAACAGTTGTTATGGAGGCCTGTGTTAGTGAGATCAGGCCTGCCATAACTTTATTTATAAAACAGATGCCTGGCCAGAAGTGGACCATGGACCTTATTTTGCCACCCTGTGCTCTATAGTATCTCATCAGTTAGAAATTAAATTTACTGAAGTGTGAGAAAAAACACAAATAACAATTACTCAAACTTCCTTCCTAGTAATATCAGTCTGTTTCTCATTGACCAATCTGTTTCAAAAAGCCACACTTATCCTTAAGAAAGTTTGGAAAACAGATATCGAAAAAGGCACATGATCCCCAAATAAATTGTTACTTGTGATTAAGGAAGAAATACAACCAATTTCTTATTCGAGTTTTTTTTTTCTTATTCTAGGACATCTTTGATGTAAAGGATAAAAATGGGAATTTAGAATTTGAGAGTTGACCCAGATTTCATAATGACCTGTTCATTTAACTCAAGTTTATATAAGAATAGGGGACAATCTCATCTAAAAGTAGAAACAAGATATTCCTAGAATGTTTTTATTTTTCTTTACTCAGTACAGCATTTGACAGAAGATCTGAGAATTCTTAATGATTTACAAAAAACAGAAATAAAAAAACTGGTCTTTCCCAAATTACAGTGATAAAATACAAGTAGGCCTAAAATATAAAGGGAGTTTCAAATTCTGAAGATTTCACATGAAATGCCTGAACCAAGAGGGCTAGCACTAATAAATTGCTTTTCAAATCTATTTGCAAAAAGAGAACATTTAGGGGCTCCATGGAATCATAATTCATGGTATGAAAAGGGGAATATATGTCTGTTTTCTTCACTGTCAGTTAAGCTGTTTGGAATTTCATTGGTTCATTTCCTAAAGGCTTCTCCTTTGCTCATTTACAGATTCCTGCATAGAAACAATTCATTCTTTGGATGCAAAAGCCTCTCATTCTTAGCTAGTTTAGCCATTTGTATGCTGGTCTGTGTCAGAGTGAGAAAAATCCCCCTTGAGCACTCCTATAATCTTTTTAAGGCCAATCTTATCTTTACAAACATTTTTGAAGCTGCTTTATCATCCTACCCTGGAGAACAGGGACTTTCTCTCTCTCTCTCTCTCTCTCTCTATATATATATATATATATTTTAAGTTAAACATTTTGCTTGTTTTAACATAGCACACTAAGATAATGTTACATTATTTAATCCTTTGTTCTTTTTACAGTCTTTTATTCCTTTGAGATCTTTGTCATTTTAATTTTTTGTATTGCCGCATTTCCTAACTTATTTCCCATATAGCTCTTTATTAAAAATATTTTGCATTTATATCAAATGTATCAGTAATTTAGGAGATCTGTTTTGAACTAATTTTTAAAAGGATTCAACACTATGAGCAGTTTTTCATTTTAATAATAATAATATCTATTTCATTTGATGAGCATGTAAATAACTAATTTATTTGGTCCGAGCATGTAAATAACTAATTTATTTGGTCCGAGAACACCATCTCATGTCTGATTGTTTCTAATAACCTATTTAAACTACTATTTTAATAAAACAATATATAGTATCCCTTAAGGGGCCAATAATGTACTGCCTCATGGCTTCTTCTGGGTTCTTTTTGTCCATTGCACAGAAAAAAACAACTCACCAAGAGCGTGGTATTACAGCAGAGACAGAATTTAATTAATGCAGAGTTAGCCAAGAGGTGGGACTGGAGTTGTTACTTAGGTCAGTCTTCCTAAGAACTCAGAAACTAGGATTTTTATGAATAATTTGGTGGGCAGGGGCCTGGGGTGCTGCTTATTGGTCTGGGATGAAATTATAATTTCAAAATGGAGGTGTCAAAAATGGTCCTCCTGCACTAAGTCTGTTCTCTGGGTGGAGGACACAGGACCAGTAGAGTCATGAATTGCAGGTCCAGGTGGAGTCAGTTGATTGCCAGAATGCAAAAGTCTAAAAATCATCTCAAAAGACCAACCTTAGGTTTTACAATAGTGATGATATCTATAGGAGTAAGTAAGGAAGTCACAAATCTTGTGAGCTTTGGCCTCATGATTCCTGAGCATCAAGGGAATATAGAAAGGCAAGCTTAGGGGACAATGGCTGGTTATCAGTTAACTACACTTACATCTTAGAAGAACTCAGGCCCTTCCCATTAGGATTATAGCCTTTTATTAGTCTTACAAATGGGGTTTAGGTTCCTGAGCAAGGAGGAGATTTATTTTAGGTAGGGACTCTTATCACCCTCTTTTCAAAGTTAAACTATCAACTAAATTCCTCCTGTGGTTAGTTTGGCCTACGCCCAGGAATGAGTGAGGACAGTCAGCCTGTGAGGCTAGAAGCAAGATGGAATTGGTCATGGTAGATTTAACTCACTGTCATTGTCTTTGCAAAGGCAGGTTAAATAAAAAGGGTAAATTTTCATTGGGATGCTGTTGAGGCTCAAAAACTTCTTTTAGCCATCATCTAAAATGAAGATAAATAACTAAATGTGGACACTGAGCTGCAGCATTTAATATGTGTCCACACTCTTGATCTGTCTTGGTTGCCTAGTTTTCTTCAGCTCCTATATATGTTATTGAGCTCAGAAACCAACACACTAAAATATAGTGTTTTGACATGATGAACAAAAGAAAAGCCTCGAGGTTTCTCTGACCTTCTCCCCGCCCTACTCTTTCTCCCAAAAAAGCTGAAGTTCTTTCATCTGCCCATGATACAGACCCACCAAGGAGAAAAATTGTTTTTTTTCTCCCACTCCGTGTTATCTCACTATCTATTGCAGAAAACAAGACGAAGAATGCAATCACATCTGAACAGACCCTTTCACATATTTACAAGTTAATCTTTGTTCCTGATCTGTTTACTCTTTCTAATAATCCCCTCAACAGAAGTCCTTTTCTCTAATCTTCCATAAACTGTTGCGTCAGGATAGCATATAAACTCTTGAACCTCAATGGGTGTTTAGGTGTTCATTCTGAAGATACATGTTAAATAAATTTGTTTGCCTTTTCTTCTATTAATCTGCCTCATTTCAGTGATTTTTTCAATGAAACTTCAGAGGGCAAAAGGGAATTTTCCCCTTGGCTCCCCTACAAATTTATGTATAAAAAAATTATTCTTGGTGACATTTCTAGAACTTCATATTTCCATTAACATTATATTTCATCAAGGACTGCAAAAACAGAAAAATTCAAATTTTGAACTAACAACAATAACAGAAAATACTCGTATATTTTTATTTACTAGCATGCTCTGTTTTCTGCATAATGTCATCAAAAAATAAAATACTAATTTATTTAAACACTTGTATAACATGATCCAAAAGTTTTTCAAAGCATATCTTCTCACATCTAATCTATATTTCAATTTTCTTATACATAACGAATAATATATCTGAAGAGAAATGAAAATAAAATCAGGAAACCTGTGGTAACCAAGTATTTGATTTTTCAAATACTATTTGTGCTCTTTTTTTTTAGTAATTTTATAAAATTACTCTAAATGGAAGTATTACACATATATGCATGCTTATTGAATGATATGTATCACCTTATTCATTTTGGTATTGGTAGAATGCGGTCTTGAAAGCTATTATTTTGAATCTTTAAAGCTCACCTGAATACCTGGAGATTTAAAATAAGTTTCCATGAAATTTGGGACCAATGTGGTATTTTATTTTTAAATGACAAAGAGGCTCATAATTGCTTATAGGGTTTCTTTTGTGTCTTTCTCTACATTCTATGCATTTTCTATTCTTTACTAAGATATTTTTAAAAATTATTTGGCTAACACTTTTTCATCATAATACCTAGCTATGTTTATTCAATCTTTGCATGTCTTCAATCTGCAATGCATTCTTCTTTAGTTTCTGCCTTTCTCTCCTATACCCAAGTGTTTTCTTGATCTTAAAATACTTTCCAATCCACCCCCAAGCCCCTTTCATCACTATTAGAAAACTATTTTATTCTAGCTAGATTTTGCATAGTTTGCTAGTCAAAGAATGGAAATCTCCCAGCCCTTCTTAATTTAGTCTCCCAAAATTCTTAACAAAACAGTAATTGAGTAATACATCTACATTGCCAAAAAAAAGGTAAAATCTAGTTGGGAGAGATGATATGAATTAAACAGTTTGTGGAGAAGTATATAGTACAATTGTTAAAGGGACTGTTTCCAGGACCACCCACAGATGCCAAAGTCAACCCATGCTAAAGTCCTAAAGTAAAATGGCATAGTATTTGGTTATAACCTACACACATCCTCTCAAATACTTTAATTATCTCTGAATTACTTACAATACCTAATATAATACAATGTAATACTATGTAATAGCAGTTATACTGTACTGGGGTTTTTATTTGTATAATTTTATATAATTATATTATTTTTGTGTTTTTTTCCAAATATTTTTGATCTGTGATTGGTTGAATTTGTGTATGTGAACCACACAGATATGGAGGGCCAACTGTATATTGTAAATTACATACTTTGGAATATAGTCTATGTGAAGATAAATACAAATCAAAGGAGAAAAAACCTCTGGTACAAAAGGGTAAAGACACTCCTCTCATCTCTTTTCTGATAAATTTTACATTAAAAAACATGTCATTGTAAGTTATTTCTCTGCCTCTTTGAAATGTATTTAAATATTTTGAAAAGCAAAATAAGGTTCTTGCCAGCTTTTAGAGCAAGTCATATCTTTCTCAAGAACCTGGGAACAATCTCTTTGAAATATAATCTTCAAAAATTGAAGCATCCCAACCTCCCAGTTTTTGTAAGAAGGTAGAAGCCTAATTTAAATGAGCACCTTCCTCCAAATTGCAAAATGAACTCCTGTCATCACAGTATAAGAAGTTTCTTTTTCCTTTGGATAAAAACAGTTTACTAATACAAATAGTCACCCTAGTTCCAGGTAAATTTAGAATAAATCATATGTGACAAATGGTACTTTTGAGTTATTTTACCTGAGGACTAGTTATTATTTATCTTGAAAACATGTATGTAATAGGTTGTATCTGCTCAGTTATCAAAGGGTGAGATTTCTTTTCTGCAATCTCTAGCGGGTTGCTTGTGGTTTGCATCACATTCTGTTTTAATATTTATTTAATAACAAAACTATTTTCTTTCTCACATACCATTGTGTACAAGTTTTCTGTTTCCTGGAGTGACAGAAGTTTTGTTTCAAATGATATTCTTCTAACAACCATCAGGAGCTATTTAATAAGGTACAAACCATAGTGCAAATACAGTTTGAGAAAGGAGATCACTTATCTCTCCCTTTATCTAATATATAGATTATTAATGAAAAATATAACATGTATTGGACATTAATATATCGTTAAATATTGGTATTTAAGATATTAGCATATATTAATGTTAATGTGTTAATATATTATGCATATAAGATGTAATATAGGTAGGCATACCTTCTTTAATTGTGCCGTGTTTTATTGCATTTGACCCATACTGCATTTTCTACAAATTGTGGCAACCCTGCATACAGCAAGTCTATCAGAACCATTTTTCCAAAAGCATGTACTCACTTTATGTCTCTGTGTCACATTTTGATAATCCTGTCAATATTTCAAACTTTTTCATATTGGTCACAGATGACCATATACATGTTATGGTCATCTGTGGTCAGTGCTACTTGATGTTACTATTGTAATAGTTTTTGGGGCTCCACAAACCACATCCATATAAGACGCCAAATTTAATAAATGAATATTGTGTGTACTGACTGCTCCACCACTGGGTACTTATCCAAGTCTCTTCATCTTCCCAGGCCTCTCTATTCCCTAAGCCATAAAAATATTGAAATTAGGCCAATTTGTAACCTTACAATGGCCTCTAAGTGTTCAAGCCAAAGAAAAAATATCATGTCCCTCACTTTAAATCAAAAGCTAGAAATTATTCAGCTTAATAAAAAGGGCATGCTGCAAACAGAGAATGGCTGAAAGCTAGGATTCTTGCATCAAACCATCAGCTATGTTGTCAATGGAAAAGAAAAGTACTTGAAAGAAATTAAACGGTAACTTTGGCTGGTCCAAGTGTGCCGGTGTCTATAACTAATTGATCACAACTAGTTACAAATGTCTTTGTTCTTTCTCCACTGTCACTGTTTCAATTAACTAGCTTAAAAAAAGAAAAGTGCTATACCAGTGAACACGCAAATGATAAGATGGTAAAACAGCCTTATTGCTGATCTGGAGAAAGTTTTAGTGATCTGGATAGAAAATCAAACCAGACATTATAGTTCCTTAAGCCAAAGCATAATCCAGAGCAAGGATCTAACTCTCTTCAATTCAGTGAAGGCTGACAGAGGTAAGGAAGTTGCAAAAGAAAAGTTGGAAGCTAGCAGAGGTTAGGTCATAAGATTTAAGAAAAGAAGCCACCTCCATAATATAAAATTACAAGGTGAGTCAACAATTGCAGATGTACAAGATGCAAAAAGTTATCCAGAAGACCTAGCTAATATTACTGATGAAGATGGCCACAGTAAACAACAGATTTTCAACATAGATGAAGCAGCCTTCCATTGGAAGAAAATGCCATCTAGGACTTTTATAGCTAGAGGTAATAAGTCAATGCTTGACTTCAAAGTTTTAAGGACAAGCTGACTCTCTTATTAGGGGCTGTATTAGTCTGTTCTCATGCTGCTAATAAAGATATATCTGTAATTGGGTAATTTATAAAGGAAAGGGGTTTAAATGATACACAGTTTCACATGGCCGGGGAGGCCTCACAATTATGGCAGAAGGTGAATGAGGAGCAAAGTCATGTCTTACATGGCAGCCAGCAAGAGAGTTTGTGCAGGGGATCTCCCATTTATAAAACCATCAGATCTCTTGAGACTTATTTATTAACGTGAGAACAGTGTTGGGGAAACTGCCTCCATGATTCAATTATCTCCACCTGGCCCTGCCCTTGACACATGAGGATTATTACAATTCAAGGTGAGATTTGGGTGGGGACAGAGCCAAACCATATCAGGAGCCAATGTATTAATAGCTGGTGACTTCAAGTTAAGCCAATGCATATTTACCATTCTGAAAATAACAGGATACTTAAGAATTGTGCTAAACCTATTCTGCTGTGCTCTATAAATATAACAACAAAGCATGGATAACAGCACCTCTTTTTACAGTGTGGTCTAATGAATATTTAAAGCCCACTGTTGAGACCTACTGCTCAGAAAAAAAGATTCATTTTAAACAGTACTGCACACTGACAACGCATTTAGTCACCCAAGAGCTCTGATAAAGCAAAAGTATTAACATTGTTTTCATGCCTGTGGACAAATAATCCATTCTGCAGTCCATGGATCAAGGAGTAATTCTGACTTTCAAGTCTTATTATTTAAGAAACACATTTCCTAAGACTGTAGCTGCCATAGATTCCTCTGATAAATCCAGGCATTCAATCAATATTTTTTTGGAAAAGATTCATCATTCCAGATACCATTAAGAACATAACTGATATTATGGAAGGTGGTTAAAATATCATCATTATTAGCAATTTGGAAGAAGATTCTGACCCTCATGGATGACTTTGAGGGGTTCAAGATATCAGTAGAGCAAATAACTGCAGATGTGGTAGAAACAGCAAGAGAACTGGAAATAGAAGTGGAGTCTGAAGATAGGACTGAATTGCTGCAATTTCTTGACAAAAGTTAATTAAACTAATGAGTTTTTTTTTTTATAGATAAGGCAAGAAATTAGATTTCTTGAGAGGAGATCTTTTCCTGATAAGGATACTGTGAACATTGTTGAAATGGCAACCAAATGTTTAGAAAAGCAGTTGCTTCTCAACTGATAAAGCAGTAGCAGGATGTGAAAGGACATATCTCAATTTTGAAAGAAGTTGTACTGTATGTACTGTGAGTAAAGTGCTTTCAAACAGTATTGCATACTACAGAGAAATCTGTCATGAAAGAGTCAATAGATGCAGCAAACTTCATTGTTTTCTTATTTTAAGCAATTGCCACAGCCACTCCATCTTTCAGCAACCACCACTTTGATCAGTCAGCAGTTATCAACATCAAACCAAGACTTGCCAGCAGCAAAAATATTTTGACTCACTGGAGGCTCAGATAATCCGTATTTTAGCAATAAATTATTTTTAATTAAGGTATACACACTGTGTTTTTTAGACCTAATGGTTTTGTACACACTAGATTACAAGGCAAGATATATATATATAACTTTTATATGCACTGGGAAACCAAAACATTTTTGTGATGTGCTTTCTTGCAATATTTGTTTTATTGAGGTGGTCTGCAACCAAACCCACTGTATCTTCAAGGTAGGCCTGTATTATACGGAGTGAGAGGAGAGAAAGATAAGTGAGATCTTTTTTCTCAAACTAATTTTCTGTTTCTTATTACATAAAAGGCGATAATGTTTATTCTTACCTAATTGGATTCTTGTGTAAATTAAAGATTATATATGTGAAGTGTTAAACAGTGAATTCTTATATTACAGTCAGTGCATAGCAATGGGATGACTTATATCACAGCAGTCACATCAATACTGCAAGGTTCGTAGAATCAGATGGAACTCCATCTCTACTTTTTGCAAGCTCTGGGGCTAGGAGACAAACCTCAATGAATTTTTTGTTCCTCAATTGTATGAGGAAGAATGAGAAGACTTACTATTTAAGTATGAATACTATATAAGGTATTATAGTAATAGTTCTGTGAATACTTGTCCTTATTTTTAAAATGTTTTTATGCAAAGAGGAAGAGAAAGAGGTAAGGAATATCGGGCAAAGGGAAGAAAAGGAACCCCAAGACCAACAATAAAAGAAGCATACTGAGCAGGGTGTTGAGAAGACTCGTATCTCAGCAAATCATTTTATATTTGTAGGAGAAACATATTGTCTATAACTCATAGAATATGGTGCCAGATGATCAGAGAATTTAAAAGCATCATTAACACTTTAATGTAAATATATAGTTGGCAATTGGACATATCTTCTCTTCATTCTGAAAATTCTGCATTAAGTGTTATTTGAAGACTTTTGTCTATTTTTCTACTAGACTTTCTTTCTGTTTTAATTGATTTATAAGACTTATAGAATAACTGTAATTCCTGGTGTAGGAATTACAAATACATATAATGCAAATGTCTTCTCTTAGTCTGCAGCTTGCTTTTTTATTATATTAATGGAATCTATGATGAACAAGATTTCTTCATGTTAACACTGTCCTCTGTATCATTTTTTTCTGCCATAGATAACACTTTTATGCAACCTGTTGAAGAAAGCTCTGCTTATCTTCTCTTATGCTTTCAAAAGCTTTATGGTTTATATTTTACATTTGAGTGGAAAAATCCAGTAAGAATTTATTTTTGCATGTGATGTGAAGTAGTCCAGACAGCTATTTTTTCTTTTATGGATTTCTATTCAACCCAGCACCATATATTAAAAGTTTTCCTTTAATTTTACTTTTTAAAATTAAATCAAATGAATATAGATGTATGAGTCTGTTTCTATAATGCACTCT
Organism: Hylobates moloch; assembly: GCF_009828535.3. Lineage (NCBI taxonomy): Eukaryota > Metazoa > Chordata > Mammalia > Primates > Hylobatidae > Hylobates > Hylobates moloch. The sequence goes on along the minus strand of NW_026652290.1, from coordinate 72,663,463 downwards.
GTTCCAAGGCTTAGTTCATTTAACCTTGTGTCAGTAGTAAACTGTTCGCATTCCTATGGCTTTACAGTAGATCCTTGATATATGGCAGTGTAAATTTCCTACCTTTGTTCTTCAAAATTGACTTGGCTATGCTTGGCTTTGCATTTCCATATAAATTTTAGAACCAAATTATAAATTTCCATGCAGCAGAAAATCTGCAGAGATTTTTATTGGAATTCTGCTTTTCTAGAGATCAATTAGTGAGACTTAGAATTGCACTATTGACTCTTCCAGTAAATAAGCATAAGATAACCTAGTTTACATAGGTGTTGCTTAATTGTTCTCAATAAAATTTTATAATTTTCTAGGTTGAATCCTCACACAAGGTCTCGATTTATATAAAGATGTTTGAATTTTTCTGCTATTTTTAATGGTATTGTTATTAATTGTCCACAGGATAGTTCTAAAAAACTACACACTGATTTCTCGCAAAATTAAAAGGAAATTATACTAAGGTGATTAACAATGACCTAACCCACAGCTTTGAGGCATAAATTTTAATACTTTTGAAATTCCTTTTTTTCATAGTTTTTCTTTATCTTTTTGGTATTATTTTTCTATACTCTCATCTTTCTATATAACCCAACACATAGAAATCTTCCTGACATTTCTTATGGAGTAAAAAACCTGCTACAATATCAAACCTTCCTAAGAAAACTAGAAAAAAAATTCTCTAAATGTACTTATCGTGGAGAAATTTGATGTGTTTTTAAGAATAAAATAGATGGAATATCTGTTGAATAATTACATTAATGATATACCTATTTTTCATTTCTAGGACAAATTCATGAAATAATGACGCTAATACCCCCTCCTCTCTTTCTGTCTCATATATAAAATATATAATAAATATAAAAAATAATGTATTATAATTATCAAATTGTATATAATAATACACATTATACTATATATATCATAAAACTTATTATATAATACATAATAAAGTCTATGAGATATATGAATTTTTACTGTGCACCTAATGCATACACAAACACATGCAAGCACCCCAAGAAGATGTAGAATATTTCCAGCACTTCATACATTTCCACTGTGAGTCTTGCCAGTTCATATTCCCTCAGAGGTCACTAATGTGACTTCTATGAATATCTACTAGTTTTGTTGCTTCTTGAAATTCATATAACTGGGATCATACAGTTTGTGTTCTATTTGTCTGGTTTATTTCAGTGAATATATTATTGGTGAAATAGAACATGTTGTTGCAGGCACCAGTATTTTTTCCTTCTTTTTTTCTTTTAATTGCTGTTTCATGGAATGAATACTACTATTTTACAAAAATGAACCACTATTTGTTTTACCTTTCACCCGTTGATGGCATTTGGTTGTTTCTAGTTGGGACTTTCATGAATAAAGCTGCTATGAACACTGCTTTTCAACTTTTTTTCTGGAAAAACTCATTTATGTATCTTAGGTATATACTTCGGAGTTTAATTATTGGATCATAGTGTAAGCATTACTTAATTTTAGTGCAAACTGTCACATTCACATACTCCCCAGCAACGTAAAAGAAATTCATCTATTGCCCCACCAATACTTGGTATTGTCGATTGTTGTTAAAAGTGTAGTCATTTTAGTTGGGGTATATTAGTACCTCATTGTGTTTTTCATTTGCATTTCCCATAAAGAATAAGTTAAGCACATATATATCAGCAATTTAGGGTAAATGTTGTTTTGTGAAGTTCATGTTCTAGTCTTGGAACAGGTTTTTTTTTAATTAGATGGCCTATATACATGTATATTTTTGTCTTTCTAGGTTTTTTGCTCGTTTCTTCAGAGCTGTATTCCCATTGCCTACAACACTGCTTGATCCTAGAAAGGCACTCATTAAATGATTATTGAATAGAAAAGTAAATGCATGGATTAGTTTACCACACACCCTAATATCTTGTTTTATTGTATTGTGTTTCCCCTTCACCTCTCAATGTCATTGCTATTACAGTCCCTTCACTGCTCAAATATATTAATAAATTTCTTAGAAATATATTTTTCCTGAAAAGAGCTTTATTCGCTGCATTTTTTTATTAAAAATGGTGTTTTTTAATAAACACCATGTTTTTAATATCTTCCGTGTTTAATATTTAATATTACTACACTTATATCAAAACATTAACATCAGTATATTAAAACTGATTGCTGCATAGTGCCCAATTACACATATTCCTCAGACTATGCTTATCCACATTCTGAATTGTGCCCGAATCCCTGATAGTACAAATAGTGCTACAGTGAACATGCTTATACATATTCTTATTTTTATGTTCATTAATGATATGGTTTGGCTGTGTCCCCACCCAAATCTCATCTTGAATTGTAGTTCCCATAATCCCCACGTGTCATGGGAGGGACCTAGTGGAAGGTAATTGAATCATGGGGGTGCTTACCTCCATGCTGTTCTGTGATACTGAGTGAGTTCTCACAAGATCTAATGGTTTTATAAAGGGCTTTCTCCTCCTTCACTCTGCACTTCTCCTTGCTGCCACCATGTGAAGAAGTACATGTTTGCTTCCCCTTCCACCATGATTGTAAGTTTCTTGAGGACTCCCCAGCCATGCTAAACTGTGAGTCACTTAAACCTCTTTCCTTTATAAATTATCCAATCTCAGGTATGTTTTTATTAGCAGCAGGAGAATGGACTAATACAGTATTGGTACTGGGAATGGGTTGCTGCTGTAAAGATACCCAAAAATGTGGAAACGACTTTAAAACTGGGTAATGAGTAGAGGGTGGAAAAGTTTGGAGGGCTCAGAAGAAGACAGGAAAATGTGGGAAAGTTTGGAACTTCGCAGATACTTGTTAAATGGCTTGGACCAAAATACTGATAGTGATATGGAAAATAAAGTCCAGGCTGAGGTGGTCACATATAGAGATGAGGAACTTTTTGGGAACTGGAGCAAAGGTGACTCTTTATAATCATGTATTTTAGGAAAGAGACTGGCAGCATTTTGCCTCTGCCCTAGAGATCTGTGGCACTTGGAACATGAGAGAGATGATTTAGGGTATCCGGTGGAAGTCAGTTCTGAACAGCAAAGCATTCAAGAAGTGAATTGGGTGCTCTTAAAAGCATTCAGTTTTATTCATTCACAAAGAGATGGTTTGAAATTGGAACTCATGTTTAAAAGGAAAGCAGAGCATAAAAGTTTGGAAAATTTGCAGCCTGAGGATGCAATAGAAAAGAAAAACCCTTTTTCTGAAGAGAAATTCAAGTCTGCTGCAGAAATTTGCATAAGTAATGAGGAGCCAAATATATATAATCACCAAGACAATGGGGAAAATGTCTCCAGGACATGTCAGAGGTCTTCCAGCAGCCCCTCCAATCACAGGCCCAGAGACCTAGGAGGAAATAATGGTTTTGTAGGCATGGCCCAGGGCCTTGGTGTTTTGTGCCATCTCAAGACTTGGTGCTCTGTGTTCCAGCCATGGCTAAAAGGGACCAAGGTACAGCTAGGGCCATGGCTTCACAAGGTGCAAGCCCCAATCCTTGGCAGCTTCCTCATGGTATGAGCCTGTGGGTTCACAGATGCCAAGAATTGAGGATTGGGAACCTCTTCCTAGATTTCAAAGGACGTATGGAAATGCCTGGATGTCCAGGCAAAAGTCTGCTGCAGGGGCAGGGCCCTCATGAAGAACCTCTGCTAGGGTAGAATGGAAACAAAGTGTAGGGTTGAAGCCCCCACACAGTTTCCACTGGGACACTGCCTAGTGGAGCTCTGAGAAGAGGGCCACCTTCCTCCAGACCCCAGAATGGTAGATCCACTGACAGCTGGCACCATGCACCTGGGAAAGCTGCAGACACTCAACAGCAGCCTGTGATAGCAGCCAGGAAGAGGGCTGTACCCTGCAAAGCCACAGGGGCAGAGCTGCTGAAGGCCGTGGGCACCCACCTCTTACATCAGCATGACCTGGATGTGAGACATGGAGTCAAAGGAGATCATTTCAGAGCTTTAAGACTGACTGCCCTGTTGGATTTTGAAATTGCATGGGGCCTGGAGCTCCTTTGTTTTGGTCAATTTCTCCCATTTGGAATGGGTGTATTTACCAAATGCCTGCACCTCCATTGTATCTAGGAAGTAACTAACTAGGCTCATAGGCAGAAGGCACTTTCCTTGTCTCAGATGTGACTTTGGACTTGGACTTTTGGGTTAATGCTGGAATGAGCTAAGACTTTGGTGGACTATTGGAAAAGCATGATTGTGTTTTGCAATGTGAGGACATGAGATTTGGGAGGGGCCAAGGATAGAATGATGTGGTATGTTTCTGTCCCCACCCAATTCTCATCTTGAATTGTAGTTCTCATAATCCCCACATATTGTGGAAGGGACCCAGCAGAAGGTAATTGAATCATGAGGGCAGTTACCTACATTCTGTTCTTGTTACAGTGAGTGAGTTCTTATGAGATCTGACGGTTTTACATGGGGCATTTCCCCTTTCACTTGGTGCTTCTCTATCCTGCCATCATGTAAAGAAGGATATGTTTGCTTCCCATTCCACCACCACTGTAAGTTTCTGGAGGCCTCCCCAGCCATGCTGAACTGTGAGTCAATTAAACCTGTTTTCTTTATAAGTTACCCAGTCTCAGGTATGTCTTCATTAGCAGTGTGAGAATGGAGTAATACAATACGTTTTTTTCACTATTCATCTATATCTAACGATCTATTGATTTATGTATCTATATTGGGATTGCTGATGTCTAGGACATAAATGTACTCAATTTCACTAACCATTTGATGATTGTTTTTTTGGTGGCTATCTCAATCAACAATCCCATCAGCAGTACATGAGGTTTCACATTTGTACCCAGTCTCTCTATTTTCGCAGATTTTCTATTTCTCAGTCTCTCTATTTCTCAGATTTTCTATTGTCTGCCATTCTGATTGCCAAAAGAGCCATAGCATTCTTTTAATTTGCATTTCTCTGCTTATAAAATAGTCCAAGAGCCTTATAATAAACATTCTGGACATCAAAATTTCTTTTTATAATAATAGCATACTATATCAGTTACCTGCTTTCTAAATGGTTTCCTTCACTTTTCTCATTGATTTTCAAACATTCATTACATAATCTAAATATCAATTCGACAGTCATAGGTATAGGGGAAAACGTGTTTTAATCTGAAAAAAGTACTTTAACATCATGACTGCTGAATTGTATGATGAGTATATTTAGTCTTGTAAGGAACTGCCAAACCCTTTAAGCGGCTGTATGATTTTTCATTCCTATCAGCAATGAATAAGAATTCCTGTTGTTAAACATTCTCACAATGTATAATGCTCCCCCATTATTGTTTTAATATGCAATTTCTTATTCATATATGATGCTGAGCATTTCTTTATATGCTTATTTGGCATTTGTATATCTTATTTGTTGAAGTGTTTGTTTAGATCATTTGCCCATTTTTTAAATTGGGTTGTTTTCTTATTAAGTTTTAAGAAGTCTTTTATATTTGGGATACAAGTCTCCTATTAGATATACATTTTAAAAATTTTCTTTCCATCCATAACTTGTCTTTTCATTTACTTAAAAGTAACTTCTAAAAGTTTGATAATGTTGAGTTGTATATTTACATCTCTGATCCATATTTAGTTAATTATTGTGGAAACTACCAGATCTCTGTCTAGCTTCAAATTTTAGCATGAGAATGTTCAATTGTTTCACACCATTTGTTGAAATGGTTGTCCTTTATCCTTTGTATTGCCTTTGCTACTTTGTCAAAGATCAATTGAGTGAATTTGTGTGACTCTATTTCTGGACTCTGTCTTCTGTACCATTGATCTATTTGTCTATTATTTTATAAATACCATGCTATCTTGATTACTATAGCTTTATATTAAGTCTTAAAGTCAGGTAGGGTCAGTCCTATGTCTTTGTTGTTCTTCAATGTTATTTTTGCTATTTTAGGTCTTTTACTATTCCCTAAAAACATCAGAATCAGTTTGCTGATATGCACAAAATAACTTGCAGAGATTTTAATGGGTATTGCATTGAATCCATAAGTCACATTGGAAAAACCTGGTAATCTAATAATACTGAGTTTTTCTATCCATGAATATAAAATATTAACCAATTTATTTATATCTTCTTGATTTCTTTAATCAGATTTTTCTAGATTTCCTCATATAGGGGAAATATATGTGTTATATAGTTTGTGATATTTATGCTAAGTATTTTATTTTTGTTGCTAATGTAAATATATTGTGTTTTTCATTTCATTTTACATTTTTTCATTGCTGGTTTGTAAGAAAGCAATTTAATTCTGTATATTAACTTTGTATCATGAAACCTTACTACAACCACTTACTAATTCCAGGAAAGCTGCCAATTACTTGAGATTGTCTACATAGACAATAACGTCTTAGATGAAGAAGACAGTTTTATGTCTTCCGTTACAAAACGTATACCTTTTGTTTCCTTTTATTGTTTTATTGCATTAGCTAAAACTTCTAGTATGATATTGAATAGGAGTCATGAGGGGGCACACACTTGCCTTGTTCCTGATAATAAATGGAAAGTGTAATTGCCCAACATGTTCTTCCAGCTTGCTGCACAGATAAAACCAGTTCATTGACACCACAGTATTGCAGCAGACAAAAGTTTAATTATGCAGAGCTAGTCAAGTAGTAGCTTGGGGTAATCACTCTATGCTTATATATTAGTTCCAACATCTAATTCGCCTTGGGTTTTGTCTTCATTGATTACTTGTCTTTTGTGAATACTCAAGTTTTTCTGTTTTACATATGTTGAGAAATTTTGGATTGCATCCTGTGCATTGTGTATAACATGTCTTAGAAATTGAATTCTATTAGGTTCTTCTAAAGAGTATTTTCTTAATGATGAGAAGGGACTCAAAACAGTTTTTGTGTTGTGATTTCTGTTTGTTTTTTCTAAGCTTACCTGTGCTACTTGGAGTCATCTGCAGGCATTTACGGTTCATGAATTAACCAATAGTTTGAGCAAAATTATATCAAGAATTGAGGCTTCCCTTATCTGTCTCTCTTCTTTCTTGGATTTCACGGCCTCTGTTTATAGTTGCTGTTGCAATGATTTCTACAACCTAGACCTTCTCATCAAACCAATACATTTACTATTGAAATTCTATACTCTGTCCTTACATTAAAAGCTGTAAGCATAGGGAAACTCTTTCAATGCCATTTCCTTCCTAAGAGTGTAAGTTCCCTTCTTTCCTTCAGTATCTGCCTGCTACTCCCAGTGCCTTCTAGGCATCTTTTTAATTTTTTATTTGCTGTTTTTAGTTATAAGGACAAGTTGGTCTGGTAGGGGGTATGTAGCCATATTGGAAATAATACCCTTGGAACACAGTGAACTTTTGAACTTTTATTTTGGATAGGCTAACTGCTGAATTTATAGGACTATGTATATTTATATATGTACGCTGTTATGATGTCTTTTATAAGCAAAATAAATCAAGAAATCATTATTAATTGGATCCTATACCTCTATTTCTTATTTCCTCTGACTTAATGTTTCATCTAGAAGTTTCAGTATATTTTAAGAAGTAGTGGTAATAACGCACATCCTTTTTTTTTAGTTGAAATGTTTTGAGACATTTTTTCTTTTAAGTAGGCTGTAAGTAAGATGACTTGCCACAAAATTTCTGTAAGGAGTAAAAACAAACTTTTTCCAACTAATACTGAAAAAATTTCAGTAAATCTCCAACAGCATTTTATGATGAAAACACTCAAAACTAAGCAACTTACTTTGTTAAATTTAGCTACCAAAGGGGTGTGTGTGTGCATGCACATGTCATCTTACTAGATTTTATGACATTATATCATGCCAGCATTCTAGGAATAAACCATTTTGGAACTTAATAAATTTAAAAACACTTTACATTTTTTTCTATTTTTAAATTTTTATTTCAATACAAATTTAAATTTGTTTTTTGTTTGAGAGTCTCACTCTGTTGCCCAGGCTGGAGTGCAGTGGTGCAATCTCAGCTCACTGCAACCTCCGCCTTCCAGGCTCAAGTGATTCTCATGTCTCAGCCTCCTGAGTAGCTGGGACTACAAAGCCAATTTTGAATCAATTTCTATGTTTATATCATCCTATTGGTTCTGTTTCTCTGAAGAATCAGTAAAACTCTTTTCTGTGTAATGAGTGAGAGAAAGGGATTATATATTTTAGAGAGTTTGCAAAGACTAATCTATAAAAACATCTCAACCTGGAATTATTTCAGGGGTTCAGTATTTTATTATCATCCATTTTGTCTTTTGGCTATTACTGTATTTAAATTTTTACATAATATTTTCATTTGGTTATTTCTTTTGACTGCTTACTTCTTTTTCATAGTCCCAATATTTTTAATTATATGTTTCAGATATTTCTAATGCTTAATTTTGATTTGGCAAGGGAAGTCTGTCCAATTATTTATACTTTTTGTCCTATTTTTTCTTCCTTCCTTTTCTATTATTAGTAGTAGTTTTATACAAAATTAGAAATCTAAAATTTCCTAATTTTATTCTTTGAGTTAATAATCTCTCAGGAATAACAGCTACATTGGCTGGGAATATATAGCCCAGAAAATTGGTACCATCCAGACTCTGAATAAAATATTTCAAGATGAATTCAGAAAGTGGGTGTGGAAAATGTTCCTCAATGTAGGGAAGCTCTTTTGTTACAATATGAGCATATCAACTCAATCCATTTTCCTGCCTCAGCACATACTCAGCCAGAAGACTTTTTTACTTCACTGGGCATTGCTCGCACCCAGGGAGTTCTCCTCTGGGTTTTAAGCACTGGGACAACTGAGGGCACAGGGAATAAAGACAAGGACAGAAATCACAAAGGCTGATCACTCTATCTCTATCTTTTCTTCTTCTTCATCACAGCCAATTTACTAATCCCACACCTTCTCCTCCCTTCTACTTTGCTTATTATTCTTTTTTTTTTTTTTTTAATGTTATAAGTAATGGGACAGGTGCGGAGTGATACCATCAGGCAATTTGGAGAAAAAAGGAACAACAACAATGCTCTTCTTCTGTCTGTCCTTGTGACTCTGGCCTTCTTCTAATCTGACATCAGAACTCACCACCTTCTGCCTCTCTAAGGGCTCCTCTAGGTTTCAGCGTTCTGAGATCTGTCAACTTATTTCTTGCTTTTGTGGCATCTCCCAGGTTAAGATCTGGGAAAAAAAAGCCAGCTTCCTATGCTCATCCTGTCAGAAGCCAAGAGTCGGAATTGTTTTTTTCTGTATTATTTTAATTCAAATGCTCCACTTCTTCCACTGAGGCAATTTAAAAATTAGATATAAAAAATTAGAACAATTAGAATTAAAAATAAATGGAACTTTTGAACAGGTATGGGAAGATAAATCCTCCCCATTTTGAGGGAGCTAATAAATATGCCTTAGCACAAAATTTGAATCTCTATTTTCCATAAGTTAATGAAAGTTGCAAAGCTGGCCCTTATTCATGGACATACACAAATCCATTTGCAGGGACATTTTTTTCCTAGAGAGTCTCTGAATTTCCCTAGCACTTAACTCCTGATTGTAACCACTGGAATAGGTCTTTTCTTCCTGGAGATTCTAAATATTCTGAGTAGGCTAATCTAAGGTTTCTTATGGGCTGTCACTGGGTTGAGGCATTAACTGCTATTTATTCCAGAATGGAAAGTACTTGTTCTAGACTTTCTAGGATTTTCTGAATCTCTCATTTCTTTCCCCACTATTTGCTTTCTTTGCCTTCTGAAGGTTCACTGAAAAATCAGCTCTGTGAACCACAGTGATTACCCTCACCTCTCAAAGGGGTACAGAAACTTATATGCCACCTTGAGATTACAGAAAAAAATGGGGGCATCAGAGCATGGCCAAAAACAGGTTATAGAGATAAATCAGGTGATAGTGGCAAGACAGGTTATGGCAAGTGGGGAAAGAGGAGGCTTACCTAGCAAAGGTGCTCTTGATGTATACATGAAGCTTCACAGCTAGCAGCCTTCAAAGAAAACAAACAGTAAATGTTTCTTTCAGACCTTTAAATGTACCAGACGCTCAGGAAATCTTTCCTAGATCTAGACAAAGAAAGGCCTGGTGGCCTCAATGCAGATTCTTTACAGATGCAAATCTCTCCCACAAAAGACAGCTTTGGTGGGCTACTGCTGTTTACTTACTGGGTCTCTGAACAGCCATCTCAAAACATGCCAAGGAAGTGTATTTTAAAATGAAATATTCGTATTTCCTTCATATGGGTTGCATAAACCTGTCATTGTCAAGCTTAAAGTTTCTCCACAAATGTAGGTGCTCTCAACCTAGGTGTAAAAAGGGGTATAGTGTCACCTGCCTGATGACGAAAGTCACAAATGATCTGTTCAAAGAAAAATAAAATTATGCGTTTTTTTTTTATATTAAGAGCTTAAATGTCTTTGGGAAATAAGGTCTAAATCAAAGAAAATGTAGTTATCCTCACTAAAGTCTAATATGTATGTCTAATCACAAAGGAAATAAGTCAGCTTTTTATCTAACATTGAGCTTTATCCTATATATGTAAAACTATACTATAGAAACTATAAAAATATATGTAGAAAATACACATTCCCCTCAGATAGTTCTTAAATGCTCCTGCCTAAGGCACCAAATAATAATTCATACTGTGAGTTTAGTCAGTGCAGAACACTGGAGCCACTAATGAGCAGAACAGCAATCAGTGAATGAGTGAAGGCACTGCACTTCCAATGCAGCTGAATAAAGGATCCGTTTCCTGAGAGAACATGCCATTCAAAAAAATGCACCAAGGTCAATGTAGTAAAACTCAAAATACAATTCTGTTTTGTTTTTATTTCAAAAAATGATCAAATTCAGAAGCTATCTGGTAAGTGGTAAGGCTAGTGTTTCTATAAGAATAGAGAACAGGAGATACCTTAATATTAAGATTTGGCCGGGCGCAGTGGCTCACGCCTGTAATCCCAGCACTTTGGGAGGCCGAGGCGGGCGGATCACAAGGTCAGGAGATCGAGACCATCCTGGCTAACACAGTGAAATCCCGTCTCTACTAAAAATACAAAAAAAATTAGCCGGGCGAGATGGCGGGCACCTGTAGTCCCAGCTACTCGGGAGGCTGAGGCAGGAGAATGGCTTGAACCCTGAGGGGCGGAGCCTGCCGTGAGCCGAGATCGTGCCACTGCACTCCAGCCTGGGCGACAGCGAGACTCTGTCTCAAAAAAAAAAAAAAAAAAAAAAAAGAAAGTTGATTTTAAGCAACTATCTTCTTTGCTGTTAGCCTGCTTACAATTCTTTCATAATCCTGAGAAATGTGACCGTCAGCTATTTCCATCCCCCCAGCCCTATTTTTCCTCTTATTATGCTATACATTGCATGCCCTCATTACACTTTACTATACTTTACTAAGTTGTCTTAATTTAGTAGACTACAAATTACTTCAAGAAAGGGACCTTATTATTTTCTTCACTGTCTACCTGATAGTTATCACAGTTCCCAGATCATAATAGATGCTTATCAAATGTTTGAAATTAAATAAGGTACAAAAAATGTATGATATACCACAATGTTAGGTGTACAGAATCTGATAAACGAAAGTCAAAGACCATGTGAATTATATTTTGCTCCTAACAAAACATGATCAAATCAGATGCAAACTCAAAGGAAAATATAAGTTCTTTAAGGTTTATCTCCAGGGCATTTGATGGTCTAGAAAAATATTGTCCAATATAAACATCATGGGAACTACATATGTTATTTTAAGTGTTATGGTCACCACATTAACTAAGAAGGAAGAGATGAAATTAATTTTAATAACACATTTTATTAACATATACAAAATATCATTTGATCAAAAGAAAAATCTTACTGAGACATTACATATATATATTTTTTTTTTCATTCTAAGTCTTAGAAATCTGGTATATATTTTCCCTTAATAGCACGTCTCAATTCTGAGAGCAACATTTTACGTTCTTGAAACCATATATGACTATTGGCTGCCACTTTGGACAGTATAGGTCTAAAGCAGCGAATTTCAAATTTTAATGTGCACAGGACACACTGGGGATATTACTAAAGTACAAATAATTTTCAAATATAATTGTTTTTCACCTTGGTTCTCCAAGGGCTTTGGAACTTTTGCTCACTGACTAGGTCACCTCCAGTTTCTGGAGGAGGTGAGCATGGCACCTGCAGTCATGTAGTTGGGAGGAGAGGAGCATCTTCTCATGACTTGCCATATGGGAAAAGAGGGATGGAGGGAAAGAAAAACAATTAAATTAATACATAACGTTGCTGCTGGGTAGCTATGTTAGGGTAAACTGTTACAACAAATATTCCTGAACCTCAGTGTCTTATTAAAACAAAAGATTCTCTCTCATTCTATAAATCAGCTAGAAATACCTCACCAAGGCCTAGCAAGTCATGGGGAGATGAGTAATAGAAAGAACAATATTTTATCAGTATTTTTTGTCATAAGGAAATATTTGTCATTTCTTTCTTTCTTTCTTTTTTTTTTTTTCCCCAAGACAGAGTCTTGCTCTGTCACCCAGGCTGGAGTGTAGTGGCACGGTATCGGCTCACTGCAACCTCCGCCTCCTGGATTCAAGTAATTCTCCTGCCTTAGCATCCCGAGTAGCTAGGATTATAGGTGCCTGCCACCATGCTTGGCTAATTTTTATATTTGTAGCAGAGACAGGGTTTCACCATATTGACCAGGTGAGTCGCAAACTCCTCACCTCGTGATCCACTCACCTCGGCCTCCCAAAGTGCTGGGATTACAGGCGTGAGCCACTGCATCTGGCCTAATATTTGCCATTTCTTAAAGGACTGCAATAGCTTTTAGATGAACTGTCTAATTGAGAGTGTTAGAATATTTAAATGAAATTTAAATTAGAAAATTGGAAATCGTGGCCTTGAGCTGGTGTATTTAATTTTCTTGCTGATTTCTCTGTGTGCCTTTTTATTGCTTAGGGTTTTCCAGTTGTCCAAAATATTCATATTACTCATATTTTGTTGACATGTAGATGAGTTTAAGAACCCATTTGTCGACAAACCTTTCAGAGAGAATACCTTTTATTCGATTACTATTTTTTCCTCCATCATTATGTTTTAGTTAAACTCTATCTACTGCAGACAACTAATGCACAGAGGTTCAAATCAGACCCTCTGGCTCTCATGGGTATGCTCTTTTTCACCTGTGTGTTTTTCCTTGGGAAGTAAAAAAGTATAATAACACAAGTGAAAATAAGGATAAGCTTATCAAAGACATAAACAGGATGTTTAGATTGTTGGAAGCATTTTCTTTACCATAGATAGCTTTCTATTGCTCTTCTTTAGTTTCTTTCCTCCCACTCCTGTAACAGCTCAATATTCTTAAATCTATCCTTCTCACTCTACAGATGTTGAGTTATTCCACATTTTAAGACATTACAACACTTAAGAACTATATCTTAATTATCTAGATTTATCCCCACTACTTTAGAATAGGGACTGTGCAACAATTTCTTCAAAGATTATTTGTATAAGCCTGACTCTCTACTTAGTACCTCATTGTTTCCTTTGTCTGGAATGGTTTTCTCCTCTCACAACCATTATTTATTTATATAATGATCAATCATAAAAGTTCCGATATAGGAAGTTTTTCCTGATCAGACTGATTCAATACAACTCTTGACCTCTTAAAGCATTTATTTTGGTAGAAATTACTGTGTTAACACACAGTAAATTATTCTTTTAACTTTTCTCTGTATAGGTTTCATGTCACTTTTAACTAGATCTGTGAACTCATTAAAGTCAGAAATCATGTCATGAATTTATTTGCATTCTGATTAGTATAGTATCTTGCATATAAGAATTGCCACATAAATATTTATTGTTGAAGATATGATAAGAATCATGAGAAAGATTCTAACCCTTCTACTCTCCTGGAATAAGAGTACAAACTTAGAGAAAATATTACAGCTAGAAATGAAAAATATAGAAATGATTAATCACATGCACTTCTAAGAGTATTATAAAATCTATTAGCCTGCACTTGAGAGAAGAAATACAGTAAAAATTTTTTTTCGGTTTCAAAATCCAGGAGATTGAAAAATTCTTGTATTCCTACAAGAGAGTGAATGGATGATCAATCAGATTAATAACTCCTACAGCACAAGAAACACATGAGAACCTGATCTAAGAAATATTATATAGCCAGAAGCCATTCACAGTATACTATGATTTATTTTTCAAAGGATGGATCCAATATTCAAATGGTCTTGGATCTGCATCTTAGTTCGGCCACTGGATAGCTGTGCAATTGTAAGCAATTTACTCTCAGTTAATGCTATTAAAGTGGTATAAATATAATAACTGTTATATCTACCTCATAATATAATTTTGAAGATTACATGAGGTGATCTAAAAAAGTGATTAGGATAGTACTAATACCTGGAAACTACTTAATTGCTGATATTAATTGTCCTCTTGCCAAGGAAATGATCTAAATCTTTCTATAGTAAAGTAATAAAGGATAGTCTAGAAGCTCTGTCACATAGTCAGATCGCATGATTTGTGAGGAATTTTGCAAAAAATATGTAATAATTACAACATAAAGTATAAGAGATTCCTATTGCCTCTGCACCTAAAGTTAATAATAATGATGGATATGAAACTCCATATTCTAAAGAAAACTGTTTGATAATACTAGATGGCAAAGCTGAACTAACCTTTTCACTCTCTTCTACCTTATTTAAAAAACAGGTAAAAATTTATTAGAGAGGGTAGATGATTTTGGAAGAAATATGCAAGCATGGAGAGAACTATAATATTTTCTCTCCCATCCCCATTGGGTAAGGGAGGAGGGGACATTCTCACCTATGCCAAATAAGAGGGGTTCCTAAGAGATCTCCTGGGCATAATTAGGGAACCTCCCTCCTATTCACCAGCTGCATTCAATGACCTGCAGAAATTCTAGACCAGCCTGTGCTGATACCCAAGTAGTGTGTGATATAATCCTTTGAAAAGCTTGACAGCAATTCTCTAGAGTTTAGAAAGATTGAGGCTGATGGCTGCCTCTTGAAGGAAACTAAAAATATTTCACCCCAAAATATACTGTTTTGACATATTTTGAGATGGATGTTCAGAGGTCTTGCAGACAGAAGTAGCCCTGCAAAGCTGTCTTTCGTGAGAGAGATTTGTACCTATAGAGGAAATAAAGTGAAGTAAACAACAGATGCAAATAGTCTGTCTCTGAAGCTCCTTCTTGTCTGGATCTAGGAAAGATTAACTGAGAGTCTGACACCCATCTATTCTTTCTGAGAGCTGCTACTGTGTGGTTTCATCTACCTAACAAGACCAACTTGGCCAGTCAATCCTTTCCTCCGTTTTCCCTCCCATAACCTGTCTTGCCACCACAACTTATTTGGCCATGCCTCAAGCCCGTATTTTTTCTGTAACTTCAAAATGTTATGAAACAGCCTGGGCAACATAGTAAGACCCTATCTCTACAAAAAATTTAAAAATTAGCTGGGTGTGGTGGTGATTGCCTATAGTTCCATGTACTCAGGAGGCAGAGGTGGGAGGATCACTTGAACCGGAGTGGTGCAGGCTGCAGTAAGCCATGATCTGCACTCCAGCCTGGGCCACAGAGTGAGACCCTGAAAGAAAAGAAAGAAAAGGAGGTAGGGAAGGGAGGAAGGGAAGAATGAAGGGAGGAAGGGAGGAAGGGAAGAATGGAGGGAGGGAGGGAGGGAGGGAAGGGTATCAACCATCTGGCCATTGCATAGGGTTTTTCATATTTGTATGACTCTCATCGTGTATGGATGTTAACAAAATTTGTATGCCTTTTTTCCTGTTAATCTGGCTATTAATTTGTTTTATAGACTCAAATTATCCAATCTTCAGGGGAAAAATTTAAATGTCCCTATGCTCTCAACTAAAAAAGTCTTGAGGCAGGAGGCAATCTAGGTACAGGGGCAATAGCAGGGCAAGGTTTAGAGGGAATAGCTATAGAATCAAGTGCAATTCCATCTTATTTTTTTATTATTATTATACTTTAAGTTTTAGGGTACATGTGCACAACGTGCAGGTTTGTTACATATGTATCCATGTGCCATGTTGGTTTGCTGCACCCATTAACTCATCATTTAGCATTAGGTATATCTCCTAATGCTGTCCCTCCCCCCTCCCCCCACCCCACAACAGTCCCCTGAGTGTGATGTTCCCCTCCCTGTGTCCACGTGTTCTCATTGTTCAATTCCCACCTATGAGTGAGAACATGCGGTGTTTGGATGTTTGTCCTTGCGATAGTTTACTGAGAATGATGGTTTCCAGTTTCATCCATGTCCCTACAAAGGACATGAACTCATCATTTTTTATGGCTGCATAGTATTCCATGGTGTATATGTCCACCTTATTTTTTAATCTACCTCAAATAATTTTACTGTGTGGTGTGGAGGTAATCTCAGAAAAACAAAACAATAATATTTTCCTAAATAAGCCAGCATTGAAATGCTTGTCATGAAGCAGGACATTTCACCAAGTGACAAGTGTAAATATTACTAGCTAAGTCTCATCCTTTCTCCCTGCCAGAGCCTAGTGTCTTGAGTGGTGAGGAATAGTTAGAGGAGTAAGTGAGGAGAGGAAGTTGAGCAGGGAGAGAGAAAGAAAAGGACAGATACTACAAGAACCCTCTCTAAGTTTCTAAAGTAATTGGGCAAACAATAATTATTATGCTGGTATATTAAATACCTAAAAATAATAGGTCTGTTATAGTCTCAAGTGATCGGAAAACTATGAAATCCACCAGAGATATTTCCATTGGGTTGCAAAAAGAAATACAAAAGAACAGGTTTGAGGACCAAAAGTAGAATAAGAAGCTGCTTTCTGATATTACTGCTTTACTTTTTTGTTTTTGTTTTTTTTTTTTGAGACAAGGTCTCACTCTGTCACCCAGACTGGAGTGCAGTGACACAATCACAGCTCACTGCAACCTCCAACTCCTGGGTTCATGTGATCTTCCTGCCTCAGCTTCCCAAGAAGCTGGGGTTACAAAGAAACATGCCACCACGCCTGGATAACTTATATATATTTATATATAATTTTTTTTTCTGGAGAGATGGGGTCTCCCTCTGTTGCCCAAGCCAGTCTCAAACTGCTAGGCTTAAGTGATCCTCCCTCCACAGCCTCCCAAAGTGCAGGGATTACAGGAGTGAGCCAACACGCCCAACTCCGCTTTACTATTTTAATGCAGCCTATTAAATACATCCATCACCGTTTACTTCATGCAATATTATGTATAAAAGAAAAATATAGTTACTGGTTCTGACTAAAAGTTATTCTATAACACTGCTCTCATTCAACTGCATTTTAATATGTTTCCTGATTGTGAGAAATGAAGGGAGATTTTGGTTCATCATCTGAGAATTGTGCATATTTGTGTGCATACATCTATTCATTTAAAAATAATTAGGTAAGAGTCTATAAGTGAGTCATCTAGGTAGATTGCACTACACATGGGAAAATTATCTACTGTGTGTGTTGTACTAGAACACAGGCTGAAAACCCCCAACTGATACCTGTGAAGCCAATAAGATATCTGGGATTACTTCAAAATAATTCAAAGTAGGGAAGGTGGGTCATATATAACTAAAACAAGATTGGTACTGAGTTAAAGATAATTTCAGAAGCTGGAAGACAGTTGCATAGTGTTTACTATATTACTCTTTTTTCTTGTATACATATATTTGAAATTTCCCTTAATAAGATGGTGATAAAGAAACAAAAAGGCCAAGTACCCTGAGTAAACTTCTCATGGTAAAATGCACTGGTGGGTTTCGAAGAATTAAGGAAAATATTCAAAAATATTATATAAAAACTGCATAGACTGTCAATAGAGGTACTTACTAATGGACCTAGTAGCAAAGTGGAGGAAGATTAAACTGACACTCTTTCATTTTAACTGAGTTCTTCTAAGGGAGTGGTCCAAGCCCAGGGGAAAATAGAAACAAAATAACAAAATATAATAAAAAATAAAATAAATATCTGATATCTAGCAGAAGCCAATGTACATTCTCTCTACAGACAATATTCCCAAGTTGAGTCGTCTACCTCATATCTAGCCTTATAGACATGAAGATCAAGCAAAAATTAGCTCATAGTCAAAGATCAACAACGGTACCTAAATTAAGTTTATCACTTAAATGCACCCTGCCTGGTGCTGCTCTCTTCAAATTAAGGAGAGGATAGTTTATCATTCTGTCTAGCCCACCTCTCTGTTTGTGACTTTCCTTCAGAAAACCCTACTTTACAGTTACACTGCATGATGCTAATTTTGTGCCCATGCCCTACATCAGCAATGATATACTAGGCTTATTGCTAATTCCTTACTTAAAAGGAAACATTTCCAAATTTTCCTTATTATGAATATATTTTGCAGATATCCTTAAACAGTTAACCAAGTTTTCTTCTACTCCTGGTTGACTCGGAATCTTTTTTAAAAAATCATAAGCAGTATGAAATTTTATAAAATAATCTTCCTGCATCAATTGAAATAATTATATGACTTTCTTATCTAATTTGTTAAATGTGGAAAGTTACATTAAACCACCTTTACATTCTTTGGACACAACTAGTTTGGTGATAATATACAACAATAAAAAAATAAAATATTAGAATACAGAATAAAACAATACAATTTTGAGCATAAACTTTTCAGTGATTTTAAGAAGTTCTTTTATTTCACATATTAAATTTAGCATGTACTAGCTTAGCAAGTATTTCCTACATTTTTTTAAATGACCAAAGAATTATGAAAAATCACACAGCCTAAAAAACCAGCACTTCAGAATTTCAGATACCTCACTGAATGAATTTTAAAATATTGTAAATATTTTAAAACACACACATTGGGTGAATACAAACAATACAAAATAAATGTATAGTGTCTAAAATATTTTTCCATAACAATTAAAATAAATAAATACAAAGAATTTGGAAAATATACTAAGGCAAAATTTTAAAGAGTGTCGAACATACATTTAAGGACTAACACCACATGATTGTACTGGATGATCTTTAGTAAAATCATTCAATCATTTTCCCCCTCTGCTCCCCGCCACAACCAACACACACACACACACACACACACACACACACTCTCTCTCTCTCTCTCTCTTTCTCTCTCTCAGATGCTTGTATCTTAAATGCAGATGACTCTTTAGTTTCTAATGACATCATGATAGGTAAGGAGTCTCACAGGTTGTGTGAGGCTACCCAGTAAGGACGGTAAATTCTGCATCAGTGCCTTCAGAATACTGTCACACAGACTCTGGATTACTCAGTGACTACCTGGAGATGACAGGCACCTTGACATGAAAGTACACATGACTTATGGCTTTTTGGAGGGGACTTTGCTGACAAGATATGGGAGACAGGGAGGAGTGGGGGTTACACTTCTCACTTACTGTCTGTTAGAACTTAGACAAGTCACATAAGTACTATAAGCCTCATTTGTAATAACATCTATCATTAAGGTAGTTATGAGAACTAAATGTACTGATTTCTGTAAAGTGCTTGGAGGGCTAACTGACCTACAGTACAGAATCATTTATGGCTATTATCATCATGGGCCAAGTGGGAGATTACATTCTCCCTTCCTTTTTCCTGGATGCCATATTGCTTAAAGTTTTCAAAGACGCCTTCCAAAATCAAGAATTAGTCTTGCTGAGTCCTAAACTGAAACTGTTCAAGAACATATGCCCTTATATTTATTATCTCTCCTTCCCTGCCTCATCTTATGCTTTCATTGAGCCCTGCCACCCAGGGATTGCACTATCCAATAACATGATACCAACAGTACATTTTAGACTCATGCATTGTTTTCTAGATCACAGAGCTAAGACTATGACAAAGTAAGAACGTAGCCATATTGGAAATAATACTCTTGGAAGAGGGTATTATTATCCAAGAATTTTCCTGGGATAATTACAAATTAGGAAATATATTGAAAATGTTTGATACATTCATAAATCATGGAGAAGGAAAAAGTCCATAACAACCTCTCAGTAGATAACAAACACAAATTCAGTAGAAGTCAACATACATTTTTAAATAATGAGGCCGGGCATGGTGGCTGACACATGTGTGATCCCAGCACTTTGGGAGACTGAGGCAGGGGGGTGGCTTGAGTGCAGGAGTTTAAGACCAGCCTGGGCAACGTGGTGAAACCCCATCTCTACAGAAAATACAAAAAGTAACCAGGTGCGGTGGCTCACACCTGTAGTCCCAGTTATTCTGGAGGCTGAGGTGAAAGGATTGCTTGAGCTGGGGAGGTGAAGGTTGCAGTGAGTTATGATTGTACCACTGCACTCCAGCCTGGGCAAGAGAGTGAGACCCTGTCTCAAAAAAAAAAAAAAAAAAAAAGTAAAGGAAAAAAAAAAGAAAGAAAGAATAATGAGTTATATAAATAATTCAAAATCCTATCAAATAAGAGTTTTATTTCTACAAGAGAAAATATATTTTCTTCTTCCAAATCATCTGCCAACCTGATTTCAAACCCAGTCCACATTAAATTATTCTCATTAAAATTATAATCACCACTGGAATGCCAGTCATGTATGACTATTTAGCATTATTATGTATGTTCTATCTAACAAAGCGATAAAGGAAAACCAAATGAGTTATGCTGGAAAGATCATATAATTACTCTCTTTATTATATTTACCAAATAGCACTTAATTTATGTAGTTGTTTTACGTAGCAATTCTGTGCTCAGGAATTTATCATTTAGATATACATGTACTTGTTGCTAAAGATGCATGGGTCAATTGATTTTACACTCCAGAAAGGCAGGGATTATGAGTGTTTTGTGTTTATGATTACATACACAACACCTAGCCGAGCACTTGGCCCAAGATAATGAGAGCCATAAACGATTCTGTACTATAGGTCAGTTTGTCCTCCAAGCACTTCACAGAAATCAATACATTTGATTCTCACAACCACCTTAATGATAGATGTTATTACAAATGAGGCTTGTAGTGATTATGTGACTTGTCTAAGGTCAAACAAACAGTAAGTAATGAGACAAGAATTTGAACCTCAACATTCTGATTCTAGAACTACTTTTGATCATTCTGATATTTAAGGCTTTTCATATGTAGACATCACATACTGTTACACAAAAAATTACTTTTTGACTACTCCATGTAGAATGAGTAAAAAGATGAAAAAGATGTACAAATAAATTATTGAATGACAATGCCAATTGTTACCAATTTATAAAAATAAAAACAAGAAAATAATAAATATAGCAAGAGCCAAAAAATAAAACAGTCTGATAAAATAAAAATTGGTTAATTCATCTAAAGGAATCTACAAAATCATTAAGAACAGTGATAAATCTCAATGTAAACAAGTATGGGAAGACATGGTGCTATGTGAAAAGCAAATATCAAGTGTGATACACAGAATAATGACCCCTCAAAAACATCCGTGTTCTAATTCCCAGAACATGTGAATATATTACATGGCAATGGGAAAATTAAGGTCACAGATAGAATTAAGGTTGCTAATCAGCTGACCTTGAGATGAAAGGATCCTGGATTAGTCAAATGAACTCGATGTAATTACAAGGGATCTTGTGAATGAAAGAGCGAGGCAGGAGGATCACTTTCAGAGTCAAAGAGAGATGTGAAGATGCTACACTGCTGACTTTGAACATGGAAGGGAGTCACAAGCTAGTGAATGTGGGGAGCTTATATATGCTAGAAAAGGCAAGTCAATAAATTTTCCCCTAACACTTCCAGAAAGAATGCAGCTCTGCCAGTACCTTGATTTTAGCCTTGTGAGATTCATTTCAGATTTGGGGCCTCTAGAATTGTAAGAAAATAATTTGCATTGTTTTAAGCCACCAAATTTGTGGTAATTTGTTGCAGCAGCAATAGGACAAACATATACCAAGTTGGAGAAGTATATTTCATTTTTATATACAAAAGCATATATAATTAGCGTAATATTACACGCAGTTTAAAAACCTTATCTTCTTTGGATTTGTATTTTCTCACTTTGCAGAACATTGGTAATTATTACATATATATTGCTATATAATACGATGTCAGGAAATAATAATAATATGTAAAATATTTAGATACAGCAATATTTAAATAGGGAAAAATACACACACGAAGATGAGTTTAAAGATGTATAATAATTAACCATGTTATTTGTTGTATTTTCACATAAATTGCACTTTTCAGTAGCAAATAACTATTTTCTTAAGCTTTCAAATTTTTTTTTTTTTTTTAAACAGGTTCTCACTCTGTCTTCCAGGCTGGAGTGCAGTCTCACAATCATAGCTCTATGCAATCTTGAACTCTGGTGCTCAAGTGATCCTCTTGCCTCAGCCTTCAAAGTAGCTAGGACTATAGGTGCATACCATTACACCCAGCTGTTTTTTTTTTTTTTTGACAGAGGTTCTCACTTTGTCACCCAGGCTGGAGTGCAGTGGCACGATCTTGGCTTACTGCAGCCTCTAACTCCCAGGCTCAAACAATCCTCCTGCCTCAGCCCCCTAAGTAGCTGGGACTATAGGCACACCACCATGCCCAGCTAATTTTTAAAAAATTTTTCATAGAGACAGGGTCTTGCTATGTTGCCCAGGCTGGTCTTGAATCCTGGACTCAAGCAGTCCACCCACCTCGGCCTCCCAAAGTGGTGGGGTTAAGGTTTGAGCCACTGTGCCTGGCCCCAGCTAATTTTTTAATCTCACTATGTTGCCCAGGCTGGTCCCAAGCTCCAGGCCTCAAGTGATCCTCCCACTTCAGCCTCCCAAAGTGCTGGGATTACAGATGTCAGCCACTGTACCTGGCAATTTCCAAAATTTCTACAATATGCCTGTGATACATGTAAAATTCTCAGAAAAAGCAACAAACTTTATTTTTATTTATTTATTAATGTTTTTGGAGACGGAATTTCGCTCTTTTTGCCCAGGCTGGAGTGCAATGGCACGATTTCGGCTCACTGCAATCTCTGCCTGCCAGGTTCAAGCAATTCTCCAGCCCCAGCCTCTCGAGTAGCTAGGATTACAGACGTGCATCACCATGCCCAGCTAATTTTTGTATTTTTAGTAAAGACAGGGTTTCACCATGTTGGCCAGGATGGTCTCGATCTCCTGACCTCGTGATCCACCTGCCTTGGGCTCCCAAAGTGCTGGGATTACAGGCTTGAGCCACTGCGCCCAGCCATTATTTTTATTTTAAATATAACTTGGATTTTACACACTGTTCATGGAAGGTGACACAAGAGATATTAATAAACTAGTTACCTTTTAAAATCAAAGGTTGGTGTCTGAAAATTGATGTTCCCAAATTCACCAAAGCAGAAAGGTGAACAAAATATTTCAGCTCATTATCATAAATGTCCAACATATTTTTATCTAAATGTAAAAAAAACCATGCACATCTTATAAGAAAACACAGCAAAAATAACTTCACAGCTTGAGTCAAAGAAAAAGTGGATATTGATGAAACTGTGTGTATATATTCTAAATACAATTTGAAAGTCAGGCACGTAAATGTTGGTAACACCTTCATCATTTTTATGCTAACAGGGCTGAAAGGAAAAGAATTAATTACAACCAATCGTTGAAGCCTCCAGGCAGTAGTGAAGTTTTTTTTATATTTTTCTAGACTCATCTTCCATTTTTTCACTAAGCGCTTATATTAGTTTCCTATTGCTGTATAACAAATTGCCACAAACTTAGTGACTTAAAACAATATACATTTATTATCTCAAAGTTTCCAAGAGTCAGAAGTCTGGATACAAGCCTGTTGGTTTCTCTGATTAGCTGTTCACCAGGCTGAAATCATTAGCTTGTTCACCAGACTGGACAGCCAAGGCCATGATGTCATAGAAGGTTGGAAGTCATCTTCCAAGCTCACTGGTTATTGTCAGAATTCACTCCCTTGTAAACATAGGAATGAAGTTGTCATTTACTTGCTGACTGCCTGTCTAGCACTGCTCTTGGCTCATAGAGATCCCTCTCAGCTCTTCACAGCAGTTCATAGCTTGCTTGTCTGCTTCTTCAAAGCTAGCAAGTGAACAATTTCTGCTGCTTAGAATCTCTCTGACTTCTTTCAAGTATTGACCTGATTAGGTTGGGTATACCTCAGATAATCTTCCTTTTGATTAATCTAAAGTCAACTATTCAGGATTTAATTACATCTGCAAAATCCTTTTGCAGCAACATCTGGATCAGTGTTTGATTAAAAACTGGGGACATATATGTACACCAGGGCTAGGGAGTCCTGGGAAACATTGAGAATTCTACATACTTCATACTCTAACTATTAAACTATTGACTCTTTCACTAAAGCTCCTGGACTTTTTCACCTCTGTTCTGCATTTCTCATGTCATCTTCCTTATTGGAATGCCCCTATCATGTTTCAGTAGGATAATTTTTAAAGTTTTATTTTTTAACACCCTTATTGAGATATAATTCACATACCAAATAATTCAGTCATGTAACATGTACAATTCAGTGATTTTCACTGTATTCAAAGAGTTGTGTAACTTTCACCACAATTCATTAAAAAACATTTTTACTACCTCAAAAAAATAAAAAAATTAAAAGCCCAGACTGACAGCAGCGAGATGACTGACTAGAATTGCCTGGCGCTTATCCTCCCCACAAAAAAGGACCAAAAGAACAAATAAACAACTATAATACAATCAGAGCCTGTGAAGAAGCGTGATGGAGTACAGCAAGGGAGTGGTGAAGTCCCTGTGGATCACAGAAACTGAGGATAGCAGCATAGAGAGAAGAGCAAGGCACCCTACCTCTGCTGCCCCATCTCTTCTGCCAGGATCAGATGAGCTCAGAGTCAGGAGGGATTTCCCTTTGTGAGGAAAACGTAAGTAGGAGGCCCCCAACACCCCACATTACTACCACAGACACCTGCAGTTCTTGCTACGGAAGAATCCACCAGTCCTCACAGGCCCTGAGCCCAGTTTGGGGAGCTGCTTAGAATTCAAGTGGCTACACTGTTCCAGAGGAGGAGATTACATTGTGCACTGCCTCCTGACACATGACCCAAGCTGTTACAGCATACTGCCATTCTGAAACCAGAGTCACTGCTGGAGTGTGTCCTACTCTGGGGGCCAGTAGGCTCTGCATCTGTCCTGTCCTAAGGCTCTGCCATCATTCCACCATGCTCACATAGGTGGCTGCAATGCAATGATCCTACCTGCTCAGAGTGAAGCCACAAATAGGTGTGACTCCAGTGCCCAGGCCCATGTGATGTCCTGCCCCTCAAGGAACAGGTGGTTCTGCATAGTGTGAAAACCAACCTTGTGTGGGCCAGGAATACTGCCATGCACTAGAGCTCCCAGCAGGAGAAAAAGTTTCAGTGACCTGCCCCTGGAAGCCCTACCCTCAATCTGGCTGAACTGCTGTGGGCCTGCACCCTCTCCAGAGAAACAGCCTGGCTGCCACACTCCGAAAATAACCAAACCAGCATGTTCCTGCATCCTTGGCTGAAGAAACAAACCAGCAAAACTTTCTCTGGGAACCCTGCCCTAGAGTTAGCAGAACTGTTTGCTGTGCACCTGCACCCTCAGCCTGAAAAAGAGACTAAGGACCCTGTTTCCGGTGATTTTGGCTTCTGACTGGCCAACCTGATACACCATGCCCCCAGCCTGAGAACAAATTCAGTGAGGCCATCTCTGACAAAACTGTGCCACCATTGCCACCATAATCTCCTTCAGCCTAGGCAGCGAAGGCATTGGCAGACATCTCTGACATGGATTATAGGAGAATAAACTGCATGGAAATTATACTACTGCATTTATCCAGAATCAAAACTAATGCACACCATCGAACTGACTCCCTAGGACCCATCTACAGGAAGAATTCTCTGCCTACAAAAGCTGCTCCACAAAATTGAAAAAGGTAGGCTGTTCTACCAGATGTTCAGATATCAACATACGGACACAAGGAACATGAAAAAGCAAGGAAACATGACACCTTTAAAGGAATACAATATTTCTCCAGTAACAGATCCCAAAGGAAAAAAAATATATATAATGACTAAAAAAGAATTAAAAATAATAGTCTTAAGAAAACTCAGTGAAAAATAAGGATTATAAATAAACAATTCAATAAAATCAGTAAAACAATTTACTATCTGAATAGAGAAATTCCACAGAGATAAATATAAGAAAAAAACATCTTGGAGCTGAAGAACTCAATAAATGAAACAAAAAGTACAATTGAGACCTTCAACAACAGAATAGATCAAGAAGAAAAAAGAATTTCTGAGCCTGGGTATGATGGCTCATGCCTATTATCCCAGCACTTTGGGAGGCCAATGGGGGAGGCTAGCTTTAGCCCAGGAGCTCGAGACCAGCCTGGGCAACACAGGAAGACCCCCATCTCTACAAAAAAAAAATAAATAAACTTAGCCTTGAGTGGTGGCATGCACCTGCTATTCCAGCTACGCAGAAGGCTGAGGTGGGAAAATTGCTTGAGCCCAGGAGGTTGAGGCTACAGTGAGCCATGATCACATCTCTGCACTTCAGCCTGGGCAACAGAGTAAGACTCTATCTCAAATAAATAAATAAATAAAATTCTGAATTCAAAGATCTTTTGAAATAACAAATTTAATAAAGTTACAGGATACACAACATAAAAATCAGTAGCATTTCTATATGCTAATATGTGCTATATGTAGTAGTATTTCTATATGCTAGTAATGAACTATCTGAAGGAGAAATCAAGAAAACTTTCCCATTAAGAGTAGCTATTAAAAAATAAGTTACCTGGAAATAAATTGAACCAAGGTGGTGAAGCTCTCTTCACTGAGAATGATAAAATATTGTTTAAAAAAATTGAAGAGTATGAAACTAAATGGAAAGATATCCCCTGTTCAGGGATTATAATTAATACTGTTAAAATGTCCATGCTGGCTGGGCGCAGTGGCTTGTGCCTGTAATCCCAGCACTTTGGGTGGCTCAGGCGGGCAGATCACGAGGTCAGGAGTTTGAGACCAGCCTGACCAATATGGTGAAACCCCATCTCTTCTAAAAATTCAAAAATTAGCTGGGTGTGGTTGCACATGCCTGTAGTTCCAGCCACTCAGGAGGCTGAGGCAGGAGAATCATTTCAATCGGGGGCAGAGGTTGCAGTGAGCCAAGATCATACCACTGCACTATAGCCTGGGTGACAGAGCTAGACTCCATCTCAAAAAACAAACAAACAAACAAACAAAAATGTCCATGCTATCCAAAGTAAACATTCAATGGAATCTCTAACAAAATACCAATGACATTCTCCACGGAAATAAAAAAAAAATCCTCAAATTCATGTAGAACGACAAAAGACCCTGAAGAGCCAAAGAAATCTTGAGGAGAAAATAAACAAACCAAACCAAACAAAAAAACAAAACAAAAAAACCCAACACAAACAACACAACAACAACAACAAAGCTGGAGGCATCACACTGGCTGATTTCAAAACATGCTTCAAAGCTAGAATAACCAAAACAGTATAGTATTACTACAAGAACACAGATACAGATACCAGTGGAACAGACAGAGCCCAGAAATAAATCCACAAATCTCCAGCTAACAGACTTTCAATAAAGGTGCCAAGAAAACCAGATTATGGAAAAAGAATAATCATTTTAATAAATGGTACTAGAAAAATTGGATAACCATATGCAGAAGAATAAAACCAGACCCTTATGTTTTACCATATTTAAAAATCAACTGTAAATGGATTGAAGATTTAAATGCAAGACCTGAAACTATTAAACTACTAGAAAAAAACATATAGGGGAAATGATTCATGACACTGGACTATGCAAATATTTTTTGGATAGGAGCTCAAAAGCATAATCAACAAAAGCAAAAATAGATAAATGGGATTACACTAAACTTAAAAAAGCTTCTGCACAGAAAAGGAAACAATAAACAGAATGAAGAGACAACCTAAAGAATGAGACAAAATATTTCCAACCTTTATATCTGACAAAGGTTACTATCCAGAATATATAAGAAATTCGAAGAATTCGAAAGCCAATAATAATACTAATAATAGTATCCTGATTTAAAAACTGCGCAAAACACCTTAGCAGACATTTTTCCAAAGACTATACACAAAAGACCAACAAGTATATGAAAAAATGCTATCAATAATTATCAGGAAAATGCAAATCAAAATCACAATGAGATTATCACCTCACCCCAAGTTAGAATGCCTATTATCAAAAAGACAAAAGATGACAAGTCTTGGTGAGGATATGAAGAAAAGGGAACCCTTACACATTATTCATTGAAATGTTAAGTTAATACAGTGATTATGGCAATTACTATAGAGATTCCTCAAATTATTACAAATATGACTGCCATGTGACCCAGCAATCCCACTACTGGGAATATATATAAAGGAAAGGAAATTAAAGAGATATCTGCACTTCCATGTTGGCAGCACTATTCAAAATTGCCAAGATAAGGAATCAACCTCAGTGTTCAACAACAGATGAATAGATTAAGAAAACTGTGGTATACATACTCAATGGAATACTATTTGTTCATTTTAAAAAAAAGAACAAAACCTTATTTTACATGAATGAATCTGGAAGACATTATGGTAAGTAAAATAAGTTAGACCCAGAAAAACAAATAGCACATTCTCACTCATATGCAGCATCTAAAAAAGTTGATCTCACAGAAGTAGAGAACACTGGTTAGCAGAGACTGGGTAGGTAGGAGGGAGGAGAAAATAGTGGAGAGGATGGTCAATGGGTACAAAGTTACAATTAGAAAGAAAGAATAAGTTCTGATGTCCTATATTGCACAGTAGGGTTACTCTAGTCAGCAATAAGTTATTATATATCTCAAAAGAGCTAAAAGAGAGGATTTTGCATGTTCCTACCCTAAAGAAATAATACATATTTGAGAAGTTGAATGTGCTAATTACTCTGATTACTGCATAAAGTACACAGGTATCAAAACATCACATTGTATCCCATAAATATGTACAATAATTATGTGTCAATTAAAAATAAAAAAGAAACCCATATCCATTAGCAGTTAATCTCAATTTCCCCCAGCTATCCTCCCCCATCCTAGCCCTAAACTACTATTTTTTCTCTAAAGATTTGCCTATTCTGGGTATTTCATATAAATAGGATATATAATATGCCATCTTTTTTTTTTTTTTTTTTTTTTTTGAGGCAGAGTCTTGCTCTGTCGCCAGGCTGAAGTGCAGTGGCGTGATCTCGGCTCACTGCAATCTCCACCTCCGAGGTTCAAGGGATTCTCCTGCCTCAGCCTCCCAAGTAGCTGGGACTACAGGCACGTGCCACCATGGCCAGCTAATTTTTGTATTTTTAGTAGAGACGGGGTTTCACCATGTTGGCCAGGATGGTCTCAATCTCTTGACTTCGTGATCTACCCGCCTCGGCCTCCCAAAGTATGCCATGTTTTATGACCGATTTCTTTCACTTAGAATGCCTTCAAGTTTCATCCATGTTGTAGCATATATTGGTATTTCATTCCTTTTTATTGCTGAGTAAAATTTCATTGTATGTACAGACAACATTGTATTTACTCATTCATCAGCTGATGGACATTTGAGTTGTTTCTACTTTTTGCCTGCTATGAACATGCTGTTAGGAACATTTTTGTACATCTTTTTGTGGACGTATGTTTTTGTCTCTGTAACCTGGGAGTGGAATTGCTAGGTTATGGTAAATCTATGTTTTGAAGAACATCAAGATTACTTTCCAAAAGAGAATTCATTTCCATTTAATTTTGCATTCCTGTCAATATTGTATAGGAGTCCAATTATTCACATCATTGTCAAAACTTGCTATTATATAACTATTTTACTATAGCCATCCTCGTTGGTATGAAGTTTGTACTTTTGATTTCCACTTCTTTAATGTCTGATGTTGCTGAGCATCATCTAAAGTATTTAGTGACCATTTGTATATTTTCTTGGGCCTCTTGATCTTTGAGGTTCATCTAAAAGATCCCCTCCTACCTGAAGCTTTCTCTAATTCTGCTAGCCAGTTGTGATTTGTTCTCCTCTGATTCATAACTGCACTCTTGTGTTGAACTTAATTATTGATCACTCTGTATAAGATATCATACCAAGAACAATTGAAAATACATTTGTGAAGCAGATATTGATTGATATTTGGTCCTCAAGAAGTGTACAACCATGTTAAAGAGATAAAACATATGTGTTCAGGTCACATGACATGCTTGCTTTCTTCCTTCTAGTTTGTAAAATTGATAGCATGAGATTGCTATCTTATGACCCAGTGTTATAAATAAAGCCAATAAATATTAATTGAATTGAACTGTAATCTCAGCCTAAATTATGTCTAATTTGGGGATAAACTTAAGAAAACATCTAAAGTAACAAAACACTTCACTTAAAATTATTGTTAGTTTATTTTCCCTCTTGAAATCTTCCAACTTTCAGGTGTAAGTTTCTTAAAACACAGCCAAATTAGCTCAAACCACCTGACCACTGAAGTCTTTCTCTGTAATGTATAAAATCATATTATAAAATTTTGAAAGAGAGTTATCTCAAATGGCCTCATTTATTTCCTATAAAAAATGTAAATCTCTAAACATTTAATTCCATTTGAATATTATATTCATCTTTCAAAATCAAGCTGAAATGCCTCTTCTTTTATAGTCTTATTCTGTTTTTGTAAGGCAATTACTTGATCTCTCTTTCTCTATTCTTCCTATTTTATGTTTTAGGTCCTTAATAGCAATTGTCATGTTGAATTGTGGTTAGCTATTTATGCCCAGCTCTCTCCATAACTGTTTATGCTGTAGACCATAGTGGGTTTCTCTATAAATTCAATTTTTTAGCTCCTATTATTGTTGCTGTAAAATCCATTTGATTAGATGTTATCAATTTTAGATAATTCAGTGAGCATTACTGAATCTATTACCAATAGAAAGCAAGAGGTTTTTGCTATTTGTAAAATTTTTCTATAGACTGGAAAGGCAGCAGTGGCAAGCATATTTAAAGTCTATTGTTTATTTTATGCTTTCCTCATAGAAAATAATATTATATTAATTATTTGATATACAGTATCCTAGTTCCTTTATTTGGGCTAAAATAATATATTTCTTCACCATTAAAAATTATACTTGAGGATTTAACAAATGATTAATTTTGTTTCTCTTTTTATTTTTTGAGATGGAGCTTCGCTCTCATTGCCCAGGCTGGAGTGCAGTGGTGCGATCTCAGCTCACTGCAACCTCCACCTCCTGAGTTCAAGCTATTCTCCTACCTCAGCCTCCAGAGTAGCTGGGACTACAGCTGCCTGCCACCACACCCAGCTAATTTTTGTATTTTTAGTGGAGACAGGGTTTCACCATGTTGGCCAGGCTGGTCTCAAACTCCTGATCTCAGGTGATCCGCCCTGCTCGGCCTCCCAGAGTGCTGGGATTACAGACGTGAGCCACCGTGCTCGGCCTTGTTTCTCATTTTTCAAGAATTATTTAAAATTAGCTATGTTATCAAAAAATTTTCAACAGCAGAAAGAAATATTAAGTAGCCAAACTTAGAACAAACCAAAGAGGTTATGCAAGTCAACATAAACACTTTGAGATAAATGCAATTATCAAGAGAACATATTTTAAAATACTGTACAGAATTTATAACAGAGAAAAGTTGGTGAAAAAATTTATTTTGCAATCTAATCTTTTTTTTTTTTTTGCCAGAGTTTGATGGTTTTCTAAAATAATCTTTTAGGGAGCAAGAACTTCCCATTTGAATTGACATTTGTAGTTAATAAGATTTGAAAAATTTGAAGGACAGCATTTAAATCTCTTTGTCACTGCTATGGCTTACACTAAAATGAATGCCCGGCCCTATAGGAAATTTGTTTTAAGCCCACAATAAACACGTCACTTAACCACTCTAGGACTCAACATTTTTTTCTTGAAAAATAGGGAGCAAATGTTTTTAATGCCCCTCCCAGATCTAACATTGTATGATCTTTCTGCTAATTTTAAAATCATTTTATAGGGAAAAACTTGATAGGTACTCTTTTATGTTAGATTATGTTAGAAAAGGAACAAAGAGAAATAAACAGCTCTATTCTAAAGTAATATCTACTTTGTGCTATTTTTAAATATATTTTACTTTATATTTCCAATGATGTTGTAAGACATTTATAGTTCTGTATTAAAGATAAAAATGAACAGATCATCAAATTTAAAAGAAGACAAAACAAACTTTGTTCCAGATCACATGGTTAGTAGATGACCCAGCTGAGATTTAACCCCAAGGCTCTCTCTGTTTATATATCTCATTAAGTATACCTTGTATGTTATTTTTACAATCTATTCAAAACTCAGTGTCTCAGTTTAATACAAACATGTAATATACACTAGATTTGGCTCTAGATTATTAATGGCAACCTTCTCATCCCCATTTCCTCCCACTCAATGTCAATCACAAGGTTACTTTTAGCAAAGTATACCTATAGGGGAGAAAAACTTTCACACCCATTGCAAGGTTCATTGCTGAGGAGGCCACTGTAACAGAAGACAAACTAAGAGAAAATGCACATTTACCAAATACAAGTTTTCATGACATAGAAGGCTTCCTAAATGAGAATCCAAAGAAACAAGAGAAACTATATTATTATGGTAAAGCATACCAGAGGCATTCGAACGAGAGTGACTACCTTGAATAGCAGCTGGGCAATATTAGGCTGAGACCTGCTGGGCTTGCATTCCCAGGAAGTTATGCATTTTTAGTCACAGGATGAAATAGGAAGTTGGCACAAGATACATTGTCATAAAGACCTCGCTGATAAAACAGGATGTAGTAAAGAAGCCAGCCAAAACTCATCAGAACCAAGATGGTGATAAAAGTGACCTTTGGTCTTCATCACTGCCCATTATATGCTAATTATAATGCACTAGCATGCTAAAAGACACTTCCACCAGTGCCATGACCATTTACAAACGCCATGGCAACATCAGGAAGTTACTCTATATGGAAGGGGTCCCCATCCTGCGGGCTGTGGACCAGTAGTCATCCATGGGCTATTAGGAATCACGCCGCAAGCCACAGATGAGTAGCAGGCGAGTGAGAATTACCACCTGAGCTCTGCCTCCTGTCAGATCAGCAGTGGCATGAGATTCTCATAGAAGTGCAAACTCTATTGTGAATTGCACATGCGAGGGATCTAGGTTGCACACTCCTTATGAGATTGTAACTAATGCCTGATGATCTGAGGTGGAACAGTTTCATCTCAAAACCACACCGTACACTGCCACCCTCTAACAGAAATTGGTCCCTGGTGCCAAAAAGGTTGGGGACCACTTCTATATGGTCTAAAAAGGGGAGGAACCCTCAGTTCTGGGAATTGCCCACCCCTTTCCCGGAAAACTCATAAACAACCCCTTGTTTAGCATATAATCAAGAAATAACTGTAAGTATACTCAGTCGAGCAGCCCACGCCGCTGCTCTGCCTATGGAGTAGCCATTCTTTCAGTACTTTTGTTTCTTAATAAACATCCTTGCACTTTACTCTGTGGACTACACCTGAATTATTTCCTGCACAAGGTCCAATAATCCTCTTTTGCAGTCTGGATCGAGACCCTTTTCTCATAATAGTCATGCAAGTGTATAATTAGAGGACAAAGGCTATGGTAATAAACTAGGGTCAATTTAGCAACGTCTATTAGTGCAGATTCTTCTCCGTGTTCCGGTATGGTATTCTTTTCCTCTAGGTATAGGGTGGACACATCTGGAATGAAGGTTCTATGACCTACCTTAGAGAGAGGCCAGCGAATTCTCTTAAAGCCTCCTTCAAGGGAAAAGTGTGAGGGAAAGGTGAGAGTGAACTTCCTGCTTCAGTTCCTTCCTGCTTCTGCTCCTTCCTCAAATGCCAAGGTGCTATATTTTGGGGTAGCATGTCCTGAACCCCATTTCACCTAAGGCTTACCCAAGAGTTTTATTTTAAATTGTCCCTCTATTATCACATCAGGAACACTCTTGGAGTTAACATTTAAATGAAAATGCATATTTAGATAATTAATATATTTCAACACAATCAGAGATGCCAAGATCATACAAGCAGTTGCTGGCAGACCTTTAAAAAGTGTTAAATTCCATTGGCTGTTTTTACATGTAACTTGTTAGAAGCAGCATTTCACTCTCAACAAATGGGGGGGAAAAACAATTATATAGTGAAAGCCAAAATAATGACTGCATTCCACCATCCTGTGTTACTTAAGTCTGCTAATTGCTTTATTTTGAATCGCTGTGGCTTGGTTAATCTAGGTGATTGAAGTTCTTTGAAAACCTCCACTCTTGCCAAACTTAGCTTTTGATGAGTCACTTTGAAGTGACTTGGGTGCCTTGGTGAAAGGTAGACAAATACAGTCCCACCCCACCAGGTGTCCTTGCCTTGTAAGGCTTACTAACTCCCCAGGTCCAGGAGCTAAATTCTATTTGGCTGCTTCTAAGGAGAATCCTGAAGTCAGGATACAATAATATTGTGCAAAACTGAATGTTTAAAACTACCTCCCAAGTCATTCTGAATTTCATTATGCAATAGAAATGGCCAATTCTAGCATGCTTATATTCCAGAATATCCTCACATAAAAGTTGACTTGGAAAAAAATAAAAATTACAAATTGAAGTAGAAGGTTATTTGAGCTTTGACCGAATATAATTGTTTTGTCACACTTCTCACTTTCTAAAGTAAATGTATGTGGGTACTGAGTAATATTAATTCAGGAATGGCAATGCTTGAAAAGTAGGAATTGAGTTGATAATAAGGAAATTTTCCAGATGGTTTTAAATTATAATTCAGCTCAGAACCCAGGTTTCTGTCAACATTTTTTGCCCAAAAATTAAATGATAAATTTTAACATTAAATCCTAACATGTTAAGGATAACTCATTAATGTAGTAGAATAATATTTCTCAATATATTCTAACAAGAGGATCCTTTTAAATATGAAAAATATTGGGAAACATACAAATGATAATAATCATTCAAACTGGGAAATTCATTGCTTTTTCCTGGACTTAAAAAAGTATTTAAAAACTACTGTTAAATCAATAGTGGTAAGTTATTTAATAGGAATTATATCAATGAAACCACCTTTGAAAAATTATAACTGAGGAAATTATGATGGGGAAAGAGAGAGAGGGCAGAACTAACCAATCCCATCTTGCTTCTAATCTCTAAGCTGTCCTAGTTCATTCCCAATTAACCTTGGGAAGGAATTTAGTTTACAGTTTAACTTTGAAACAAAAATAATGATAGCTCTTCCCCAGAAAAAAACAAAACAAAACAAAACAAAACAAACAAACAAAAAAAACCCTTTGTGCCTGGGGACCAGTCTGCCTTTGCAGGACTAACAAATT
Source organism: Hylobates moloch (assembly GCF_009828535.3). Lineage (NCBI taxonomy): Eukaryota > Metazoa > Chordata > Mammalia > Primates > Hylobatidae > Hylobates > Hylobates moloch. Next base: position 72,628,043 of record NW_026652290.1, on the reverse strand, counting down.
AGCTACAAGATTAGAAATTACAATTTAGGGGCCACGGAGCAAGAGTCTGAATTTCCCCAAATTGCTCCTGGGAATAGTATCACTGTTGTAAAAACCTAAGATCAGTGCTTGAGATATTTTGCAAACCCTGCGTTCCAATGCACCAGCTGACACTGCCCAGACCAGTAATCTGACTCAACCAAATCTGTGATTCCATCCAGAAACAGAAGACAGCAAGAGCTCACTTCAGCCCCCTATGATTTCATCTCCAACCCGACCAATCAGCACTCCCCACTTCCTGAGCTCCCACCTACCAAATTATCTTGAAAAACTTCGATTCCCCAGTTTTCAGGGAGACTGATTTGAGTAATAATAAAACTCCAGTCTCCCTCACAGAATGCTCTGAATGAATTACTCTTTCTCTATTGCAATTTCCCTGTCTAAACTGGCTTTGTCTAGGCAGTAGGCAAGCTGAACACATTGGCAGTCATACCAATACCTACATTTATTAAAAATATGTATTTAAATAAAGTTTATTATTCAAACCTCAATAAGGTTTGTTGTACATTTAGATTAACAGGCAACTTACAACAAATCTATGACTCTCCAGAATTATTCTGCCTTATGTTTGGTATCCAATGTTGGAAAAAATAGAAAAAAAAAGAAAAAAAAAAAGAATTGGTTTCTAGCCCGTGTCAGGCCTCTGAGCCCAAGCTAAGCCATCATATCCCCTGTGACTTGCAGGTATACATCCAGATGGCCTGAAGTAACTGAAGAATCACAAAAGAAGTGAAAATGGCCAGTCTCTGCCTTAACTGATGACACTACCTTGTGAAATTCCTTCTCCTGGCTCATCCTGGCTCAAAAGCTCTCCCACTGAGCACCTTGTGACCCCCGCCCCTGCCCACCAGAGAACAACCCCCTTTGACTGTAATTTTCCACTACCCACCCAAATCTTATAAAATGGCCCCACCTCTATCTCCCTTCGCTGACTCTCTTTTCCGACTCAGCCTGCCTGCACCCAGGTGATTAAAAAGCTTTATTGTTCACACAAAGCCTGTTTGGTGGTCTCTTCACACGGACGCGAGTGAAAGCCCGAATTTTGAAAATAATTATTTTCAGAACTTATGTAAGTAAACTGACATCTTGGTAATGCACTTTATTCTCTAGGCTTAATTTTCTTCCCTACCAAAATCAAGGGCTGAATTTTATGATTTTCATGATCCCTTTTAGCATTTCCTTCTGATACATTAATCCATTTTTATGAATTTTAAAAAGCGTGATTTTTCTTGTTATTATGGCAGTGTTATGACATATAGATTGAATAACTGAGTATTAATTCACATTCTTGGATCAATTTCTGTCTACAGCAAAATATATTTTGCTTAATTATTTGCATATTTTAAGTAAAAATATTGTGTGACCTGAGGTATCAAGATCATTGCTTTAATAAACCACTTTAACCACCTTTTTTTTTTTTCAGAATAGCCAGTGTTTCCTAGTAATTAATTTTCTAAAAACATAAAGATCCCCAGAAGCATGATACCAGGCACTCTTTTTCACTGCCACAACCTTTGTTCCATATGTTTGAAATTTACCATATGCTTTGTTGAACTCCGAATATCTTTTCACAACTTATGTAAGTAAATTAACACCTTGGTAATGCACTTTAACTGAGACAGGTCTCAGTTAATTTAGAAAGTTGAGTTTGCCATGGTTGAGATGGCCACCTACAACACAGCCTCAGGAGGTCTTGATGACATGTGCCAGAGGTGGTCAGAGCACAGTTTGGTTTTATACATTTTGGGGAGACTTGAGACATAGATCAACATATATAAGATGAACATTGGTTCTGTCTGGAAAGACAGGACAACTGGAAGCAAAGGTGGGACAACTGGAAGCAGGGAGGGGGCTTCCAGTTCACAGGTAGATAAGAGACAAACAGTTGCATTCTTTTGAGTTTCTGATTAGCGTCTCCAAAGGAGGCAATCAGATACGCATTTATCTCAGTGAGCAGAGGGGTGACTTTTAATAGAATGGGAGGCAGGTTTGGCCTAAGCAGCTGCCAGCTTGACTTTTAGTTTAGTGATTCTGGGGCCTTAAGATTTATTTTTCTTTCACAGATTCAATTCTAACAAAGGTGTCAGTAGTCAGAACTGTCGTGGATATTTAGCAATATGCGCTGCATTAAAATTGTATTAATTCCTGTCTTCCTTTTTGTGCTTCAGAAATATCAGACATGGAACGGATTTTACTTCAGATAATTAAGAATTGGCTCTTTGATCTTGGTTCCAGGCAAATTACCTCTGAGTTTGTGACAACAGAAAATGTAACTTTGTAATTTCTTACTACAATTCACTACTGATTTTTAAGTGTCTTGAAAACTCATTGTATCAATGTCAATTGTGACTTTTACATAATGCTAAATTTTATGAAAATATCATTACAGTTAATGCTTAAGGATACATAAATTCCATAAAGAAATACCAACTACTATTAATAATATCAGATAAAATAATGGAAAGGATACTATAATAGAAGTCAGAGAGCCTAAGTTACATTTCTAGCTCTTATAGGAATTGATAATAGGTAATTTAATTTGGCAGGTAATTTAATTTTTTAAGGGTTGTCTGATCCTTAATATGCAAAGGGAGGGGGCTGGACCATGTAATCTCTAAATGCAGTCCAGTAATTGAAACAGAAAAAAGAAGGAAAGAAAGGAGGAAGAGAGAAAGGAAGGAAGGTAGGGAGGGAGGGAAAAGGATAAAGGAAAATGAGCAGAACTGATAAAATCATTCTTCATGCTGCTATGTGTAAGGAATTAGATGTACTAGCAGAACTCACTTGTTTCTTCTACTTCTCTCTCCATGCCTACAATGCCAAATCAGTATCTTATTTTGCTTTTTTTGAACAAAGAACATAAGGTGAAAATGTTGTCAGTGTTTGAGAAATGTACTGCCTTAGGTTCTGCCCCCTTCTCTTCTGCTCTCCTTTTGCTCTTCTTGGTTTGTTGGTTTATTTCAATCCCCTAGTCACCATTTCCCTTCTCTATTTCTTCCAACATAAATAGAAAGAGAACTCCTGAACACATGTTTTTATGTTCTCTCTTCTTCCCACATAAAAGAGGATCGAAAGGAGCAGGCTGTGGTTGGTGAATGATGAGTGGTTTTGCTCATCAACATGCATACTGGTGTGTCTCTTTAGCTCTTTGCACACTACATGCTGCTTATCACATGGGCATTGAGTGAGCTCATAAAAGCCCATGGAAGCAGGCAACATCAATCCTCTGCCTTCCAGCTCCCTCCTCTGTTGCAATGAGGCCACATTTGGCTGCTGCACTTGAGAGAATCAGTTTTTATTGGCTAAAATTGCTTTTTGCTTCAGAGCTCTCAAAACTGCCTTAGGAAAAACAAAACAACAACAAAAAACGTGGTCTGTTTTTCCCTTTCATGCAGCTTTTGGGATAGCCCAACATTACTGGCTTGTGTGTGTGTGTGTGTGTGTGTATGTACATATATACATATATATACATATATATATATTTTTTTTAGAAGAGCCAGTTAAAAAATTACCTTTATAGATACTAGAAAGTTATTTGTTACTTAAAAAATAAAGGAAAAAAATGAATTGAAAATATGTCAGATCATTCATAGTGCATTCATCAACAGCAGCAGCTCCCTACCCTTAGAATCAATGTACTAGTGATAGGCCACTATATCAATTTTAAACTATCAGAAGAAGAAAAGGAGTAAAGAGGACCTCAGTAACCTGATTAAGTATTGCAGGTGAGAGAGAGCAGATCAACATAAACAGCAATTCCATTTTGATTCAGTGCCCTTTTTCATCTGAAGAAGTGAAGTATTTCAAAATATTTGAAACTCCCTCCTGGTAGAAAGTTGCTTAGTGAAAGATGCTGACTCATTTCTGTGAACGACGATATTGGATATTGTAATCTGCATTATTTAGCCCGTTGTGTGATATTAATCCATATTTTAAAAAGAAAAGAGAGTAGACGAGAGAGAAGAGAAGAGCAGAGAGGAGAAATGGAGACACAGAAGTGAAGGAAGGCTATATGCCTCAGGTGGAGTAACTCAGAAGCTTGCAGCATAACCAGAAACATATGCTATTTCCAGATTTCTCATGCAAAACACAAGTTATAAAAATAGGATTTTATTCACCAGGATGAACATGCAGATTGCCAGAAAAGCAATAACTTTATTGAAAGCCATTGCTATGGATGAAAGCTCCTGATCTAGTTCTCTTATTTTTTCACTGGGATGCATTGACATCTACATGAAAACCCATTCAATAGACACTGTTAACATTTATATATTCTGAAAAGCAAAATCATGGGCATCATACTCTTAGTTTCTAAAAGAGTTCCATTCCCTAAAGTCATGTAAGTCCAAAATAAATCAAGATCAGAACTGAGAACGTTATGGTCCAGATTCCTTTGGCCTATTTCCTGAATGAATTAAGCTTAGTGCATTTGTATGAAGTATTCTGTCAATCTTCATTTGTTCAAATTTTGTGCCAAGAAATATTTTAGTGTTGAACAACTGTATGGTACTGAATAAGGCATATCTCTCTCCCCTTTGAGCTTGCAATCAAGTGGGTACAAACAAAAACAAATCATTAACATATAAATAAATAAGATCCATACATTAATTGGGCAGTGTTTAGTGCAGTTAAGAAAAACACTCTAGATACTTTAAACAGAAGAGTTTGAAACAGAAAGTTAAATGCTCAAAAGCCCTCCAGTGTCGTGTAACCACATTCAAAGAGCTAGTGTTGAGCCACAGTTGCCTCTAGCATCCATGAAACTAGAGAGAATACACTGAAACACAAAATAGCGTCTTGGTCTTCTTATCTCAACAACCTTGTTTGTCAGTGTAAGCAAGACAATAGCCTGTACTTCACTTCTGTTTTTCAAAAGTTACTTAAAACTTAATTTTGATTGAGAATTCTAGTGCAAAGAAGTCTGGTAAGTGTAGATTTTTTAGCTCACCAGTGTCTGTGGTATAGAAAGGCAGTTTAGAGGGAGGGTAGAGTGGAGGTTGAGTGGATCAATTCACATAATCTATCATACTGCAGATTAAGATAAATAATATAAGGAAGTAATATAAATGATGTGACAGAAAATAAAACGTCAGTGGTAGCAGCTTACTATGATAGGCTGGTCAGAGAGGGCTCTTTGAGTAGCTGATATTTGATTGTAGACCTGAAGAAAGGCACTGATGTTAGCCATCTGAAGAGCTAGAGGAAAAAAAACCCGCAAAGTAATGAGCAAGGAGAAAGACAGCGTATTGCGAAGGGGCTTGATGCATCTGAGGAAGAGAAAGAAGCCAAGTGTGGCTCAATTGCAATGAAGTGAGAGAGTGGGTCTTGAAGGTATAACACGAAGAGAGAAAGCCAAGTAAAACTAGAATCATGCTGGATCTTACAAATCATAAGATAAATAAACAACTACTAAAAAGTTTCAAGCAGAACAGCAATATGATCTGATTCGCTTTCTAACCAACTATTAAGTCTATGTGCTACATAGACTGTGGATTGAGATGATTCAACACAGAAGCTGGAAAATAAGTTAGGGACTCTTGTGAGAATCTCTTACGGCTTAGACTCACAGGCATTGTAAGTCTGCTGCAGGAAAACAATGGAATTTGAGGCATAGCATGGGGTAGACCTGACAGATCATGATATGTCCCATGGAACACGGCAAGGGTATATTAGAAAGAGAAGATCAAAGGATGGGTGGAAAAATTCATTGCACTTCCAAGTCTTTTCCTTACCATTGCTCCTGACACTGTAGCTTTTATTTTTTCTCACCGCTTGAACTTGACATTTGATATTTCCTTTAATTCTGACTTTAGTTCTCCTTCAGGACTGCAGTTGTACTTACCCTTTGGATTGAGACTGCTTCTAACATATGACAAGAACAACCTAATTCAATACAGTCTTATCCACTGTTCGTTTGAGCTAACACGAGCAGCCAGTTTGGCCAAAAACTTTGCTGATGACTTTGGGGGAGTGATGGTAATTGCATAACTTAAAAGATTATTTTAACTTTCCCAATTCTTGAAGAACATAGATCTCAAAAATAAGTAAAATAAGTTTCACAACATTTATTTAATACATTCTTTACAAAATACCCTGACCAATAAATGCATTACTTCAGGATTACTTGATCTGGGAGTGGGTGACCAAGAACTTTTGCCCTCCTTTTTCCAGACTGACAACAAAAATATTTATGTTCACTGTGTCAAATGTCACTGCTGAATTTTTTTTGGAAATAAATGGCATTTGCATAGTTTGAAAACAGCAGAACTTGAGGAATTTTTGTTGATTACTCAGTCAGTTACAGTTTTCTAACCAGGCTGTGGCAAGCAAACAACTTGAAAGAAAATTGACAGGAGACAAGTAACTCTAGGTCAAAGAAAATGCTCTTAGATGACAGAATGAATTAAGGCACAGGCAAATACCTCAGAAATAAAGGTGATAGCAAAGTTGAGGAAAACAGATGTTATGTTGACCTCAGTTCATTGGAATCAAATAACTAATTTGCTTACCATCCTCTAATACTTTGAAATGGTCCCTGAGGAAGCCAGGAGTAGCAATGAATTTGTAAACTGGATACTTCCACATTTTGGTGAGGTGCAGTTTGTGAGAACAAAAGCAATCCCTGTTGGAACGCAAACACAATGCTGCAATAACATTAGCACAATGTAAGGTCCCAGCTGACAACATTGGAGGCAGCAACCTGAAATATGGGGAAATAACCACATCGGTTTTCTCTCCATTTCACTGCTTGATTGAAACACATAGCCAAGCATAACTCAGCTGACAGGCGAGAGGGACCCTCCAGCACAATGGGACACTATCAGTAACACCTTCAGCATATTCAGTCTCAGTCAGAAGCTGAAAGTCTGAGTTGATTCTCTTTCAAAAGGTCTAGAGCCTTTCTCTCAAACCTGTATCAGTTTCAAGTAGCTAGTCATAGTATTCAGGTCTAAAAATATATTAAATTACCTGTTGACAGCTAGAAGTCAAGATGCCTGGTTTTTTGTGACGTTAGTTCTATTCCTTAAAATTTCTGAGTTTCAATTACCTGTTTTGTTAAAGACATATATATATATAGTGAACCACATACTTAAGACAGGTCTCAATCAATATAGAAAGTTTATTTTGCCAAGGTTAAAAACGCACCTGTGACACAGCCTCAAGAGGTCCTGAGGCTGAGGCTGAAGAATCACTTGAGCTCAACAGTTTGAGGCTGCAGTGAGCTATGATTGTGCCACTGCACACCAGCTTGAGTGAAGGAACAAGATACTGTTTTGAAAAAAACAAAACAAAAAACAGCATACTAGGGGCCAGAACATAGGCAAATTATTTGAAATACTTAGCCTCAATTTCCTTATGTGGAAAAGAAAAATAATTGTAACTTCTGAGCTATTATATCACAGAGATAGTTTAAGTATTAGACAGTCTATATAAAACAGCGTAGGACCTAAATAAGCATCCCATTCATGTTTATTAGAGGAATTAATACACGAATGAGTTAATGATATTATTATTTCAATTGGAATTCAAATACTAGTTATCTGAATCAGTTTGATCAATTCTACTCAATACATTTATATTGTCACCTCTCAATCGTAGCTTTTATCTATAAAATGCACTACTTGATTACATCAACAATTCTCAAACACTCATGCATAAAAGAAGCATTCAGAGACTTCGTTAAAAATTAAGATTCCTTGGTCCCATACCAAAGCAGTCTTAATTAGAAGAGCTACGGTGAGGCCTGTGAATCTGTATTTTCAAAAGCATCACAGTTGATTATGGTTCACTTGGACAAAACATGTTTTTTTTTAAAAGTCTGGGCTAAGATCTCTCCGGGCTCTAAAGTTTTCTTCATTCTCATTACAACAAACTATTTCAAAAAAATCCACCTGCTACAATTTGAGGTTATTGACTCATTAATAAAAGAATCCCATGATCATATATATGTATGTACAAGCACATGCACAGATGCACACATACACACACACACACACAAACATACTCAGCTGAACACTCACAGAAATTCCACTCTTACATCATCTGTACTGCTGATTAAAGTACTTGATTTTGAATGATGGGAGAAGTAACCATGATGCAGGGCTGCCATGTTGTAAAATTCCTGGAGGTATCTTAATCACATTGATCAGCTAAGTCAGCCAGCTCAGATAAGAAATCTCCTATTCAAAATGCCTAAAAGATATTCTCAAAGTCAGAGTGAAACTGAGACTAAAACAAAAATTGCAGCACTCCTGACCTCATTATACTTCCTACTTCCCGAATAGCAATGCCCAAATACTAAATCTCTACATGAGCAACCTGACACTCAAAGTCCTGTCACGTTCCCCCTTGCGTCTCTAGAACCAGCCCAGGTTTGTGGTTGGAGAGAAGGAATGTAACTACAGGAACATTTTCTCATCTCTTTTAAATAGCCTCAAATTTCTTCTATAGGAAGGCAGACACCTGGTAATCTCAAATTGAAGCCAAAGCACAAAGATAACTGGGAGAAGACACCAATCACTTCACAAACAGAGCATGAAAAATTTCATCACCCTAACAGCAGATCTGCTTTACTCCTTGTACATTTTTCTATAGAGTCATTTTGTGAATAAATCTTCCCCCGTGGAGGAGCATATTCCATTAGCTGCCAAGGTTGAGGAATGAGAGGAATCGGTGCTCTGTGAAGAGCAGCTCAGTTCACACAGCCTCAGGGCTGGCACCTTCTCAGTCTTTCTTAATGGTGCCTTTTGGGAAAAGTGCCTTCCTTTTATATCGAAACAGAAGTACATTCAATTTCCCATATGGGTATGACCCTAGGAAGAGTAGGAAGAAATAGAAAAACTAGACACTCAAATGTATTTAAGTGAGTAGCATGAAAAAACAGGAGTATTAGGCTCTCTTGTCCAGTTTTATAGTTGAATTCAGGGTAATCTCCAGCCTCTACAGTTATTGGAGGCAAAATTTAATCTGACGTCAATAATAGATGAATAACACAAACTTAGACACGGGAGTATATGTGTACATGTATGGTGATCATGAGAATATGCCTCTCAAATCTCCAACTGCAGTAAGTGTAATTGACCAAGAGTCCCAGCTGCAACCCCTAAAACCCACTGCTGTGTTTGTGAAGAGGACACATTTCCTATGGCAGCTCTCAGTCAATGACAAAACATGGTAGAGATACTAAGGAAGTCTAGTGCTGGAGAAGCTAGCCTCTTCTAATGGATGACTTTGGCTTGCTAAATTTTCCATAAAATGGCAAGTGTAGTCTAAGATGCTTCCATTCAAACTTTTTTCCTGCCTTCCCTTTCTCCTTCACTCTGGTTCAGACTTGTATCATGGGCTGATGGTGCTCTCAGACTCTCCTGTCTCCCTCCCCATTTTCTCCCACAGTTTTTTTAAATAGTAAATTTCAGAATATTTAATCTCCTTTTGGTGAGCTTATCAGAAAACTCAGACTAACACAAAATACTTCTGTATATTTTTTAATTAAATATTTCAGTAAATTATTAATCAGGGTTGTAATACTTAAAAAGGTGGGATAAGAGCATGGTTTTAGTAGGGGAAGGACCAAATAAGTTTAATTTTGTTCTAAGCATTAGATCTACTTACTCTGTGCAAATAGTACTTCAAGTTGTTCATCTCTAGCCCAGTTTATCAGAAGAAGATTGTGAAATTTAGCAGTAAAGCTCGTTAGTAATAATGTCTACTTGTGCTTAATTTAATCTTTGTAGACGGCAGTCCCTCCAGTTACCCTAGGACAAAGTGTCAAATAGATTTATTTTATTGAAGTCTTCATAAAAATGGTACTATTTGTTGAGAGTGAATAGTCTGATGTCACTGAATATGAGACTAGTTGGTAAACATCTTTTGATCAGTGATGTCTGACAACAATGTTCTTGCATGGAGACCACAGTGATGTCAGAAAGCTGACTGAGCACTGTACTGTTTGGGGACCTGAGTCTTGGACGGATATCATCTCTCTAATTCAGTTTTTTGTATGTTTAAATAAAATACAAATATTCTTTGAAATGAAATATCAAACAGGACTTTAACAAAATAAGTTAGAACAAGATAATTATGATTAAAATTGGGACTAGCCTTCCTTAAAGCCCCTGATTCAGTCCCTGGTATGCTCCCTCACCAACTTAGGACCCACTATAAGGAACTGAAACTAACGCTCAAATGAGGTCTTACTATTCTCTCTTCAACACTAAATTAATGCCCCCAATCTTTATAAAAAGAAAATTCATATATCTAACATTATTAATCATGAAAGATAATTCACTGAAGGTGATTGATCATAAAAATTCCCCACTGAACTTCTCACAAGTTCATATTTTTCTTCATGATGAAAAATATATGTGGCTTGCAGAGGATTCCTATATACAGAAAATCATTTCCTATAGCTTATATGTCTGACACTACAGTGGTACTCAAATGTGAAAGCACTTTGAAAACAAATGATGCCTTATTTTAAAGCACCCATTCCCTCCTCCCAAGATTTACTAAATGAGAGTGTTCAAAGGTTAAGACCAGAGATTCTGTCTCCAATCAAAGCAAAATGACACCCCAGAAGTGATTTCGATATACAGGTAAATTTGGGAACATTATTTCCACAAGAAATAATGAATCTAAATTATATGGATTAAGGGCTGACAATTAGTCAATTTCTAATTAAAATTTCCAGGAAGATCCAGGTCTTAATTAAAACTTTGCAGAATATTTTATGATAGTAGGTGGGTTTCTAAATACAGTTTAACTTTACTTTTTCTCATCTATAAATTAGAGAATATAAAAACACCCATTTCCTGTACAATTTTTATGAGAACATTTTCTTTGAAATATGAAGGCTTAAGTGTTCCTAACATTGGTTTTAAATAAGCATTATTCACCAGTATACACATTGCATGTTGTATATGAATTATCTGTGTCCTTATCTAAGGTCAGCCCCTCTACCTGATCACTAGATCCTTCTCCTTCTTGTCTACTCAGGAACATCATTCAGATATTCCTTGTCTCTATTCGGCATCATGATTGTTATCGACTTTATCGAATACTCTCATGAACACACTCATGTGCTATAGTATCTCTGAATAAATAAATTATCTTAACTACATATCCTTTCTTAGCTGCATCCCATTTCCTGCTTCCCTTAAAAATAAAATTTCTTCATATAGTTATCTATATTTTTATCTCCAAATTTTCTCTTCCAGATTCCTCATACCTAACATTCCATCAAACACTCATCTCCATGTAGGTTATACCTGTAATTATATAACTTAGTAAATTAGTCCTGTGACTTATCTTAATGGAAACAGTGTTCACTCTCTGTGAAATATCTTCTCTTGGCTTCCAGGGCATGACAGTCTTGGTTCCTGCCTTACTACACTGACCATTCCTTCTTAGTTCCCTTTACTTGCTTTTCCTCATGTTTCCAATGTTTTAATGCTGGGATTCTTCAAAGTTCAGTCCATGGCCCTCCTCTCTTCTCTGTCTGTTTACAGGATACTCTTACCTAGTCTCATGGCATTATGCAGATGACTTCCAAATTTAAATGTCCAACTTGAACCTGCCACGTAAATTCCAGACGTGTCAATCCAACTCTCTAACTGACCTCTCCATTTGATGTCTAATAATCATCTCAGATTTGACTTGTCCTAAACCAAGTTCTTGATACTTCTCCCAAAATTTTGCTCCTCCCACAGTCCTCCAGATCTTAGCAAACAATAACTCTGTTTTTTTTTTGTTTGTTTTTTTTGAGATGGAGTCTTACTCTGTCACCCAGGCTGGAGTGCAGTGGCGTGATCTCGGCTCACTACAACTTCTGCCTCCTGGGTTCAAGCGATTCTCCTGCCTTAGCCTCCTGAGCAGCTAGAACTACAAGCGCGTGCCCCCACACCCAGCTAATTTTTTTGTATTTTTATTAGAGGCGGGGTTTCACCATGTTAGCCAGAATGGTCTCGATTGTTCTGGAGTCTTTCTCTAATACACTACATACAATCTATAGGCAAATTCTGTTGGCATCGCCTTTGAAATCTACCCCAAATCTTACTATTTTTACAGCACTTCAACCACTAGTACCTTATCAAAAACCACTTCTATATTTTTTGTAAATTATTGGAACAGCCCTTTACCTGGTCTTCCTGTTTCTGCCTTTTGCATCTCTTCTTCCTTCCTCTCCTCCACACATACCACTAAAATCACAACATTGCAACTACAGTAATAAATACATCACTTCTCTGCACAAAAGCTTCTGGTGGCTTCCCCCCTCACTCAGGAAGTCTTTATAGTACTCCGCAAGATCACTTTCTGGCCTTTCCTGTTGGACTCATTTTCTATTTCTACCTTGCCCACTCTGTTGCAGCCACACTCTCCTCCCTGCTGATTTGTGAACACACTGACCATGCTCTTGCTTCAAGAAGACTTACATTGCTGTTCCCTCTGCCGGGAGGACAGTTCCTCTAGTATCCACTCACCTCATTCAGTTTCTGCACAAATGTCACTTTTACAATAAAGTCATCCCTAAAGAACTAATTTAAAATTGTACCCTACTAAAAAGCAATCCGCTTACCTCACTTAGAACACTCTAAAAGTGCTCTAAAGGACTAAATTAGCAATTTAGCCCTTTAGTACCCCACTGATTAGCAATCCCCTTACCCCACTTAGAGAGTGCTCTACTAGTACTTTAGATAGTAGCATCTAAACAGTGATGCTACTGTCACACTAAAAGTCACCATCATAGGTAGGTACATACATTTAAATCAAATAAACTTAATCACCTAATTAGAACATTATATTTCATCTACGATATCCACATATTCAACAGGTATTTATTGACCATGTTGTACAATTTTCTAGGTACAGAAGATACATCACTTAACAAAGCAGATCACTACACTTGGTTACTTGGAGTTTATATTTGAATTGGTAAAATATATGGCAGAAACTAAAAGTGCTGAAAAGTACTAAATTAGTAATGAGTAATTTACTGATTAGCAATCCTCTTACCCCACTTATAGAGTGCTCTTCTAGTTCTTTAGATAGCAGCATCTAAACAGTAGCATCTAAACCCCTTGGGATTGCTAATTACCCTACTTTAGGAGGTAATTACATGAGGAGGGCGAAGCCCTTATGGAAGGAATTAGAGTCCTTATAAAAGAACTTGAGACAGTGGGTCCACTCTCTTTTGCTCTTCCACCATGTGAGGACACAGCATTCAAAGCACCACCTTGGAATCAGAAACAAGGCTCTCACCAGACACCAAACCTGCCTGCCCCTTGATCTTGGACATCCAGCCTTCAGAACTATGAGAAGTACATTTCTATTATTTATGAATTACCCAGTCCGGTATTTTACTATAGCAGCATAAAGAGACTGTGATAGAAGGTATGAATTTTTGTTCTAAACGAGGACTGGGGGTGGTAGGAATTTGAAAACAACGCTAATACAACAAATCAGTTAGATTGCTTCTAGCTATTTTATTCTTCTTTCATTAATTAGTAATTCCAATCCACCTCTGGGTCTGAAGTTTTGCAGGTAAAACAAGTTCCTTTTAGATATTTTCCTCTGAAAAGAATTGGGGAAATGTTGAAAAGTAAAAGGAAAAGGGAAAGGAGTGATCCTGACATTTACGAATTTGTGATATTATGTACTGAAATGATAAGCTGATTGTATATTTCTGCCTAGTCTGCATATAGGGAGGTTACTCAGGTAAACTACTACTGTTGCTTATTGAATTATCCCAGTGTCACTTCTCCCTACAACACACGTGGCATCATAATGACATGATGGTGTCACTCTGCCATCTCGAATAAGTAATCAAAGAAACCAGGATGTGAGTTATAATGAGACTGTTGCCAAAGTATGGAATTTCTTATGAGTAATATGTTTTTTGTTTGTTTGTTTAAATTTGGTTTGGGGGGAAAATTATATATTCTGCATTGATAAGTTAAACAAATTATGTTTTTTATTCTATTATAATAAATATTTTTATTATCTTAAAGATTGCTTTTTTATAAGATAAAATAACAATTGTAACTCAAATAATTTAGTTTTAAGTATCTAAGCTTTTTATTAATGTAGAAGAATCAGAGATAAATAGATAAGGAAAGGGGATTGTCCCCCAGATTTTTTTTTTTTTTTTCTGTGATCTTGGCTCACTGCAACCACTGCCTCCTGGGTTCAAGCGATTCTCCTGCCTAAGCCTCCTGAGTAGCTGGGATTACAGGCTTCCGCCACCACACCCAGTGAATTTTTGTATTTTTAGTAGAGACGGAGTTTCACCACGTTGGCCCAGCTGGTCTCCAACTCCTGACCTCATGATCTGCCTGCCTCGGCCTCCTAAAGTGCTGGGATTACAGGCGTGAGCCATCGCGCCCAGCCAGGATTATATATATATATATATTTTTTTAGAAAAATAGACAATACCTATCACACAGGATAGGATTATTATAAGAAGGCAATGATGTAACATTTGAAAAGAATTTTGTAAATGTATTATTACTATACTGTGAATGCTTGATAGAAAAAGAAAGAACAAATGAAAGAAAGAAAACTATTACTAGAATAATAGTTGTTCCTTATCTACACCATCCAGAAAGTTTCTGTAACACAGTGAGAACTTCAGTGTCATTTTACGTACTAAATCATGGAGACAATTCAAAACCACACCAAACATACTCATTTAAATATCATGATCTCTTGGTTTTAAAAGTTTGTAAGATAACTCAAATTAGCCAATTTTAAGTTTAAACTAAAATAATATATATAATTGTTTTAATCTAATATAATTTCTAAAATTTTAGGAAGTACAGTAAAATCCATGGAATTGGATGTTAAGTTTATTAGTATATTTTAAAGGAATATCTGCAGAGCAGAAAAATACACAAAGACTAGTTAATCTTTTGTAAACTTCTACTGCCACTTCTCAAATATAAATTAAATTTTTAAAAAATTTTGTTTAGAAAGTGTCAAAAATTGTTAATAAGAAAAGTCACTGATAGGATTGGAACATGTTACTTATGTTAATAGTGCATACTTTAATGCTTAACATCAGGTTGCTATAATTTAAACATGTCCCTCAAAGTTCATGTGTGGAAAACTTAATCCCCATTGCAACAGCATTAGGAGGAGGATCCCAATAAGGGGTGATTAGGTCATAAGGGCTTTGCCCTTATGAATGCATTAATGTTGTTATTGCTAGAGTGGGTTAATTATCTTGAGGGTAGGCTTGTTAAAAGGAAGTTAAAACCCCTCTTTATCTCTTGCTTTCCCAAATTCTCTCTAGCCCTTCCACCTTCTGCCATGGGATGGCACAGCAAGAAGGCCCTCATCAGATACAGGCCCCCCAGCCTTGGTTTTCCAGTCATTAGAACTGTACGAAATAAATGTCTTTTCCTTATAAATTACTTAATCTGTGGTATTCAGTTATAGCAACACAAAATGGACAAAGACACAGGTGTTACTTTTCTGCATTATTTTTGGATCTCATCCTGAGGTAAGATAGCAATAGCTGTATCATTAGTGAGTCAACTCAGTTCGCTAACAGCATGACAGTAAGAAATAAAACCACTCATCACAACAAAATGGGTAATCTCACCTGTGAAGAAGCTAACTCTCCCAAAGTGGTAAGGAAAATAAAGCTTCTGTGCAACTAGATAACATCCAAATATAGACAAAATGAGAAAAATGTGGTTGGTAGAAAATTCAAATTAAAGTGATTTTTCAAATATTCTAAGATGCAATGTACTTTTATTTCTGGAATATCATTTTTTGAAACACAGTAGTGCATACTCTGCCAAGGATGAGACAAGCAAATGCTCTTTATCTAGCTTATCTAAATAACCTATATATAATAGCTTATGATATAATGTAATATAAATAACCCAATATATAACCTATGATAATTATAACCCAGAATAATTAAAACTGTTGACTTTTTCAAACCAAGAAATTCATACAGGAGTTTTAAAATACTATATCATAATTACACATTGAACATGAAATGTGCAGAGCTGTTTATTCATTGTAAAATTTTGTATTAATTTATTTTTCTATGGTAGTTTGAGAAATTCATTGTAAATACAGGCTTCAAATTATATTAATTTTCAAGTTCTTTTCTAAAAAATACTTTCTTCTACATAAATCTTTATTAAATGTATGCAGCTTTGTGATAAACACTGTAGGGGTATAGAAGTATGTAAGAGTTGCTTTTGTCACCAGGAACTTTCAGTCTAGTAAAAAAAAAAAGCAAACATGAAGGATGTGGGTTAGTAAATAAATAACAATAAAGTAAATAAAACTCGGCTCAAACAGGCACACTAAGCCCAATTCAAGGATCCAGGAGTCATAATATATATTTGTCACAGTGGCTTTTCTATAGGAGTTCACCTGCTATTGGGGGAGATAGATTGATAATACAGATCATTCTAGTGTAAAGCAGTAATTTACAAAACAGAGGTGAGCACGAGGTAATAAATCCTTCATTTACAGAGTGTTTTCTGAGAATTTATGAAGATATGCTTTCAAATTATACACTAACATTTGTGATCATTTTTAAACGAAAGCACATGAATTAGCCATGGATGATGCTACAAGCTTTGGCCTTGGTGGGAGAAAATACAATTTCTGTTAATTTCAGTAATTTCACCAAGTTTTATGATATTGAGCCAGTTCCTGTAACCTCTTCATCATTTCCTTCTACATAAAAACAAAGGTTTTGCTTGACTGGGGTTCTAAATATGGGATCCACTGACAGGAAGAAGTCTGTGGGTAGAGTTCACAGGGTCTATAAATTGGAATGGAAAAACAAAATCATATTCACTAACTTCTAATAGACATTTAGCATTTCCTTTCATTATGAATGTGCATGGCTAATCATAGAAGGATTTGCAGCACCTCCAAATTTGACACCATGAGACGTCACAGTCACAGGTATTTTCATATGACATTATAGAATTGCAGATACTTCAAAATGTTAATGAGATAACATTATTTTACCCTGTTATACAATATTTTAATATGTAACAATATGTATTGCAATATCACAAATTAGGTTTTTAAAGAATATTTTGATAATTATATTTCAGTGTTGTTGGATTATTTATAATTCCATGTATACATTCTATGCATGTAAGAACATTATTTTGAAAAACGGGTTCACCAGACTTCCAAAAGGGTCAAAAAAAAAGGAAGTCAAAAATTCCTGCTGTATACAATCTTGAGGACTCAGTACAAATATATAATATTTTCAGCACTAATTATTATCTAGGGCATTTACACTTTGCTATTCTCACCATGCAATAATTTCTAAGAGTGTTAAGGCAAAACAGAGGGGGGCCTGAGGTATTATATATAGTCTTGATTCTGGAAACCTAGAAGTCTTGGAAGTAATTCTACTCTTAACTAGTAGTTCTCTGTCTATGGATTGGTGTTTTTCTAGAATGATGTTTCAATGGTAAAATTTATAGTAATTTAAATCTGTTCTTTGGGAGAGTTGTGAAAGGTTTTTTATTTTACCGTGTTGTTAGAATGTTAGTCCTTTTCTTTCTTGTAAGATGAATACTACAGACATTGTTTACATGGCACTTCCTAGCCTGTTTAAGGCTGTAAAGACTAGAATATATGATGAATTTTTACGGCTTTTAGCATATTCTAGGGGTGTAAAGCATCTGAACATGAAAATTGAAAACAACAGCAAGGAAAACTGACAAGCAATGCAGCCACATTTTGTAGAATTTCTGTGTGCATTTTTTTTCAAGAACGCCTGTTGTTAGTTTAGACACTCATGTGTCTAATCCATTTTGGTTTTCTGACTTCTTGGCCTGGCTTCACCAATGTTCCTGTGACCAGTCACCTAATTTCACCTTTGGGATCACCTCTTCCTGACACTAGATATCAAGCAGCCTGACAAAAAACTTTAGAAAATACTTAGGAAAGCTTCTTAGTTAGAGAGTTTTATAGTGGATAAAGACTTTAGTGAAGGCTCTGAGAAATTACAATACTTGGAAAATTAGAGGATGCAGTTGAGGATTTCCCAGGACTTAAATGTTCAATGACTGCCCTGCTGGATTTCAGACTTGCATGGGCTTGTAGTCCCTTTTATTTGGCTAATTTCTACCACTTGGAATGAGTGTATTTACCCAATGCCTGTACCTCTATTGTATCTAAGAAGTAACTAACTTGCTTTTGATTTTGTAAGCTCACAGGCAGAACGGTCTTGCCTTGTCTCAGATGAGACTATGAACTTGGACTTTTCTGTTAATGCTAAAATTGATGTAGAAAATTTCTTGATCACTTTGCCAGCCAGGACCTCCAGCTGGCGACATACACCCCCACCCCCTGCCTGGGCCTCACTTGGCCCTGGGCCTGCAGCTGGAGGCACCTTGCCCACTCATCTCCCCTTGGCTAATATTGGCTGGCAACCAGCTCAGTCTGAGGATGGGCTGGGAACACCTCGGCCCACATATATTATACCTTGTACCCACATATGTTGGTTCCTGAGCTCTTGTCCCATGTCCAAGAAGACTGAGGATATGCTGACAGCTGAAGGGTTAGTATGGGTGGAGAAGAATTTTATTGAGTGATGGAACAGCTCTCAGCAGAGAGGAGAAGCAGCAGGGGGTGGTGCCCCACCCCTGCAGTTGGGTGGTTTTGTTTTCTCATTGTGGCTGGGTCTGGAGCTTTTCATAAACTCTGAATGGCAAGTGTGTGCTAATTGGTTTGTGAGTATGCAAAAAAGGTTAAAGTGAAGACATCACTCAAAGGAGGGCAAGACAGTGTAGAAAACCAATTAGGAAAGAGTAGGTTTATGTAAAACAGGTGAAGGGTGGGGATCAATCAGAGCAAAGTATGCCAAGTGGGAAGACAGGTTCTCAACATGGTCTGAGGATTTAGCTTGGCTTTCAGGCTTTAAGCTGTCTTCAGCTTGGAGGTGGGGATTCACTGGGGACCTACCCCTATCTGCCTAGGCATTTGACTGCCTCCTGTTACTATCAAAATGAGTTAAGACTTTGGGGAACTGTTGGGAAGGCATGATTGTGTTTTGAAATGTGAGGACATGAAATTTGGAAGGGGCCAGAGACAGAATGATATGGTTTGGCTGTGTCCTCTCCAAAATCTCATCTTGAATTGTAGTTCTCATAATCCCCACATGTCATGGGAAGAACCAGATGTAAGGCAATTTAATCATGGGGACAGTTACCTTCATGCTGTTCTTGTGACAGTAAGTGAGTTCTCAAGAGGTCTGATGGTTTTATAAGGGGCTTTTTCCTCTTTTGCTCAGCACTTCTCCTTGCTGCTGCCATGTGAAGATGGACATGTTTGCTTCCCCTTTCACCATGATTGTAAGTTTTCTGAGGCCTCCCCAGCCATGCTGAACTGTGAGTCAATTAAACTTCTTTCCTTTCTTTTATAAATTACCCAGTCTCAGGTATGTCTTTATTAGGCACATGATAATGGACTAATACAACTATTTTATTAATAAGTAATCGAGTAATCTCTTTTTGAGACAAGGTCTTGCTCTGTCAACTGGGCTGGTGTGATCACAGCTCTCATGCAACCTCCACTTCTGGGGCTCAAGCAATCCTCCCACCTCAGCCTCTTGAGCACCTGGGACTAGAGGCTTGCACCACCACACCCAGCTAATTTTTCTTTATTTATTTTTATTTTTTTTGTAGAGGTGTGATTTCTCCACATTTTTTAGGCTGGTCCTGAACTTCTGGGGTCTAGTGTTCTGCCTGCCTCGACGTCTCAGTGCTGGAATTACAGGCCTGAGCCACTGCAACTGGCTAGCTTGTAGTCTCTTGAAGTACAGAATTGAAACTGGCAAAACAAATTGGCTACAGGTTTTTAGACTGGAATAAATTAATATATATTATTAAAAAGATCATATTGTCCCATTATTAAAAATTATTTGAAAATAAAGTCAACCATAATCCCAAACCACTGATGACCCATTTACTTCTTAAATTATTATTTTCACTTTCTGATTTTTAGTCAAGGATATTTTTGCAAAGTTTATTTATTTATTTTCATCATTTAGGTATCAGAGCAAGTATTTCAATCTTCACAGGGTTTACCTCTACCTTAGCTAAAGAGTAAATCTCTGTTACTCTCTCATTGTCATGCTTCCTTACATTTCCTCATTTGTTTTCCTTTATAAGACCTTTAATATGTAAAATAATTACTATTTTATGGTTGCTATTTCCTCAGTTGACATTATCTCTATGACAGCAGGAATGTTGCTTATGTTTCCAGATATAGTAATAGAAATAATGCCTATCCTATAATATATAATAAATAAATTACTGAGCGAATGAATGAAAAAATCAGAAAAGCTATCATAAATTAAGGGCTGATACTAAAGGTATAAGCTAGCAATTCATATAGCAGTAAAGACTGAAGTCCTTAGATTTCCAATGATTAGAAAAAATATCTATACTCCAAGGATAATTCTTAGAAAATACCCACCTTTCTTTGAAGGATGGAAGTATATTTTTATTGTTTAATGTTATCACATTGTATAAAATATACTACAATGTGTTAATTTATTGTTTCAGTGATGACCATTTGGCACAGTTCCAATTTGAGATTATTTATGAATAAGATTTCTATGAATATACACACATTTATAAACGTTTGTGTGAACATTTTATGGACATACTGTTTTGAAGGGTAAATGCCAAGGAGTTGAATGCTAGCTTATAGCATTGGTGTACCCTCACCTTTGTAAGAAACTGCCATATATTTATCCAGAATAATTGTATCATTTTACATTCCCTGTAGAGTACGAAATTTCCAGTTGTTCCACATCCTCACCAATACTTGACACTGCAACATTTCTTTAACTATTTGTGTAGATAAAAGCTATTATCTCTTTATGAAATAATATCTCTCTGAGGAATAATGATGTCAAACACTTTTTTATGGGTTTATTGATTATTTTTATATAGTAATTTGAGAAGTATCGAATAAAATATTTTTTCTATTGTATTTTTGTTGTTTTTTAAAATTATTAATTTATATATGTTTTTGTACATTCTGGATGCAAAGCATTTATCAGCATATATTTTATATATAATATATAATATATAATAATATATAATATATAAATTATATATATACACACACATATACTGAGAATAGAATGTTTTCTTCCAGTATGTGCATTGCCTGCTTATTTTTTTACTGTGTGTCTCTTTAAGGATAGATATATTCAATTTTGATGAATTTAAATTTACCATTTCCTTATAATAAGGATAGTGCTTTTGTCCTATATAAGAAATTTTTATTTAACCTACAGTTGTAAAGTTACTCTTACTTTTTATAGAAGGATTATGACCTTAGCTATGATTCTTTTAACTCTATTATCCACCTCAAATTAAATTTTGTCTATCAAGTAAAATAGAGTTCAAAGTCCATTTTTTTCCATATGGATATCCATTTGTTACAGCAGCATTTGTTGAAAAGACTTTCCTTTTCTCACTGAATTACACTGGCTCCTTTGTCAAAAATCAGTTGACTATATATGTGTGATTTCTATCCCTGTTTCTGATTTTAAGGAGAAAGGATACATGCTAGCATTAAGGGTAATGTTATCTATAGATTTTTTTTTCATAGATGTCTTTTCTAAAAGAGAAGATATTGTCTATTCCTAGTTTACTAAAAGATCATTATAGCGAATGGCTGCTGAATTTTGTCAATTGCTTTTTCTGCTTTTAGTGATTAATCATATGATTTTCCCCTTTATTCTATAATGTGATGATTTAAACATTAATTAATTTTTGAACCTAGGATTTCATGAAGAATTTTTGTGTCTATGCTGGTCTTGTTTTTGTTTTGCTATTATAATGCATTCTCTAGTTTTCTTATTAGAGTCATCATGGATCATAAAATGAATAAAGAAATGTTACTTCTTCCTTTTTCATTTTCTGAAATAATTTGTATAAGATTGATGTTGTATCCTACTTTAATGTATGATGGAATTGACTGGTCAAGGGAAATGGGACCAGAGTTATTTTAAGTTTTTTTTTTTTTAATGAAAAATTCTATTTTTTAACAAGAAACTTTTCCATTTCTTCTTGGTATTAAATACATTGCTATAAAGTTGTCTCTTATGTTTTTCTTCCTTTTGATGTCTGTGGAATCTGTGGAAATGTCCTTTCTTTCATTCTTAATATTGCCATTTGTGCTCTTTTTATTATTTGATTAGTTTTGCAAGGGCTATGACAATTGTATTAATTTTTTTTGTTTACTTGGTGATCTTTTTATTGATTTCCTATCTGCTATTGTATTGATTTCTACATTCAAGTTTATTTTTCCTTTCTTCTGTTTACTTTGGACTTAATATTCTTTGTTTCTCCAGCTTTTTAAGTTGGAAGCTTAGAATTTTGTATTTAAAATATTTAATATACCCATTACATATTATAATTATTTCTATAAATATTGCTTTATCTAACAAATTTTTACATGTTTTGTTTTAATCCTCATTCAGTGCTAAATATTTTCTTCTTTCCCATGTAAACTTTTCGTTCTTAACAAATGTAGAAATGTGTTTATTAATTTTTAAGTATTTGGATATTTTATAAATATTATTGAATTTTATTTATTAGGGGTTATTAAAAAACACACTCTGCCTGATTGTAAGCCTTTGAAATTTCCTGAGACTTCTATTATGGCCCAATTTGTTCATCTTGGTCAGTGTTCCATGTGAAATTGAAAATAATGTGTATTCTGATGTTGATGGGTGTAGAGCTCTGTAAATTTCATGAAGTGAACTCTTTATTTCTGATATAATTTTTTCAATTCTGAAATTTCCATTGAAGTCTTTTTTATTATTTACTCTTCTCTGTTGAAATTACCTGTTTATGCATTAGTCCACCTGTAACACTAGATGCTTTAATATACCTACCATTGTTATCTTACAATTTTTCCTTTCTAATTCTAACATCTGGACCATCTATGGATCACATTGTATTGACTATTTTACTTTTGATAAGTCTCTTTTTCCTACTTCATTGTGTCTCTCAAAAGGTACATATTTGCCAAAATTTATCTTTACATCTTGTGATGGTTAATACTGAGTGTCAACCTGATTGGATGCTAAGTGTTGATCCTGGGTGTGTCTGAGGTTGCTGCCAAAGGAGATTAATTTAACATTTGAGTCCGTGAGCTGGGTAAAACAGACTCATCCTTAATCTGGGTGGGCACCATCTAATCAGCTGCCAGCACAGCTTTGATAAAAGCAGGTAGAAGAACATGAAAAGGCTAGACTGGCTTAGCCTCCCAGGCTATACCTTTCTCCCAGCGTGGATGCTTCCTGCTCTTGAACATCAGACTCTAGGTTCTTCAGTTTTGGACTCGGACTGGCTTTCTTGCTCCTCAGACTGCAGACAGCCTATTGTAAGACCTTATGATTGTGTGAGTTATTACTCCTTAATAAACTCCATTTTTTATATACATGTATCCTATTAGTTCTGTCTCTCTAGAGAACCCTGATTAATATACATCTTAAAACAATGAGTAGAAATGGAAATGAATGAACTATTTCCCCCAGAAAAGAGCATATCTCTTGCTCTCTCAGGCTGCTAATGAAGGAGGATGAGCCACTTTAATTGGTGATTTTGCTCAGCCTTGGATTTATTGCACCATTAGATCGATTCAGTTTACCTCTGTCCTTATATTTAAAAGGTGTGGTATTAAGACATTTTATTTGTTAGGTTTTGGGTTGTGAGCCCTAGTGAGATTTTCAGATTTCTTGATGCTTTATAACCTAATTAGCAGTTTACTGATTTGTCAAAGATCTCTCTCTCTCTCTTTCTCTCTGTCTCTCTCTCCTTTATATCACAACCAATAGTTTTTTGACTTGCTGGGGAATTCTCTTTACTTTCCAGCCCTTTCTGTTCCTCAGGAAATACAGTCTTTGGTTATCTCTGCAGTACACTCTGTGAATATTTGATGCATTTTAGGGTTATTTCTCTGCCCTTCTTTCCTACTCCCAGCGATTAGCAGGATTATGCTTTGTTACTTGGTGAAAGTGGTATGTATTTTGAGGCATCGCTCTTTTCCTGTCCTAACAGTTTTCAGCATTCCTCATGCTATCACTGTATACTGTAGGCTCACAGTAAAAAGTCAGTGTATAAAAGTACACTTATTTTGTTACTAGAGATCCCTGGGATTCTAGGCCATCATGGCAGTCACAATGTTATTACTTCCCATTTAATAGAGACTATTATAATCCTTTAATGCTAGTAGAATCTGTCCACTGTCATTGGAAGTTGTTACCCTACAGTGAAATCTGAAAGCTTATATTTATCGACAGAAAATGACAGTAAATTAGGATACCTGAGCTTGGACTTTAAGTACATTGTCTTACAAATTCTGATGAAGTCTATGAATGCTATATATTTACAATTAGGCACAAAATGTGAGGGGGTGATGCCCTGCTAAGAAAAATAGCAATAGAATTTATATTTTGATTATTTCTCAGGTACAGGAACGAGAGTGATGCACACACTTGTTTTCTTTTCCTTTCTTCTCTTTTCTTTTCAAGGATACAATACATTTTATTAACTGTAATCACCATGCTGTGCTTTAGGTCTCCAGAACCTGTTCATCTTATAACTGAAAGTTGATACCATACAGCAATCATCTCTCCCCTTCCCTCACTTTCCAGCCCCTAGTAACCACTATTTACTCCTTTTGGTGTGAGTTTGACTTTTTAAATTAATTTTATTTTATTTTATTTTAAGTTCTGGGATACATGTGAAGGACACGCAGGTTTGTTACATAGGTAAATGTGTGGAACGGTGGGCAAACACTTCTTTTCTAAATTCTAAAGGTCAGTGTTTTGAGACTTTACATGCATTGTCCTAGAATCTGAGCAGATGTTTCTGTGGGCTAAAATACATAAGAGAGACCTATAGGAAATAAGAGCTGAACTGGGAGACAGTGGTATTGATAGAGGCTGAAAACAAAAATGAACCAATATTTTAATAAGTCATCTCTCTGAAGAGCAAGACAATGAAGGGATTTGCTTATAAGCAGTGAGATGGAAACCAGGGATTGCAAATAAAGCAGTATGTTTAAAACGGAGGATATGGACAGAAACCACAAATGAGAACAAAGACTGCCTTGATAGCTGTGGCAGTTATTTTTTTATTTTTTAAATAGTTTTCCTGTAGTCTTAGGCACTGGGAAGAATGCCAGTATTATTTGCCATGCCCCCATGGTCTATGAATGTACCATGATCTTTCTATCGTAGTGTCTTTGCTTTTTCTGCCTAACATAGTTTCTCATCTTCCTTAACCTTTAACCTGACCAACTTCTTTTCAACCACTGGGATTCAGCTTAGATGATGTCTCCTGAAATGAAGCCCCACTTAATTTGATGATTCTCATTTATTCTCCTTCTGGTCTCAGATTCTTCTAAGTTGCCTGATCAGGAATAAAAAACTGTAGAGCAAAGTCCACATCATATTTGTTATCTGTCTCCCTCGCCATTGGCAAAGTCCCTGATACACAGTGAGTGCTTAGTGATAATTAAACGCTGTAGATAGTAAGTGGGTATTTGTATTTTTTTTTTTTCTCTTTTTGAGACAAGGTCTCACTCTGTTGCCCAGACTGGAGCATAGTGGTGTGATCTCAGCTCACTGCAGCCTCCTCCTCCCAAGCTTAAGCAATCCTCTCCCCTCAGCTTCCGTAGGAGCTGGCACTATAGGTGCATATCACCTGGCTAATTTTTAAATTTTTTGTAGAGATGAGGTCTCACCATGTTGCCCAGACTGGTCTCGAACTCCTGGGCTCAAGTGATCCACCTGCCTTGGCCTCTCAAAGTGCTGGGATTACAGGTGTGAGGCACCCCACCCAGCCATATTTTTTATCTCAGGGAAGTCTTTTTAGAAGGGAAGAATGCTGTGAAGAAACCTCTTTTTCAGAAAGAAGTGAGAAGTTTGAAGCAAAGTGAGCTACTTGGGAGATGCTTGGTTGTGTAGCCCCTGCCTGACAAGCCTTTCTCCCCAATACCCATCCTCAGATCAGTTTGCTGTGATATGCAGTGCTTGGCATCCCCACCATGAAGATGACAGGGTACACTGAATCCAGACGAAAGGAGGACCCCACATTCTCTTATATTCTTCCTATACTTTATAGAGAGGAACTTTAATGCAGCCAAGCAACTGTCTTACTACTAATTACCTAATGACTCTCCCATAGTTAAAGTCACATGAGACGTTTTGTGCCTCTTTTTGCATCAGCCAATAGTCTATACTTGAGAATTGCCTAATTTTCTCAAGGATTTTAGATTGTTTTTCCTCATCACGTTATTTTGATACTTTTCAAACTATGATACAGAAAAGTATCATAGAGATGAGGGCTTTAGGTGTGCATATTTGAGGAAATGTGCATATTTGAGGGAAATATAGAGTCAGTTTGGAAAAAAATTAAGTTTGCAAGGGTTATCACTACTGACATTGAAAATAACTGCAGAATGTGATATATTTCACCGCTTATTTCCAGTTGAGCAGTGAAAAAAATTCTGTATTACAATGAAAAACTTTCAAAAAGATCTTAAACCATGTAGGTATTTAAAAAAAAAAAAAAAAACTTGACAAAATTAGAGTTCCAGACACTAAACTACAAAAACTTGGATTATAGAATAATCAAACAATGGTAATGAATATGGTAAAAAAAAAAAAAAAGTTCCCCATAACTTTGCATTTCCTAATATCAATATTCATGACAAATCTGAAGAATAATTATCCTTACTTTTTATATAAGAAATCTAAATAAGTTGTACAATATATATTCTGCTGAGTTGTTAACTCAGCAGAATATATATTTATATTCAGTTAATTTGCTTTTAATACCCATTTTCCATGTTAAATATTCCTTTCCAACTGCTCTGTGTGTTACCCACCCCAATAGTATCACATAAATGTTTTGCATTTTAGTACTGAATAGTGAAGGGGGTAGCACAGTAAGTTAAAGATATTTGGATATCAAAAAGCATTTTCAACAGGAGAAACAAGAAAAAGGTAAACCTAAGCACAAAGCAAGACAGTCCTTCCTGGAAGGAGAGTTAGCTACCTCATTGCTGCATTAAGAGATTTTACTTTATACACAATAGACAAATAGTAAATATTATTATAAGCTTACCAAAATATTTTTTTCCACTTCATAAGATCCCTGAGTCAAGTATTGGAATACCTCAGTTCTTACATTTGCAATGCTCTAGGGATCAGTCCTCAAGTCTTTTCTATTTGTACTCACACTCCTGGTAGTGTCATGCGAACTCATGGCTTTAATATCCTCTATATGACAACTAATTGTGAATTACATTTTCAGTTTAGGCCTCTCTCCAAAATTCCAGGCTTAGGTATCTGACATCTCCTCAACAGGTCCTTTGGAACATATAATTAAAAACCTGTCCAAAACCAAACTTCTTATCTGCCAAAAAGCACACTCCAGTTACAGCCATCCTTGTACAAGGAAAAAAAAAAAAAAACAGAATTTTCACACGGATCAGTTTAGGTCAAAATCACTAAATTGTTCCCTGTAATTTTTGTTTTTCTCTCCTATCTCACTTTATATTTTTTACTGAATCCTGTAGATTTTGATGTTAAAATATTTTCAGAGCCCATCTGTTCCTTGCCCTCTTTACTGCTAGTAACTGAAGCTACCATGTTCTCTTGCTTGGATCATAAAATGGCCTCTGAAATGTTCTCTAACTTTTTGCTCTTGACCTTTTGTAACCATTCTAAACACATAAGACCAAATGACCCTTACAATATCATGCCATAGCATGTCACTACTCTGCTCAAAACCTTGCCATTGTCAAAGTCCATGCAAGGCCCTGCAGGACCTGGCCTCCTGGCCTCCTGGCCTCCTGGCCTCTTTGACCTTACCATTCTGCTCCAGCCACACTGGACCCCTCAACCACGCCAGGTTTGTTATAGTTTTATTAAGCCTCTTGTTCTAACTATTTCTTCCAAGAGGGAAAGTTTGTCAAGATACATACAATGGCTAATTCCTCATATCTATAAGATCTTCCTTCAAATCTCTCTACCCAATGACCACTTTATTTAACGCTGAAACTTACTCGCCCTTATTCAACTCTGTTTCTCCTTATTCTGTTTATTTTTTTTTTTAAATAACACCTAACTACCTTCAAATATGTTGTGTAATTTACTTCTCTATTATACTCAATTTCATTAAATTCTCTATTTAATTATATATAAATTATTATATTTAATATATATTAAATTTCTCTATTATATGTAATTTCATTATCTGCCCTTACTCCAAAATATGAGCTCCACAGTGACGTACTTTCTCAATTTTGTTCATTACTAGATTCCATGTACACAGAACTCTGCCTAGCACACAGGCGGACACAAAATAAGTATTTGCTGAATTAATATTGCATCGCCTCAGGCCTCTAACAGTGTGACATTCCACAGATGATTAAAGATATAACTGTAAGCCTCAGCCTTTATGAATCAAATTTCTGCTTTTGAAAAAATTCTAAGTTAGCCTACAGATGCTAAGAATGAACCAGTCCAATTGCAAAACTAAAGTTAGAAGAAAAAACAGGATAATGTATTTATTTTACTCTTATGCACATCAGAGTTCAACTACAATATGTGAAATCATTTCAGGGTCTGGCCAGTTTCCTTGACTTAAACGCATTGCTTCAAATATTTTTTGAAATTGGTATCTGTAGAAATACATAACTATAACAATATCTTGTCTTTACAAAGATTTATAGCAATGTTATTTGCTCTAATAGATTTTAAACTCCATCTGTAGTAGATAGACTGTCTTATTTCAGGTCTGACTGATAGTCACATGCACTCACCTATCTTCAGATATACAATACCAATTGCTTCTTATATGTCCATCATTTCCACTTACATTGATAAACTATTTGTCTCAACAAAAATAACATTCCATCCTGAACTTCTACAAAATCCAAAGCCAGGAGAACTAAATTCTAATTATGATGGTGCTGTGTCACCTTGAGCAAGCCAAACAACTTTTTTAACAAAAATAAAACATGCATTATATGCGTGTTGCCATACCCTTTATGGACCCTGGTGAGTCTTTGAGGGTAGACATAATGTCAGTATTGTTTTGAATGCAAGATCCCAGGCAGTTTCTACCAGTCCTTGTTACATAAGATAAAACTCACTAAACACTTCTTGAAATAGTATCTATTATTAACATTACTAAAAAACACTGTTTTTAAATTAGCTACCATGTGTCAGACACAATTTTATTCTCTATTATGCATTATCTTAATCATATCACTGTAAAGCAAGGATTGTTAGTGATATTTTATCAAAAATAAAACTGAAGATTAAGAAGTTATTAATTTTCCCAGTCATGAAGCTAGTAAAAGGTTACTATGTGTCTTGACCTCAGGTTTCTTTGCCTCTGAGCCTTGACTTTATTTTATACCTACTTCCTAGCGCTTTGGTTAAAAATATCATATTATATCTCCAATAAGAATTTTTTTTTGAAAATTCAAAAACCAGGATTTCTTTTTCTACCAATCAACTTAATATGGTTGAAAGCATTGACAGTAGAATCAGTGGCCATTTTCTGTAAAGGTCATAAACAAAGAGAATGTAGCATGTCTAAGAGCAGTGTTGTTTACTTCAGACTTCTGCTTATCAATTTTTCTTCATTCCCAAGGACATACTGATTTGTAACCATGTTGTAGGTATTCTTTTCTAATCTTTAAAAAATGAAGTAGTAAAAATAATTTCAGACCATTAGGCAAAAAAGATTTAGAATACCACTCAGAGAAGGCATGAAAGTAAAATATCAGAAAATCCATTTGGGGCTGGGTGCGGTGGCTCACTCCTGTAATCCCAGCACTTTGGGAGGCTGAGGCGGTTGGATCACAAGGTCAGGAGTTTGAGACCAGCCTGGCCAACATGGTGAAACCCTGTCTCTACTAAAGATAAAAAAAAAATTCGCCAGGCATGGTGGTGCATGCCTGTAATCCCAGCCACTAGGGAGGCTGAGGCAGGAGAATCTCTTGAACCCGGGAGGTGGTGGTTGCAGGTTGCAGTGAGCTGAGATCACACCGTTGCACTCCAACCTGGGTGACAGGGCGAGACTCTGTCTCAAACAAAACAAAACAAAACAAAACACCAAAGAAAATCCATCTAGGTCAATATAAGCTCCTAAATAATTGACCATGATGAAGAGGAAACGTGGGTTATAATGTTAAACATTTCAAGTATTAGAGAAATCAAATAACTATATTGTTCATAACATTTGCTTTGACAAGTCAATACAACTTCATGATATGTTCTTATATGTTCTTTTGTGTAATAATCTATGAAATTGTCTGCCTCCTCCTTTATTGTCAATGTACTTTGCATTTACCATACACTACTCATTTTAAGTTTCTTCCTATTTGCCTAGTATCATATATTTTTATCTCTGAATCTCAGTCATCATCATCTGACACTATATGCCTTCCCACCTTTAATTTTAACTTGAAAAAATTTATTTATGTGTGTTTATATGTCATTTACCCTGTTTACATAATATCAAATAAGGTAATTTCAACCAAAACTAAACCAGTCTTATAGCATCTTGAGAATAACGTACTTCGATAATCAGTTGAATTTTTTTTTTCACATTTAAACAAGTATTTTTGGTTTCATGTAGACTCAGCCAAGAAGTCATAATTCTGCAATTGGAAAGTATGTTTGTTTAATCTTTAATATTTCTGGGTGCCATTTATGTTCATTTTCTTAAGATCGTTTAATTACTATTACAATTTTTACTTGTCTGTTCTTCAGAAAAAGGATATATTGGTTAGTAGGATAATTTTCTGAGCTGTTTTAAAAGTCTTTGCCGAGATGCAAATACAAGTATCTACTCTCTGTGTGTGTGTGTGTGTGTGTGTGTGTGTGTGTGTGTTTTCTTTTGTAGAGATGGGGTCTTGCTGTGTGATCCAGGCTGGTTTTGAACTCCTGGCCTCAACTGATCTTCCTGCTTCAGCCTCCCAAAGCATTGGGATTACAGGCATGAGCCACTGTACCCAGTCACAATCTACAATTTAAAAAAAATGTGTGGGTACTATCTATATTTTTAAAGAATCTCATGGCAATTTTTGACTTTTAAAAAACTTTAGGCACATAAATAACTTTTCAAACTGAATTATACTTACTTTAGATTTTTCCACTCAGGTCTGTCATTGTACTAATATTTTTTCTTGCATCTCTTTTGAATAACTAGGAAATTGATTCTTATTTAGAAACATTAACTCTGTAGGCCCCAACAGGCTTTCGTACTCTGGAAGAAATCATGGTTTGCTAAACAGAATTCATATTGCTCTCACACTTTCCATAAATATAGTAATTTATTCCATACACAAGGAAAGGAAGGATAATTTACCAAAGAGCAATATCTTTCTTTATCAAAATATTTGCATTTAATTACATAATGAAATACTATTATTTGCAAGATACTGTGATAGGCTATGTCAGGCTGTGGAGAGGTAAGGAAAAGTCAAGAAAATTCTAGTTTAGCACATAGGAGTAAAAGGAGAGACACAAAGTACTTGTTGATTTAGCAAATTGCAAACAATCAGAAAAAAAAACATGAATGCTACTTTTCTGGAATGTAACTTAGAGGGTTTGATTTTCTACATTTCTACTGATCTATTGTGTGCTGAGATATAGAAAGAGTTGAATAAGGGCCTGGTACTGTCCTTGGCATTAACAAACCCAAATAGGCCTAGGTAGAGGAAGGCAATTAGGTCTGGAAGGTGTTGAGGAGGTTCTGGGAAGACAGATTCCAGATGGATTTGCATGAGTACACGTTTGAAAGGAAAAAAAGTGAAAGGTATGTTTGGGCCCCAAAAATTAGTCCAAATGAGTAGGGGCCTAAAGAATACATGGCGAGATATTGCTATAGAATTTTAGAAAGGTAGATTAGGGCCATGAGCTGGGTGTGGGCACATGATGCAGGTAAGTCTGCTGCCGCTGCTGTTGACTTTGTTATACCCCAGGAATTATGATTAACTCTGTGGATAAAACATGTATTAGATTTCAAGTAAAAAAAAAATTCCATACTAAGTTTTACTTTTCTCTCCTAGAGAAATATAGCTACCTGTCTCTAAAATACATGTCAAGTTACATAATCTGCTAAGGTGAGAGAGCATCCTAAGATGTCACTATAATAGTGAAAAAGTATTCATAAATATTTTACTGATTTTTATTGATTGATTGAGAAGTAGAAACCACTGGTACATAAAAAAAATAGTCTGATTGATCACTGTATAATAAGCACTCAAATTTATGTATTTCTGTATCAGTGAAGTGTAATATGATGAAGAGAAAATGAAATTGCTATGGGAAGCAGGAGGACATACCCAGACCTAGAGGACAGGGAAGACTTCCTTTAGGAAGCAACATTCAATAGAGATCTGAAGCATGAGCAGGAATTAGTTATAAAAAGTGGGATGTGTGAGAATTGAGGGAGGGATTATACAGCATTCTGTACAATGCCTCAGAGGGGAAAGAGAAACAGATTAAACAGCTAATAGTGGGAACCTCAAACAGGGGAGATGGTTGCTCAAGTTGAAGCTGAAGATGTAGGATGGGAATGTTTAAACTTCACCTGGAGGTGCGATGCCACATCATTGAAAATGCACCGAGGTAGAAAACAACACTTAACTTATTGACTCATAAAACTGAGAATCTAGGTACCTAAAATTTCAAATAAAAGCAAAATACCAAGAGTAAATTATTAGATTAGATTAAACAGATTAGAAATCAAAAAACTGTCTTTGCCTCATTTTCAGTACATTAAAGATGGAATTTTCTATAAATTGGAAGTAATTGAAAAGATTAGCTGCTCTTAATAAATGAAGCACACCTCACAGAAGAGTTTGGAAAAACATTTCACCAGAGTTCCACATATCTAAGTGTATCTAATTCAGGACAAACAGATCAAGGCCTGAATATTTAGATTTTTTTTTTTTAAGTTTTCTAGTTATTGTGATATGTAACTCTACTGACAACCATCCAACACCGTGAGAGCCTTTAACTCTCTGGACTGCAAAAAATTCAAGACCCAAGGTAACCTCAGTTATGGCATATAGGGTTCAGTTGCATTTAATCCAAGTTCCTTCACACTTATATCTATAGCTGTAACAGCCTATAAAAATTGATGTTTACAAACATAAGCCCTATCACTATGAGATCATAAGAAACTCACCAAATATTATAGATTTTGTATTATGCTTTCTTAGAGAAAGAAATGTGGGCCAAGCACGGTGGCTCATGCCTGTAATCCCAGCACTTTGGGAGGCTGAGGCTGGTGGATCATGAGGTCAGGAGTTCGAGAACAGCCTAACCAACATGGTGAAACCCTGTCTTTACTAAAAATACAAAAATTAGCTGGGTGTTGTGGTGCACACCTGTAATCTAGCTACTCAGGAGGCTGAGACATGAGAATCACCTGAACCTGGGAGGCAGAGGCTGCAGTGAGCTGAGATCGCACCACTGCACAGGATCTGTCTCAAAAAAAAAAAAAAAAAAAGAATTTTAATCCTTTTTGTAACAGCCAAAGGGAATTTTAGACTAACTGTAATTAACAAGACAACTTAGACAATCAAAAGCCCTCTGTTGTGTCTTTGAGTTACCTGATGATTTTCTCTATTAGAATGCCCTTACATTGAGGGATTTGGCATTATTTTATCATAGATTGCTTTTCTTCATCCTCTATTTTACATTTCTCTCCAATAGATCATATCTACCTCTTATATTAGGCCAGCTAATTGGAAGCTTAATTGCTTATATAATTAATACAGAGCAAAAATTAGATATAGAAAATCTTTGAGAATGTGGAAATATGTATGTGCACACATTGCACACAAATATATATACATGTTTTAAGAAAGTGTAATTCTATTTTTTAATTTAATGATTTGTCATGAGCATCCTCTAGGAAAAGATGCATATATTCTCCTTTTAATAGTTGCATAAAATTCTATTGTGAGGATCTAGAGACCTTTAACAAGACTGTTCTTTCTCTCTGCCTCTAGTCTAACAACAAATAGCCATTTTATTTTTCTAGAAAATGTTTCTACCAGAAATAACTATTTTAACTGACAAAAAACCAATTGTATACCATTAATTATATAACTATGTTCATGTTAACGGAAGTGTTTATTTCAGATTTAACAAATATAAGTAATGGTGCAATAACCAACTCCCTTAGTGTGTTATTATTTATTTGTTTAAATTTATGGAGTACACATGCAATTTTGATACATGCATAATGGTCAAGTCTGGGCTTTTAGGGTATCCATCACCCGAATAACTTACATTGTAAGCATTATATCTTAGTGTTTTAAACATAGGATAGTTTAAATAAAGTAGGAGTACATGGTGAAGAATATGTGTATTTTTAGAAGTACCAAGTTGCTACTACTTTCGTTTCCCTCAGGTACTTACTACCATCAGCAATGTACGAAAGTGCTTGTATGCACACCAGTAGTGAACTTAATTTTTGTTTTGAAATGTATTTGAACTGATGAGAAAAAAAAAATAGTACGTAGTTGGGTTTATTTTCATTTCCTTGAGTGCTAGGAAGCCTGAGCAAATTTATAAAGTATCTATTGATGACTCATTTTCACCCTTTATTGTCTTGACTGGACCTTTTGCTAAGTTTCTACTAGGAAGTTTCTTTTAAATATGTAGAAGAATTTTGATATAAGTAAACTATTTACCCTTTAATTTTTTTACTTAAAAATATTTTTTTCAAGGCTATACTTTTAGATTCTGGATATTAGTCCTTTGTTGAATGCATTTGCAAAAATGTTCTCCCATTCTATATGTTGTCTATTTATTCTGTTGATTGTTTCTCTTGCTGTGCAGAAGCTCTTTAGTTTAACTAAGTCCCACTTGTCTTTGGTCTTGTTGCATTTGCTTTTGTGGTCTTAGTCATAAATTCTTTGCTTAGGCTAATATTCAGAAGACTTTTTTCTAGGTTTTGTTCTAGGATTTTTATAACTACAGGTCTTACATTTAAATCTTTAATTCATCTTGAGTTAATTTTTGCACATGGTGAGAGGGAGAGGTCCAGTTTCATTCTTCTGCATGTGGGTTAACCAGTTTTCCTAACACCATTTATTGATTAGGGTGTCCTTTCCTCACTGTTTATTTTTGTTGACTTTTTCAGAAATCAGTTAGTTGTAAATGTGTGGCATTATTTCTGGATTCTCAATTCTGTTCCATTGATATATGTGTCTATTTTTGTACCAGTACCAGGCTATTTTGATTACTATAGCTTTGTAGTATAATTTGAGTTTGGGTAATATGATATCTCCAG
This sequence comes from Hylobates moloch, assembly GCF_009828535.3. Taxonomy (NCBI): domain Eukaryota; kingdom Metazoa; phylum Chordata; class Mammalia; order Primates; family Hylobatidae; genus Hylobates; species Hylobates moloch. Next base: position 72,592,641 of record NW_026652290.1, on the reverse strand, counting down.
CTCTGTTCTTTTTGCTGAAAATTACTTTGCTTATTTTGGGTTTTTTTTTTATTCCACATTAAATTTAAAATTTATTTTTCTAATTCTGTGAAAAATGATCATAGGAATTTGATAAGAATCTTTAGTATTGAATCTTTAGATTGCTTCAGCAGTATAGTCGTTTTAATGATATTGATTCTTCCTTTCCATGAACATGGAATATACTTCCATTTGTTTGTGTCATCTGCAACTTATTTAATTGGTGTTTTGTAATTTTCCTTGTAAACGTCTTTCACCTCCTTGGTTAAATATATTCCTATTTTATTTGCATGTGTGGCAATTATAAATGAGACTGAGTTCTTAATTTGGCTCTCAGCTTGAGCATTGTTGCTATACAGAAATGCAAGTGATTTTGTGCATTAATATTGTATCATGAAATTCTACTGATGTCATTTATCAGGTCTAAGAGTCTTTTGGAGGAATCTTTGTGTTTACTAAGTATATGGCCATGTCATCAGCAAACAGAGGTATTCGACTTCTCCTTTTTCTATTTGGATGCCTTATATTTCTTTATTTTGCTTAACTGACCTGGCTACGGCTTTCAGTACTATGTTGAATAGGAGTGGTGAGAGTGGACATCCTCATCTTATTCCAGTTCTTAGGAAGAATTCTTTAAACTTTTCCCCATTAAGTGTGATGTTGGCTGTGGGTTTGACATATAGAGCTCTTATTATTTTTAATTATGTTTCTTTGATGCCTAGTTTGTTGAGGGTTTTTATCATGATGGGATGTTGGGTTTTATCAAAAGATTTTTTTGCCTCTATCGAAGTAATCATATGGTTTTTGTTTTTAATTATGTTTATGTGGCAAATCACATTTATTTCCATATATTGAACCATTCTTGCATCCCTGCAATGAAGTCCTTCAGTTGATTGGAATGGATTATATTTTTGATGTGCTGCTGGATCCTGTTTGCTAGTATTTTGTTGAAGATTCTTGCATCTATGTTCATCAAGGGTACTGGCCTGTAGTTTCCTGTTGTGTTCTTGCCATATTTTCATATCAGGATGATATTGGTCTTAAGGAATGAATTAGAGAGGAATCCCTTATCTTTAATTTTTTGTAATATTTTCAGTAAGATTAGTACCAGATCATCTTTGTACATCTAGTAGAATTTGGCTACGAATCCATCTGATCATGGGCTTTTTTGCTGTTGTTCTTGATAGATTTTTTATTACTGATTCAATTTCATAACTCATCATTGGTCTGTTCAGGATTTCAATTTCTTCCTGGTTCAATCTTGGGAGACTGTATGTTTCCAGGAATTTATCCATTTCCTCTAGATTTTCTAGTCTGTGTGCATAGAGATGTTCATGGTAGTCTCCTGAGGATCTTTTTTATTTCTGTGTTATCAAAAATACCACTGATGGCACTTGTTTGAATCTTATTTTTTTGATTTATTGGTTAATCTAGCTCACAGTCTATCAATTTCAGTTATCCATTCAAAGAACCAACTTTTCATTTCACCGATCCTTTGTATGATTTTTTAAAATCTCAATTTCATTTATTTATATTTTAATCTTTGTTTCTCTTTTGTTCTGTTGGCTTTGGGTTCTTATTTTTCTAGTTCCTTTAGGTTTGATGTTATGTTATTAATTTTAGACCTTTCTATGCTTTCCATGTAATCATTTAGCACTATAAACTTTCCTCTTAACACACTTTTGCTGTATTCCAGAAGTTTGGGTATATTGTGTCTCTATTTTCACTTGTTTCAATTTTTAAATTTCTGCTTTATTATTTACCCAAAAGTCATTCAGAAGAAAGTTTTTTAGTTTCCATGGGACTTTTGTGTTTTTGAGGGCTCCTCTTGTTATTGATATCTAATTATATTTAACTGCGGTCTGAGAAGACGCTTGATATGATTTCATTTCTTTTGAATTTATTGATATTTTCTTCATGGCCAAGCTTATGGCAAATTTTGGAGAATTTTTCATGAACAGATAAGAAAAAGATCAAAAGTCCAATCTGAGTCCTGAGTTTCTTTGTTGGTTTTCCGCCTTGATCTGTCTAGTGCTGTGAGTGGGCTGTCTAAGTCCCCCACTGCTATTGTATAGCTGTCTAGCTCTTCTTAGGTCTAGTATTATTTGTTTTATAAATATGTGTGCTCTGGTGATCAGTGCCTACGTGTTTAGGAAAGTTAAATCTTCTTGTTTATTTCCCTTTATCACTATATAATGCCCTTCTTTGCCTTTTTCTACTGTTGTTGGTTTAAAGTCTGTTTTATCTAATAGTCTTGGTTGACTTTGTTTTGTGTTAAGAAGGCTAAAATAGGCCCCCAATCTCTTCTGGCCTGTAAGGTTTCTGCTGAGAAGTGTGCTGTTAGTCTTATGGGATTACCTTTATATGAGAGGTAATTTGGTTCTTTTCTCTAGCTGCCTTTAAGATTTGGGGGTGTGTGTGTGTGTGTGTTGACTTTGGATAGTCTGATGACTATATAAGTTGGTGATGGTTGTTTTGTATAGCATTTAGCATGTGTTTTCTGAATCTCTTGTATCTAGATATTGGCTTCTCTAGCAAGATTAGGGAAACTTTCCTGAATTATTTCCTCAAATATGTTTTCCAAGCAGCTTACTTTTTATTCTTCTCTCTTAAGAATGCCAGTAAGTCATAGGTTTTGTCACTGTACATAATTGCATATTTCTTAAAGATTTCATTTTAGAATTTTTAAAAAATTTTTGTCTGACTGTGTTAATTCAAAAGAATGCTATTCAAGCTCTGAAATTCTTTCTTCTCCTTGGTCTAGTCTATTGTTAACACTTTTAATTGTTTATTGAAATTATTTTAGTGAATTATTCAATTTGAGGAGTTATATACTATATATGTCATATATACAGTCACGTTATATACATAAGTATATTTATTAATACAGTTATATATGTTATACAGTTATATATATAAGTATATATTATATATGTGTGTTTAAAATATAGCTATCTAATCTTTCATATTCTGAATTGTTTTTCTGGTTTCTTTGTGTTGATTTTCAACTCTTTCTTGGATCTCATTGAATTTCCTTATAATCCATATTTTGAATTCTTTATCTGTCTTTTCAGAGTTTGCTTTAGGTTAGTAACCATTGCTAGAGAGTTATGTTCATATAGAGGTGTTGAGACACTCTGTCATTTTGTACTGCCAGAGTTCTTGCACTGATTCTTATCTGAGGGAGCTATTACTTCTTATTTTTAATTTTATTATCATTTGGATGGGATTCTTTTATTTATTGTTTTCTTCAGGGTGTGGCTTCGTTGAATGCTGTGTATAATCCTTTAATTTTGTTTATTTGTTTCTGAGTGCTTTCAGGGAGCCCAAGGCTCTGTATGGCTTCCTTGGTTATGGATAGCTTCCGTGTGGTAGCTTTCTCAGATGCTTCTTGTTGTAGTGGTGTATTGGACATTTAAGCTGACACTCTGTCTCTTGAGGGACTGAGTGTGGGGATGTTTTAGCAAGCTTGTCTCATGCACTAACACTATGCCATTTTGGCAGCAGGTTTTTTTTTCATTTGGCGTTGCAATTCAGGCTTCAGTCTCCAGTAATTGGCACTCTAGAGTAAGAGCCAGCTCTCCTTTGTGTAGACTGATGATCATTGGTCACACCCTCCCTGACAGTGGGAGAAGGGTTGCAAGGCGGGATCATGTTGGGGTGCACTGAAGTTTCAGGGGAAAGAGTTAGTGGGTGTGCACCAGTTCCTCGTCCTGAGCAGGCAGGAACCTAATTGTATCCCTGGTGCAGGGCCCATGACCTTTAGTTCAAATAGACTTTATCCTTCGGCTCCTGGCCACAGTGTAGCTTCAGCCCATGGACACACGTTTCTCCTTGGCTACCACCAACATGGGCTCAGGTTGGAGCCTCTTTCCCCAGTGCAGGGCGGACAACCCTGTGGTTTGCCCGCCATCCTTTGCTGGGAGGCTGCCACTCTGTGTAGGGAGTGGGAGTTGGACTCCACCCTTTGTGCAAGTCCAAGAAGTGCAGGCTCACTTTCGATGGAGGTGGAACTACCACAAAAAGCACGAAAAGCACTTTCTCCACGCATTGGCCCCCAGCAGGGAAAACCTCTACTGTGTTCACAACAGTGCACTGGTTGGGGGAGATGACCCCTCTGTGTCCATTCTTGGCTGGCGGTGCCACCCTCTTCAGTGATTGGCAGTGCACTTGTCTCTCCTTTGTCCCCAGGGAAGGTTTGTCAGGCTGTGTTTCCAGCTCTCTTAGGGGCGGCCCACACCTAGGGTTAGGTTTGGGAGTTTGCAGTTTCCCAGGAACCTGCCAATCCCCTGTGATTGCCAAAGTTAGAAGAGGTTGTGGCGTATGTTTGGGTGTGTGAAGGGGGGTCTCATGATGCCACGACTCAAGGGCAAAGCAGAGTCCACCACAGGTGGTACACAAACAATATGGTGTTTGCTGTTTTAGTGCAGGCCTGAGGAGTGTGGGCATAACTATGAGTACTGGTCAGCTATTTCTCTGTCACTGGGAAGTCCCAAATTGCGAATGACAGTGTTGCCCAGGGTCAGGAGGGCAGAGGGGCTCCCCAACAGTTTGGCAGTTAGCAGATAGTCAAAGGGGTAAGGGAAGCAGAGAAGCACCCCCACCTTCCCTTCCTTCTGCGCTCCACGTTCCTTGGAGGTCAATCACTGTCATACTCTTGCTTTCTTTTTCTGCACTTCAGCTTCTCCCCATAGGCACTCTGACAGGTCCTGGCTCTCTTTCCTCAGTTTTCCATTTGGAACGTGTGCATTCCCCAGTAACTTTTATCTTCTTTCTGAGGAGAATTGTCACCCAGTGTTCCTACTAATCCATCTTAAAAAATAAAGGCTTAGTTAAATATTTCTGGTTTTATTAGATACAATCAGAATGTGGGATATAATATAGTTTTTTATTTTATATTAAGCTTTTCTATATGAAGGTGTGCACAAGTGAACACACACATATACATACACATACCATTTTGTAGATAAAAGAGGTAAAATATGCTATTTGTTGCCAGTATAAGTAGCTTTACATTGAAGATACTCTATTTTCCAATTCTGAATATTTGGTATATTAAGATTAATCTTAAAACCATCCTGCCACAGACATTTAGAAATAATGGATAAAGTATGCTTTATCCAGTTATGATCATTTCAATACCTTGCTGAGCTTGCAAGTAAGAAATCCCCAATCACCCTAACTAGAAACAATGTGAACTGAATAGTATAGTAGTGGATACATAAATTCACTCCGGAACTGATCTGGGTGTTAGAGGAGGAATCAGTCCTTGTAAGTAAGGAATTGAGAGAAAAACAATGTCCTTGGGATCCTATTAGGTCTGAGCTCACAGTAAACAGGTAGACTAAAAACAAATCTGCATCATTGGAAAAATTCTGGACTACAGTATACTCTCCTTAACCACAGGGGATTTCAACACCCACAGTGGATGCCTAAAACTGTAGGTGGTACTGAACCTTGTACATACTATGTTTTTCCTAAACATGTATGATAAAGTTTAATGTATAAATTAGGCACTGTAAGAGATTAACAAAAGTAACCAATAGTAAAATAGAATTATAACAATATACTGTAATAAAAGTTATGTGAATGAGTTATCTCACCCTCTCTTAAAATATCTATTGTACCATGATCGCCTTTCTTCTTATGATGATGTGAGATGATAAAATGCCTGTGGGATGAGATGAAGTCAGGTGAAATGCATAGGCACTGTGACACAGAGTTAGGTGACTACTGACCTTCTGATAATATGCTGGAAAGAGGGTCATCTGCTCTGGGTTATTCTGGATCATCTAGCAATGACAACATCAATGGTTGGATGTCAAGAAGAGACAATATTGATGCACAAAAAGTGGGTAGTGTCTACAGCATGAATATGTTGGACAAAGGGATGATTCATGTCCTGGGTAGGACAGAGCAGAATGGCATGAGAGTTCATGATGTTACTCAGAATAGCACACATTTTAAAACTTATGAATTGTTTGTTTCCAGAATTTTTCATTTAATAATTTTAGACTGGTTAACTGCAGGTGTCTAAAACAGAAAGCAAAGCTGTGGATAAGCAGGTACTACTCTTTTCATTTCTTCCAGGTCTCAAAAAAGAAGAATGAAATTCTCCTGTGCAATTTAAAAAATCAGGTTCTGAGTCCTGCACTAACATGGAGATTGCATTACTCTGGAGGAATAGTCAAGTTCTTCCCTTTCCAAGATTCTACCTTTAAAAGGGTGGTAAAACTCCAAGGGCTCTGGCAGAAGCAAATCTCATGCTATTTTGGATGAGCAGTTCTCACCCAAGTCACAAAGAATTAAATAGATATAAGAGGCCGCTCAAAAGTTGAATGTGTACTTTAAAAATTACAAACCCATTCACCGAGAAAAAATCTACCTGGAACAAGAGAAAAAAGACACACGTAGAAGAATTAGAAACCCCCAAACATGAACTGATCCTTAACAAATGAAACAGCACATTAATTGAGTATGTTAAATTATTTAAATACATTAAATAAGACATCAAACTAGGTACTGTGAAACACTAGGCTTCTCACATATCTTGTGATATGATTTATTCTGAAAAATAGCATATATGTGTTATCAATGAGTAAGTTAAAGAGAAAACAGAAAACTGTGATGTCAGGATGATAGATCTGAGGAAATTACAGAAATGAAAAGTTCTAAATATTTAATTAAAAAGGGTTTTAAGTGGTTATAATAGAAGGAGCCAAAAATAAAAGAGGCAATATTTGAAAAGATAGTGACTTTGATTTTTTTTCAAAAGTTGATAGGCACTAATCTTCAGAATCAAAAAACACAGTGAGAGTCAAGAAGTTAAACAAATCCACACATAGATACTATAATAAAACTGCATAATACAATTTAAAAAAAACACAAAAGACTCATAGCAATTAAAGAGAAGGGAATGTTTACTTATACAAGAACAAATTGAACGTCATTTAATTTCTCAAAAGAAACAGTAGAAGCCTGGAAAGAAACAGAAAAAGGAAAGAGAAGGAAGGAAGGAAAAAAGGAAAGAAAGAAGGACGGAAGTGATGAAGAGATGTAAAGGAAGGGGAGGGAAGAGGAGGGCTGAGGAGGGCTTGTGGGGGGAGGGAAGAGGAAAAGAAAAAGAAGAGAATAAAATAAAATGAATATCCTGAAGAAAAGTATCTGTTACCCTGCAGTTCTATAGCTGTATAATATTGAAAACTCCAAAAACAATTTTAGACATAGGCCAGTTTCCTGCTGCTAAAACGTTATTACAATCCTAAATGTGCATGGTAAGCATATTATTATTAATGCTTCAACCTCTCTCTGTTATAAAATTATATTGCAGTTTCCTCCACTACAGGTGAGATATGCTTCCATGTCCAGGAACTTTGAGGTTACCCATGTGACTAGCTTTGGCCAATGACAAGTGACATAATGTAAGCAGAGGTTTTAAATGTTCTTGTGTGATTTGGCTTGCCTCTCATGCTCCTGCTAACACCATGAGGAATATAAGCTCCAGGTTTTCTCCTCCTTTAACCTGGGCCCAGTAATGACACATACGGAACATACTTGACGAGAAACAGAGTAAAGCCCATCTCATTCACACTCTGAAGCAAAGATGCCCCGATTGACCCAGGTTCAGGAATTAGAAAAGTAAATATTGTTGTAGGACATTGAAGTCATTGGAGAAATTGCTGATTAACACAGCGTGTTTCAGGAAGATGGAAAGGGACCTTGAACACAACAAAAGGAGTGGGATGAAGAAATGATGGTGAGCAAGTATTTGGTGAATATTTGAGAAAATTCAAACAAACATGAACTTCATAAGACAACAAAATAATTTGTTATAATTTGTTATGATTTGACAACAATATTATTTGTGTCATATGAGAAGGGGATAGAAATGCAATTCCATGTAGGCCAAGCCACAAAGGCTGGTTTTAAATTAATAGTAATAAAATATTGGATATTACCAAGTTTACCTGCAAACCAGCAAGAATACAACATAATATTATGCACACATGAGAATATTCCTGGACAGCGGTGCACATGGGATTAACTTCCTGGTACATCCTTTATTGCTCTCAAAGTCATGGCCAAAGCTCAGTGTCTATGCTGCCTGTATTAAACTGGGATTCAAGGAATTAGAGGCACACAGAAGCATGTGCTTACAGCCTTTTATTTGTGGTAGTGGGGTAGGCTTATTTAAGGATTTAAGGATTCATATGATTAGAAGACATTTTTGCTGCAACATAGTAACATTACACATTTTTTGCACTATATTTTCTGCTGAATTACCTGGCTTATGTGAAGTTTGAGGACAGCTGGTCTAGTCAGAGTCTACTTCTAAATCAATCCTGACATTCTCAAGATATGAAATTTAAGGCAGCTAATAATTAATGAAAAGACATACACTTACATTTGTTCCTTTTAATTTATGGTTAAAATTGAGGCTTTCTCACTTAGATTTATTGTTTCTTATTTGCCAATTTTGTCCTTTTTTTAGCTTTATCATGATTGTTTGTCTTCTTACAAATTCTTGTTAATTTAGCTATGTATTCAATCTAGTGATGATTTTCTCCTTTTCCCCAGTTATAATTAAATTATACTTCTGTATTAATGCACCAACATTAAATTATGACTGTATACCATTCTCACTCTAAAGCAAGGCATTATGCTTCCAGACCCAGTTCCCTACAAGATGAGAACTTAAGATAACTGTACATCCATTCCAAACCCTGAGTTTACTTGATATAATTTAGTTATTTGGTTCTAGTTACAAAATGTTTCATCTGTTTCAAATAATCTTATAAAGACATAAAAATTTCTAAGTCATATTTTCATCATGCATTTATATTTCACTATGTATAATTAAATTAAAATTTAGTATATTTATTATTGACTACAAATTAGAATATATTTTATAGTATGAATTTGTATACCTTTTCTTAGAGTACATTCACAGTGCATTCTTGTCTTCTATGGTTTCCCCTCAATAAAGAATGACACGTTTTAACCTGTACAGAATATTTTAAAATTCATTTATTTTCTTTAAGCAGTCTTTATTTATTATTTTATCATTTTCAAGCTTGCAGTGCTGCACATGAGAAATGTAATTTCTTTCTGGATGCTTGCTTCTTTGCATATAATGTGTTCTTTCTGTAAGTAATCTTATATAATTTTTTTTTTATTCTTGGGGCCCAAAAGTTTCTCTAGGATATAGAGACCAGTACTGTTTAGATCAGTACTGTTTAGTTGCAGTGCTATTTAGATTCAGTAAATTTCAGTACTGTTTAGATTCAGTAAACCCTTTCTACACTGAAGTTTGAACCTCAAATTACTTTTCAAGTTAAAAATATATTATTTATATTCCCTTCTGTCGGGAATTTTTATTATTTACATTACTGGTTTCCTTGATTTATTCATAAGTTTTTATTTGTGAAATTATTTTCTTTTTTCAGACCTCTGCTATAAGGTAAAAGTTTTCTTCATGTGATATGCTAGAATTTTAATTTGTACTCAGCAATGTTTTTTTTCCCTCCTCATTTGTTAAATGTTTATATTTGAAAGTCATATATTTAGATCTATAAATTAATTTTTGTGTTCTTATTGTATCACTTTGACATTTCTTTTTTTTGGTTAAAATTTTTGTTTTTCACTTTTATTGTTTAAGCTCCACAGGTGCAACCTGTCCTAGTTGTTCATCTCGATCTTTATGCTTCACATGGCTGAAGCTTCTTAGAAGGATTATATAACGTATTTAAATATACTCTTGGTTATGTATTTCATCAGCAGGTATAGAGATCAGGTTCTTCAGTGTCATGTCTTGTGGTATAAAATGGAGGCTACAGCTATGGTTATATTTGTCTGTTGGTTTTTCTTTGGAATTAATTAAGTAATTATTCATTTAGTGGATCTGTAAACCTTTTGCTAAGGCATTAGGGACAGACTTCTTCTCTTTTCTAGGTTTTTCTATATATACTCAGGGAAGAGGTATTCCCATCCTAACCTCATGAATCAGGACCAGTGCATTTCATATGAGCAGTTCCTCTGCAGATCTAGTAGCGTTAGCCAGTCAGGCAGGTTTTCCAAGTGCCTCCTACAAGACAGCTGGTGAAGCCTCTCTCTGGGCAAATTCAATAGCCCTTGCCATCTGCGCTCTTTAGAGCCATGAATTCCCTATTTGTACCCCACAGGAAAAGAAAGAATTTTCCTCTGCTGCTAGTCCCATACCTCCCACCCAGCACCCCAAAGATAAGACCTCACAATAGAAACGCAGAAGGAAATCCTGCTCTGTTGGCCTGTGTAGTCTGAAAAAATATTAACACAGCTTCAGTTACATACCATTTGGAACACACCATATGCTGAACCATGATAATTAGCCCAACTTGGATACTGAAAAATCTGAAGCTCTGTAAATTTTGGATAATGTCAAGAAAAGGGAGAGGAAAGAGGAAACAAAACCAGAAAACATATGCTAGCAAAGCACTAGAAAGTTGAATGATGGAAGGCCAGGACCATGTTCAAAATTATTCTGAAGAGAGAATGTTTGCCTTTTCTTGATGAATATTTTTTAAATTTACAGATTGTACTAGGTTTTAACTTTACAAGTTACACCTGCTGGATAAAATATTTTGCTTTTACTTGTTTCAGTACCCTATTTTAGGAAATTAAAGGTTCAAAGGAATTTCATTTCACTGGGGATAAAATACAACTAATGGAGGAACAAAAGATCAACATCTCACCCCTATTCTTCCGTTTTTTTTTTTCTGTTTATACAATTAAAATGAAATTAAAATGTGTCTAATAGTATTCACCTGTTCATATAGTCATAACCTGGTCTCTTTTACACACATGCCTGATGAGTTATTATAGAAAAATTTATATGCCCAAACTGTTTAAAATGATTTCTTTGCCCATATAGGAGGACATCTAGTCTTTAGTCCAAAACAGGCCAAATCTTATATATGAGGTTTTAGATTACTGTTTGAAAACATAAATGTAAACAATGTAAAAACATCAACTTATAGATTTTGAAATTCAATACCAAAACAAATATAGATATCTTTCAAAAAGTTAGTGTTTTGTAATACAATTCATATGTGCTTTGAATTTAGACAGTCTAGAGCTAAAGAATTCCTTCTTTACATAGAGATTGGCTGCATGGTTCTGTTGAATGCAGGTCCCGGGCCCTTAGCACCAGCCACATGTATTCTGATTTAGTTCATCTAGAATATGATACAGATGGTTCATGGAGGGGTGACCACACAATTTATTGTTTGAACTGAGTCATTTTTCAAAGTCAAAGGAGAGAGATTAACATTTATAAGGCAAATCATGGTAAATCACACTGCATGGTCATACACAGACTACAAACTGAGAAACCTTGCTTTACTCAAGGTGTTGTAAAGTGACTTCTAGTGTGTTATGGAAATCAAATACAGAAACTAAATTGAAAAATATAATGCTGTGGAGTAGTGTTTCAAGGTATTTCTTGTTCCTTTTCCCTTTCTTGCACTAGAATAAGCAGAAGGACTCATTGAGTGCCAACCTTGTGCCTACACAAAACGAGGCTGCTCCAGCTGGATGCTGCAGCTCTTCCCCTGTCCTGTTCTGAGTATCCACCTTACTACTCACAGCTGCCTCTTCTCTAGAGGAGCATTATACTGCCTTAAAACTCTTTTCTGATTTCTTCCCAAAGTTTAAAAAATGTTGGCTTTTCACATACTGCTGTGATACCATCAGTACTCACTGACTCAAGAGATACTTTTTGGTCCATACAGAAATAGTGAGAATGCCCCTTTCCCGGCCTCTGGGCCCCAAAATAACCTCATCTATGTCCTCATCATCAGCAAGTCTCCACATTTCATTCCAGCCTGGAATTCCTGGGCTCAAGCAATCCTCTTGCCTCAGCCTCCCAAATAGCTGGGACCACAGGCGCATGCTACCATGTGCAGCTACATTTTTTTAGTTTTTATTTACTGTAGAGACTGGGTCTTGCTACTTTGCTCAGACTAGTTTCAAACTTCTGGCCTCAACTGATCCTCTTGCCTTGGCTTCCCAAACTGCTGGGATTATAGGCATGAGCTACTGCACCTAGCCACATTTTAAAGCTAAATAGGGTTCAGTTTATTCCCTGAAGACATTAATATTTTACTAGAAAAATATTTTTAAACAAATGAAAACAATACAAAATTGAATAGGAGAAAAGTAACAAAGTTTTATGAGGTTTTTATAGAAAACAATGCATCTTCAGCTGAAGGGTGAGGATAAGAAAAGTACTTAGAAATACTAGGTTGTTGTTGTTTTTTTTTTTTTTTTTTTTTTTTTTTGAGATAGAGTCTTCCTCTGTGGCCCAAGCTGAAGTGCAGTGGTGTGATCTCGGCTCACTGCAACCTCTGCCTCCCGGGTTCAAGCAATTCTCCTGCCTCAGTCTCCAGAGTAGCTGGGATTACAGGCACCCACGACCATGCCCAGCTAATTTTTGTATTTTTAGTAGAGACGGGGTTTTACCATGTTGGCCAGGCTGGTCTTGAACTCCTGATCCACCCACCTGGGATTCCCAAAGTGCTGGGATTACAGGCGTGAGCCACCGCACCTGGCCTAATACTAGGGTATTTAATATAAGTTATGAAAGATGGGTTAGATGCTGGGAGGATGGCCGTGCTAAACAGAAAAATAAAACAAAGAACTGTCATGGAGAAGTAAGTTGAGGTTCCTCTTCAGGTAATAACAACTAATATTAATTTGTACTCACTAAAGCATCAAGCTGATTACTGAGCAGTAAACAGATTATGCAAGAGTAGCTTTGAATTAGTAAAGACAGCCACATATTGGTGCACAGGTTTATTGTTTTTCAAAGTGTTTTCTGCCACCTTGTATACTTGGCTTTCTGTTTATACTTTCAGAAAAAAGTATATTTTTAGTAAAATTCTATTTTGCAGTGTGAATCTTTTTGTTTGTTTTCCTTTCCAAGTTTGGAAGCAGAAGAGAGACAAGGGAGTAGGCAGATGGAAAAACAAATATTGACTTTATTACTAAATAAATCTGGTATGGGAATAGGATTCCTAAAGCTGAGTCCCAAAATTAGACTGATTTGCTGTTCTAACAGCAACCAGAAGATTCAGTGAGAAGCGTCAGAAGCACCTCCCTAACATGAGAAATGAAACTTTTGAAAACATCACCAAAGTTGTTCCTGTCTTGTACTACAGGCCTCTCTCTACTAACTCGAGATCTCAGGAGAAATCATGACTCCTCTCCCCTCAACTGGCTGAACCACCTGGATGTCTTTCCATCATTCTGTCTATTATTACCCTATATAATGACCTTCTTCCTTATATGTGTTCAGGAACTGCAAAAAAAAAAACTCCTAGATGTATATTATTTCTCTCTTTTTAAAAATTGTAAGTACTCAGAACAATACCAAGAAAAATACAAAAGTAAAGCTTCTTTATAGCTAACTAGAAACTTCCCTGCAATTCTGAAGTGTATGTGATATTGTGTATTGTTACAAAAATACACAATATTATTAAAGTATATGTGATATTGTGTATTGTTTACCTTGTGGTGCTATATATGAATTTGTGTATGAAGCTATTCTTTACATTTTAATAAAATGTCATCAATATATAGAGAAAATAATTTTCCTACGTATCACTGGAGATTCAAAATTTACCTCATATGAATACATTATTTTAGGGGACAATATTTATGCAGCCAGATAGAAAATAAATTGGCTAGAAAGATTGGGATGAGCAGGCATCAAACGTCACATTCAGCTCTTAGTGCCCGAATTTCAGACTATTTTCAGGGACGGCATTACTAAAGGACTATTTCAGAAGAATAAAAGACTATGCCAGAAATGGAAAAGAAAGCTTGCTTTTTTTTTCCCCCAGCATAAGCTTTTATCCTACCTATAATCTGATTAAGCATCAATGTTACCTAAGGAGTTGTTGATACAGTATTTATGTTGAAGCCTCATTCCTGACCTAGTAAATGATTTTTTTTTTCCTGCAAGTGGGAGTATTCAGAAGGAGAAATTACAGTCTTGCCTAGGTAGGTTTGAAGATTTTAACTTGTGTGCTCAGTCTCAAAACATATAGAAACTATTGAAACACTTCTGGTATTCCCTAATCCAAAGTGAACTTCCTGCCTGGATTTCTATAACTACATCTAAACCTTCTTAACCCTGAGTAAACTCATTGTATTCACATGTATATATTTTTCTCTCATCTTTTTAAGAGTCATCAGTTAATACCACCATTGTTTTATTTAAAAATGAGACTCCCACTATGTTCTTTGTGAGTAGTTCATACTCTTGATTTAATCCCCAAATCCTCTGGCATCTTTCCCTGCAATCTGAAGTTGGAGAAAACTGTAGTTACTGAGTCACATCAAAGCTATCATAGTTCAGATTTGATTTTCACCTCATTTTATAGATGCACAGCCTGAGAACTATCTAGTAATTCTGAATCCATTGCATCTTCTATGGGCAATTCAAAATACTCTGACTTGGGCATAGTTAGTGAATCATGTTTGGGCATTTGAGAGGAACACCACATGCTAACATATCATTCAGCAAGATCCACTTGAAGTTTCCTTTTAGGTGTTAATGACTTGGAGTTGTAATTTTACCAGCCACTCTCTTCAGCCCAGTGTTGGGAGATGAAGTGGGTGTTTTATGAAACAAATTATGTTTTTTTATTTCTTAAAAAGTTATACTTCTTTGCCTGTCTTTCATCATTCCCCTGAAAAGAATTATGAAGTTCTCTTTTGTAGAATTTTCCAGGATGTTGCTATGAAATTAGAAAATGCTGTCACAACTTGAAGATTCTACACAGACTATGCATGCAAATACATTATTTGCTGTTGTCTGTCTACTCTGAAATGTCGGTTTTGATCACGCAAGTTTTTCTTAGCCTGACCTATATAAATCAGAAACAATCTAATTCTCTCTCAAACCTCAGAAAATGTGCGCATGTGTATCTCTAGATAATTTGGATAATCAAAGTAATGACTAATGGTGGAATGTACAAAAAACATGATTATGAAGAATGCATCGATTTGACTGTTCCTTTGCTTCTTTATCATGCTTCTGCAAATTTATAATATCTATGGTTCTTGTTTCTCTTTTATCAAGATAGTTACCAGCATTTAATAAAGTAAGTCTCATGCTGAGAGAACTTCTTGTGTGTATACGTGTGTGTGTGTGAAACAAAGTGATGATCTGCAAAATCCCTATGACACTTGGCACTGAGGATGCTGTCCATATGTTTCTGTTTTGTTTGCTAAAGTCTCTGTGCAAACCTGAGGACATCTTTCCTAAATATACTCCCTGGTGATTTCCTGTTACCAAGAAATTCTGAAATCACAAGGAATTCAACATAGCCTTTTCATGAAGCTAAATATGTCTTACAATTTTGAGATTCTTTGTGAATCCATTCAACAGTGAACTGATTCTTCAGTTGCTGAAGTCTGAATGGTCTCTCTGAAAGTCAGAACAGGAGCAGTGGTGCACAAATCTCTGCACTGTTATTCCTTTTATTTTACCTTCTGGGAAGGCAGCATTCTTGTTGACATACTTAAAATGACAAATCAAAAGTGTTTCCTTCTTTTGTCTTCTTTGGTCATGTAAAAATACATTTTAAATTAAAAGATAGCATTTTAAGTTCCTATTCTGTGATGTGGTCAATGTATGTATATGAAATCTTTAAAATACATTGAAATAAAGGAAAATTTGTTTTCCTCTCTTTTATGATTATGTAGAACATATTCTAAAGAAAACTTACCAGGAGCCCTCCTGGAATATTTATTAATGTTCATTTTCTTTATGGAAATTTGTAGGAGTCAATGTGTCTAAGAGGGACTTATTTATAATGATTAATGACTATACTATTAATGGATTATTCAATGGTACTACTTGGTTCTTAGCCATTACATCACCATACAAACAGCAACTTCTTATTAAACTTATTAGAAATGAACTCTTTTAGTAAAGAAATCTCAGATAAATATATTGTACTGTATCTAGTAAATAAATCTCAGATTATTATATATCAGTTATATATATGTATGTGGTTGGGGAGTGGTGCAAGGGCAGAAATTTCTGAAACTAAATGTTGTTCAGGAGTTTTTCCAAAAGTAAGTGTATTTCTGTATTCCTGTATTCCATTCTTATGCTGCTAATAAAAACATGCCAGAGCCTGGGTAATTTATAAAAGAAAGAGTTTTAATTGACAAAGTTCAGCATGGTTGGAGGCTTCAGGAAACTTTCAATCATGGTGGAAGGCAGAGCAAAAACATCCTTCTTCCCATGGCAGCAACCAAAAGAAGTGCCAAGCAAAGGGGAAAAGATCCTTATAAAACCATCAGATCTTGTGAGAACTCAATCACTATCATGAGAACAGCAGCATGAGGGTAACTCCCTCAATTATTCAATTCCCTTCGACCATGTCTGTCTCATGACATGCGGGATTATAAGAACCACAATTAAAGATGAGTTATGGGTGAGGACACAGCCAAACCATATCGTTCTGCCTCTTGCCCCTCCCAAACATCATGTTCTCACATTTCAAAACACAATCATGCCCTTCCAACAGTCCCTGAAGCCTTAACACATTCCAGCATTAACTCAAAAGTGCAAATCCAAAGTCTCATCTGGGACAAGGCAAGTCCCTTCTACTTATGAGCCTGTAAAATCAAAAGCAAGTTAGTTACTTCCTTGATAAATGCAGGTATAGACACTGGGTAAATACATTCATTCCAAATGGGAGAAATTGGTCAAAACAAAGGAGCTATAGGCCCCACACAAATCTGATATGCAATAGGGTCAAAAAAAGGGGCTACAGGCTTCATGCAAGTCTGATATGCAATAGGGCAGTGATTAAACCTTAAAGTTCCAAATGACCTTCTTTGACTCCATGTCTCACATCCAGGGCATGCTGATGAAAGAGGTTCACTCCCATGGCCTCAGGAAGCTCCTCCCCTGTAGCTCTGCAGGGTACTACAGTCCCCCTCCCAGCTGCTTTCAAGGGCTGGTGCTGAGCCTCTGTGCCTTTTTCAGGCACACAGTGCAAGCTGTCAGTGGATCTACCATTCTGGGGTCTGGAGGATGGTGGCCCTCTTCGCACAGCTCCACTAGGCAGTGCCCCAATGGGGATTCTGTGTGGGGGCTCTGAACCCACATTTCCCCTCCATACTGTGCTAGCAGAGGTTTTCCATGAGGACCCCACCCCTGCAGCAGACTTTTATGCTCTCCTTCCTCTTGAACACTTTGCCGCTTAGAAATTTCTTCCACCAGATAGCCTAAATACTCTTTCTCAAGTTCAAAGTTCCATAGATCTCTAGGGCAGGGTCAAAATGCCCTCAGTCCCTTTGCATAGCAAGAGTAACCTTTACTCCTGTTCCCAAAAAGTTCCTCTTCTCCATCTGAAACCACCCAGCCTGAACTTCATTGTTCATATCACTATCAGCATTTTGCTCAAAGCCATTCAACAAGTCTCCAGAAAGTTCCAAACTTTCCTACATCTTCCTGTTCTATAAGCCTTCTAAGTCTCTAGGAAGTTCCAAATTTTCACACATTTTCCTGTCTTCTTCTGAGCCCTCCAAACTGTTCCAGCCTCTGCCTGTTATCCATTTCCAAAGTCACTTCCACATTTTTGGGTGTCTTTGCAGCAGCACCCCACCCTCTACAGAACCAACTTACTGAATTAGTCCACTCTCATGCTGCTAATAGAGACATACCTGAGACTGGACAATTTATAAAGAAAAGAGGTCTAACTGACTCACCATTCAGCATTACTGGGGAGGCCTCAGGAAACTTACAATCATAGCAGAAGGGGAAGCAAACATGAAGGACTCCCAAGAAAAAGGGGGAAAGCCCATTATAAAACCATTAGATCTCCCAAGAACTCAGTCACTATAATGAGAGCAGCAGCATGGGGATAACTGCCCCCATGATTCTATCATCTCCCACTGGTTCTCTCCCATGACGCATAGAGATTATGGGAACTAAATTCAAGACAAGATTTTAGGTGGAGAAACAGCCAGACCATTTTAGTTCCTAAACTCATCAATTAATCACTTCTTGATGAGTCAGGTCCACATTTCTCTACATGATCTAAACAAATGATACACTCACAGGTTAATGAATTATGAATAATTTTTGTATGCTAATTAATACTATGTTAGATTTCTTTTTTTATTCATCTAGTTATTTCTGCTTCTGTTCTATTGTTTCCTTAGGCATTTATCTCACTTTTGATATTTTTTCTTTGTTTTACATTTGATTTGATAATCAGATAGCCCCAAATTAGAGTATTTGTAAAAATTGTGTAAATAGGCATGAAGTAAGCACTTATACTTTTAAGAAACAGTTTTACATATGTTTTTACAGTTGACAAATTATTTTTTACTTACTTTTTGGAAGATAGTTGAATATGCCAGAGACATGACATAGTAGCCATTCAGGCTGTCCACAAACACTACAGTTCTTCTAGGCATAGTAATATTGTGCCTTCTCAACACCTGAAGTTACATGTGTTTGTGAGACAGTTGGCTAACAAAATGTAAGCAGTAGAAATATATGTCACTTTCAGGCCAAAGTTCTAAGAGACAGTGTGAGAACACATTCTCTTACCACTTACTGTGGTTGATCATGGAGGTAGGTGTCAAGATGAGGTCACTGGGTCTTTTGAGTGACTCTAATAAGCACAGTCTCCAACAAAACTATGGTCGACATGGAATACAACCAACAAATAAACCTTTGCTTTTATAAGGAACTGAGACTTGAGTTGTATGTTACCAATAAATTGAAAATAAATTATAAATTAAACATTAGTATGAGAAGCCATTTATTCATAGCTGTTGCCTTCTTAACAGTAAGGAATAGAGATAAATGAGAAAGTCCCAAACTCAATTATTAGGTTCCCCCAAAATTTCATAATAAATGTATAAATGGTTGAGGAATTCACTAGGAAAATAAAAGAATTACAAGAAGGAAAATCATGAGTGTATTTACATAAGTCATTATAAACATTTTTCAAAATGTTTTCTGAAATAAAATTGCTTATTATCAATAGATTTTAAAGTAAAAAGTAAAGCAGTAATAACTGCAAATAACCAACTAATTTTCATTAGCTAATTCAGCTCCGTAATGAATATCTGATAACAATAATGCATTGCTGGTGAAAGTAGTGATAATGGCAGTGTGGGATGGAAGAAGAAGAGTTGGACTGTTATTAGGAAGAGGAGCCCTCTGACATCAAGGTTGCTAGCATCAACACCAAGATCACTGTTTCTCATTACATTCAACACCACTAGAAAAATTTTCTGTATTTGCAAAATTGTTGAAATTATTGCTACTTCATTGTCTCATGGAAAATAGATTATAATCTTTTAATTAACATTTATAAATATTTCGTTATTGTTATTGTTCTGTCTTTTCATCATAGAACTCAGTGGAGAGATGAGGGTAGAGTTTTTCAGTGGTTGAACTTTTGGATAAGCCGAATAAAATCTACACAGGCTGAACTCATTTTTATTCCATTTTGTTGTTAAAACAAATGAAAAAGAAAAGCTTCTGTGCCAGCATTCTCTCTTCTTTCAGGCTGAGTCATTTCCTAAGAGGCTCCTTATCCCTTAAAGTAGACTTCTGGCAGATACACCATGGTATCATTTTAATTATTTTTAAGCAAGCTTGGGGATGGTAGTCATTTAAATCACAAGACATGTACAATATTTTCAACAATTTCATTAAGTCACTCCTAATACTGAAACTAAAGATTTTCTCCCTTTCCAATATTATGCAAATTACAGATTACTAACACCAAATAAACACCTAGCAATATTATTACATTTATTCTAAGAAATACTAACATAGGAGACTCGGTTTCTTCTAAAGACATCATTTTAGGTATAATTGGAAATACAAAAACGTTTCATTTTAATAAGGGGAAAATTAGGCAATACAAATAAATAAATTTAATTTAAAAAATGAATGATTTTATGAATTAACAGAACTCATTAGATGTACTTAAAACAATATCTGAATAAAGGTTTTGATGAGGAAAGAAAGCGCTCTTAAAATTAATATATAAATTTCAATGAGATTTTACGTGAGATTGCTAATCAGGGTCAGTTTTTTTAATTGTTTAAAATAACCTTAAAGTTTACGTGGCAATAAATAAAGGGAGTCTGAAAATAGCAAAGATTATGAAACATAAAATTGTGTCATGTATTATAAATCTTTTGCCTGTAAATTTTAAAGACAGGTTATCAGTTTTATCAACAAAGATGGCTAGAGTGCTGATTGGAGTCGTGTTGGATTTATAGATCACTTAGAGTAAAATTGACATACAAAATATATTAAGTATTCTGATCCATAACATGGTATACTGCTAAAATTATTTTTATCTTCATGATTTTCAAGCTTAAACAGGCAGATTAAAACTCTGCCTTAATCTTCCTTTCCTGATTTTACAGAATTGCAACATCAATTGGAAGGAAGGACTTTGGACTCTTTCAGGTCTTTCCCGGTCATCCACACAACCCTGTAGACGCTTGGTCTTTTGGCTTCTCAGTAACATGTTAGGGCTTTCCAAAGTTTTCTTTGGACATTTCCTTCCCCAGCTTTAGTCAGCTTCTTGTTTGCTCCAACTGTTATCAACACCTCTTGTAAGCTGCCATATTATTAAACTTTTTAAAGTTAACTAATGTCCATAAAAATTATTTTCTCAATGATCCAAATCAAGTCAGCTCTGACTAAGGTCAAATACATACAAGGCCTGTGAGAGAAGGTTTTCAGATAACTGCAGAGGGATCAGATAACGTCAATTTTCTGTGAATAAGGTTTAACCTGAGTTCCAAGCCCATTCTCTCTCCACCAGTGAGTAGCTGGTAAGCTACTATTCTTCATGAATACTGTGATAGTGAGTTTTGGGCTTTTATGTTTACCACATACCTGGGAGAGGGGAGTGTGACTACAGTGAGTTTAAACACCACAAAGTTCGTAACTCTTACTGAGATAGTCATTTTTCTTGAATAAATACTCCTCAGAAAGTTGCGTGCTTTATTTAATTTTCAAAGTTCTGAAAAAGTTGATATTGGCAATTTTTGCCAAAATTTTTACTGATTTTACAGAGGGGCAGATTTTTGGAGTCCCTGACTCTGCCATTTCTACTGGTAATTATCCTTTAACATTCTTTCTTTCTTCCTTCCTTTCTTTTTTTCCTTATTAAACTGTCTAGGACTGCATTAAAATAATGAATATAAGTAATGAGAGCAATATCTTTGCCTTAAACTTGAGAATTAACTACAACCTTTTGTCATTGAGTGTGATGTAGGGTTTTTTTCAACTATATACTTTATTATATTGAGAGAGTTGTCTCCAGTCCTAGTTTGCTGAAAGGTTTTAGTTGTTGTTGGGTTTTCTTATTTTTATTTTTATTTTTTTTTAGTTTTGCAAAATGTTTCTCCTGCATTCTGAATGTATTGGGGTAATCATATGGTTTTTTTTGTCTGTTAATATGAAATACATTGATTTTCAAATAGTAACTATATTCATTCATGTTGTTTTATACTGTTTCTATATTTCTAGATTTAATTTGCTATTATTTTGTTAATTTTTTTTGGTTCATGAGAAAATTAGGTTGATAAATGTTTTCTATTCTTTTGACTACTCATTTAGTCGGCTAAGAAAAAAGTTTTAACTATCTCAATCATATTTGTAGATTTGTAAGTTTTGCATTTCAATTGTATTTTTCCCCATGCATTTTGAAGCTTTTTTATTAGGTGCTTGCACACTTAGGATTGTTATATCCTTATATCCTTTTTTTTTTTCTTTTCTCTTTTTTTTGAGACAAGGTCTTGCTCTGTCACCCAGGCTGGAGTGCAATAGTACAATCGGAGCTCACTGTAGCCTTGACCTGTCAAATTCAAGCCATCCTCTCACTTCAGCCTCTCAAGTACAGGTCTCACTATGTTGCCAAGGCTGGTCTCAAACTCCTGGCCTCAA
Source organism: Hylobates moloch (assembly GCF_009828535.3). Classification (NCBI taxonomy): domain Eukaryota; kingdom Metazoa; phylum Chordata; class Mammalia; order Primates; family Hylobatidae; genus Hylobates; species Hylobates moloch. The sequence continues at coordinate 72,570,626 of NW_026652290.1, read as the reverse complement.
GCATATCCTCCTGTTGAATTGACCTCTCTATCATTATAGAATGCTTCTCTTTTCCCTGGTGATATCCCTAGCTTGAAACCTACTTTGTCTGATATTAGTTTATTCAACTCAGCTTCCTTTGCTTAGTGTTTTCATAATATCTTTTAAAATCTTCTACTTTTAGCCTATTGGTATATTAATATTTAAAATTCATTTCTTATATAACACATATAGCTAGATCTTTTTAGTCAGCTTGATCTCTGTCAATAGATTGTGCATTTAGATTATTCCAATTAGATTGAATATAACTAACAATATGGTTGGTTTTGAATCTGCCAACTTTTAGTTTGTTTTCTAGTTGTTCCATTTTTCTGCATTCCTTTTTTCCTGTCTTCTTTTGAGTTAAATGAAAACTTTTTACAATTCCACTTTCTCTTCAATATTGGTTTCTTCCTCATCTCTTAGTTTAAATTTTCAGTAGATCCTCCAGGGTTCACAATATACATCTTTAACTTATCACAGTTTATTTTCAAATATAATGCTACTTTGTATATATCTTGAAAGAAGATAACAAGATTTTATATCTGTTTCTCTCCTCATGTGCTATTGATGTTATTATTTTTATTTCTATATGATATAATATACACATTTGTATTATTTTTGTTCACATAATTGTTTTAAAATAGATTTAAATAAGAGAATAAAAAACTTTTACATTTTGTTTATGATTATAATTGAATGGCATTTGTCATTCATCTTTCTAAATTTAAATTTCTATCTTATATTATTTGTTCTCTGCCTGAAGAACATTCTTTAATATTTTTTGTAGTTCCAACCTGCGAGTGATGAAATATCTCAATTGTTATTTGTCTAAATAATTTTTCTTTCACTTCATTTTTGAAAAATCTTTTGCCAAGCAGAGAACAACCAGATTGACAGTTTTGGATTTTGTTTCCTCACAGTACTTTAAAGATACTACTATATATTCTTCTTGCTTGCATACATTTTGCCAAGAATGCTTTGTCACTTTTATGTTTGTTCCTTTGTACATAATACATCATTTTTTCTTCCCTCTCTAGCAGCTTTTAAGATTTTTCTCTGCATTACTGGTTTTACCAATTTGATTTTGATATGCCATAGTATTGTTTTTTGTGTGTTTATTCTGATTGGGGTTTGCTTAACTTCTTGGATGTGTTGATTTACAGTTTTCATCGTATATAAAATTCTCTATTCTTACTCCAGATACTACCCTTTCCTTCCACTCCCAACCTCAGCCTTCCGCCTTCCTCCTTCTGGATCTAATTACGTTTGTTAGAATACAGTTATCACTGTGGCTGTGGCTGTTTTTATTTTCCTGTGTTCTTTTTTTTGTTTGTGTTTTTTTAGATGTCTGTTCTCATTTCCTTCCGATGACTTCATTTTTACTGATCTCTTCTTCTGCAGTCTAATCTGCTGTTAATTCTCTACAGTGTACTTTTTATTTTAGTGTTTTTTCTTTATAGATTTTTATTTGGTAATGCTTTATATTTCTTATTTCTCTCTTTATCAGTCACATTTTTAATTGGGCACATATAAGCATAAGTCACATATTTATAATCCTTTTCGTATTTATAAATGTCCTTCACTGCCAATTCTGTCATCTTTCTTATTTATGAATGTCACTATTGATTACATTTGCTTGTGATTATGAGGCAGATTTTCCAGCTTCACTGATTAGATACCTAACATTGTGAATATTATGTTGTTGAATGCTGGATTTTGATGCATTTCTTTAAATCGTGTTGTAACCTGTTCTGGTGAACAATTAAGTTCTTGGAAACAGTTAAATGCTTGCTTTTAAGTTTTTCAGAGTGTGTCTTGCCAACTTTTAGTTGAGGGCTAATTTAGACCTTCTACTAAGGTGTCACCCTTCTGAGATTTCTCCATGTCTTAAAAGTCTTCAACTCTGGCTCATGGGAAGAATTGCTATTCCCAGCTGTGTGTAGACTGTGTGAATGGTTGCACTTCCTAATTTCCAGCGGTTCTTTCTCTGCTCATGTGGTTTCCTCTCACATGGGTGAAGATTAGATTGAGTATGTCCCTAGGTAGATTCTAAAGCTTGCTCTTTCTTTCCTTCTCTCTCAGCTCCCCTTTCACTGGTAGTCTGTTGTATAAATTCTAGCCACTCAGACCTCTTTAACCTTTAATCTCTGTCTTCCTATATCTGCATGATGGCTTGGTTCTGCTTGGATTTTCCTTCTTTATGCCACAGCACAGGGACTACTTCTAGGCCAATGGTTTTCAAACCGAAATGATTTTGTTCCATAGTAGACATTTGCAATGTCTGATTGCAATTTTGGTTGTTACAACTAGGGTAGTGCTACTACATCAGCACCAAAGCCAAGGATGCTGCTAAACTTTCTACAATGTACAGGACAGCTCCCTACAACAAAGAATTATCCAGCCCAAAATGTCAACAGTGTACAAGGTTGAAAATCTTTTCCCTAGGCAGTTTCTCGGGAATATTATCATTCTCTCAGGTATCATAATTCCGCATGGCTTAATGCCTCAAAGCTGTATTTTGTTATATTTTGTTCAGTTTTCTAGTTATCTGAGTTGGAAATATAAATCCAGTCTTTCTAAGTGCATCATGGCCCAAAGTGGAAATCTTTTTTGCCTCTTGATAATAATATTTGCATTCTATTCATCCTCCTAACTTGCTCATGTACTTAAATTTTATAGATTCCTTGAATGTGTAGACTCTTAGTTTAAATTTCCCTCTAATATTGCTTGTACTCACTATATGTTAAGGTAAGGGCTATGATTAACTTATAATTTAGGATGCTTACTTTGTACAAAGGAAGGGTATTACAACACAGAGAATAACTTATGCCTCATTTTTATCTCCAAATCTGCTCTCAAAACTCACTAACTATAAAATATCTTTGTCAAGTTTTCTGAAGTATGCCTGCCTGATAACTTCAGGTTTTGATGGGGAGAGGAGGCAGAGAAATTCTAGGCCGACAGGGGTGGGTCCCTGGTGAAGCCCCACCCTCAAGCTGAAAAGCCTAAGACTGTGGCCCAAAGTGAGAATTTACATCCTTGTTTTCCCACTTGAACGCTGCCTTTTCAAAAACCACCTGTGGTCTGCCCCAACCCCCCATCCTGTGCCCATAAAGACTCCAGACTCAGCAAGCAAAGAGGAGAAAGCTGGACATCAGAGACTATGGCTCAACGTCGGAGAGAACCAGCTTGACTTTAGAGGAACAGCTTGATGGCTAACTTTGGAGAAGAATCCAGCTGGAGATGGCCAGACTTCAGGGGAAGATTACTTTCTCACCCTATCCTTTTCTCAGCTCCTCTTCCACTAAAAGCCACTTTCATTGGCAATAAAATCCCCCAAATTTATCATCTTTTAATTTATTTGTGCAACCTTATTTCTCCTGGATGCCAGACAAGAGTTTGGGTGCCATGAGTGCAAACACTAAAGGCTGTCACACTGGCCTTTCACCCTCACTGGCAGAGGGCAGCCGCCTCATGTGAAAAGTCAGAAGGCCTACTGAGCTGTTAACACTTAAGCCATCTGCAGATGGCAGAGCTAAAAGAGCACTATAACATTCTCCCTCTGAGGCTTCAGGGGTCGCAGGCATCTCCCCAGATGCTGCCATGAGGCCTGCACAGAGTTTGCTCCTGCCAGCACCCAAAAGCACTCACCCTGACTCCTACACCTGCTCAACCATGCACTCCATCCCACAAGGAGTGGACTGCTGCAGGTCTGAGTGAGTGGAGCTCACTCCTGCCAGTGCTGAAGCAGCCAGCTGGTTCCAGGGTTCGTGCACTCCAGTTCCTGCCTTATATGCTTATATGCTCCCTCTTACTAGGAATTGAAAACTGCAGGCTTGGTAAATGAGGCACATGTGTCACGAATCCCACGAAGGAGTTGGGAAAATATTCTGCTTCACTTCCATTTCTTCAGAGCTTTTAGCCCGATTCCATTAGGCTGTGGCATGTTTCCACCACATCTAGAGAGTTACCGGCGAAGTTCCAGAAAAAGGAAATCACAGAGAGAAAAGCCCAGAGAGAAGGCCTTCCTTTGTGGGCTTAATCTGTGGCACATCTTTCAAGTTCCTGATTTGAGTCCCTGATTCTGCAGTTCTTCCTAGGATGGGTTGACATCAGGGATGATTAGCCCTGTGAGTGAAAACTCAAATCTTACTATAGCACAGCTATACCTATGAGACATTGGTACATGTCCCAAAATGTGGTTTATTGTATGACCTTTATTAAACTGAGACCAGTTCTTGATCACGTATTCCCCACAGTAAAATGAAGAGCATGTCAAATATATTTTAGTTTTTCTGATCTTTCAGAGACAGCTATTAAAGCACAAGCAAAATAAGCTTATATCTGACCAAAAGCATGGTTAATTACCCAGACTGAAACCAAATGAATTCATTTTGAATCTTACTTTGACACTGAGCTTTGTGACCTTAAAGAAGCTAATGTAATGTCTCAGTGTTCTCATCTGAGGTCTCAGATATGTCATCTTGGGATAATACCTTATTCCTTAAATGGTAATAATTCTATTGTTGATATGTGAAAACATTTTGCACTTACTTTAACATAACAGTTCAGCAATGGGTTTAAAACACACACACACACGTACACACGTACTAATAAAATTACAGCTTAATTCAACAAGTTTCAGCGTCAACATTTTATTTTCTAAATGCAAAAGAAAGTGGGTGCATGAAATATGACTGCTATTGGTATCTGTAGTAACGGACAGACACCTAGAATAGGTAAAAGATATAATCCGCAGTAAAGAAAGTGAAAAAAAATAAAAGCAAGGAAGGGAAAGTGGGAAGGAATTGTTTCTTTTGAGAACTAGGTGACTCTATCATATATGTTAATCCCTTCAATTCTTGAAATTGGACTACAGAGTAGTTATGCTTGTCACCCCATTACATAGGAACATGAAGTTGAGAGAAGTTCAGAAATACATTTTAGAATGCTTGTTCTGTAAGCTGGGTACCAGAATTTGAACACAGGCCTGCTAAATCTAATATGCTTTGCTAAAGAAAAGCACCCGGCCGGGCGCAGTAGCTCACGCTTGTAATCCCAGCACTTTGGGAGGCCGAGGCGGGCGGATCACGAGGTCAGGAGATGGAGACCACGGTGAAACCCCGTCTCTACTAAAAAAATACAAAAAATTAGCCGGGCGTGGTGGCGGGCGCCTGTAGTCCCAGCTACTCGGAGAGGCTGAGGCAGGAGAATGGCGTGAACCTGGGAGGCGGAGCTTGCAGTGAGCCGAGATTGCGCCACTGCACTCCAGCCTGGGCGACAGAGCGAGACTCCGTCTCAAAAAAAAAAAAATAAAATAAAATAAATTAAAAAAAAAAGAAAAGCACCCTATTGCAACTCATTTCCCTCAGGAAAAAGACAGGTGAGATGATGCCCAATGATCTTTTGTTTTTCTGCTTCTTCACTTCAATGTCGTAAAAAAGTCATCATAGTGGGGCAGAAAATTAAACTATTACCACTCAAACACAGTACCCAGATATCCTAAGACTTCTTTATATTACTCCCAAATAGACTAAATCTCCCAGCTCTCAACCTTCCCACTAACCACTAATTTATCTAACAAAGGCTATCAAAACTGATTTGGTATAACAAGCCATAGCACATTTTTTAAATGCCTAATATGAATGGACTATGATTGTTGCAACATTTTTAAACTCATTTTTGAATATCATTTTATATTGTACCAATGTTTAAGTCCAAAAATACATAAGGCTCTGTTTTAAAGATTTTATTTTCAAGAACATCTATTTATCCTCCTTTGAGGGAAGTGACATTTATTGTAGAGTTCAGGATTACCCTATCGGCTCATTGCATGACCTCGTGCAATCTCAGTTCATTTACTCTCTTAAGCTAGTTCCCAAGGCAAAAAGAAAAACTGTTTACTACATATCTAGCTACAAATTGCTGTGAGTACTAGTGTTTTCAAATTATGGAATCAAAGATAATATTCATGTTGCAAACGTGATCAGTCCTGCAGTAGCTGTAAAAGAATATACAGTTGATGACGTGGTTGGAATTTACCCAGTGTGAGTGTATGATTCAAGCCTATAATAATTGTTTATTTTTGGCCATTATATGAACCAGAATAAAGGTTGAAGCAAGTATAAATCTACCAACCAGAAATCATTCATCAAAACTAAATGCATACTTCTGTGCTATTTTCATATTGCATTAATACTCACTTTCACTATTTCTTTAAGCAAAGTCACACATCTTCATTCCTCTCTCTACCAGATGATATTAAAAGATATTTTATTAGGAAAGAAGCAAATACGAATGAATTCAAACATCATGTCTGGTACATCTTCCTTGATATTAAGAAGTAAATCAAACTTCAACTCTCATTACAAAAATGCGTATTAGCATCTGATAATAACAAGTTCACGTTATTTCCTCTTTTTAAGAATGAGGTAGAGTGGAAGTGGTGGTTATTTGAGTGTTTTATTGAGATATTTGTTTTAGTCTTAATCAATAGTCTTGAACAGTCTTAAAATCAGAGATACAGTCAATAATCATGGGTGGTTACTTTTACGAGAAAAAAATCTGCTGTGTTGTCTATTTCCTACCCACTTCTGTTATAGTACTGTGGGGCTAGTGTTACTATTAGCCCCATTTTATAAATGATGCAAGTGAGACTTACAGTGACTTACTCAAGGTTATAGAGTTAGAAGCTGTCAAAATAGAATCAAACTCAGGCAAGCTAACTTTTAAGTGTCAGAAACGAAATCACTTTACCATACTGCCCAATGTTAATGACTATGAGAAAGGAAATCATTTAAATCCTGTTACACACTGAAGAAACATGCTTATTGCCAACAGTTCTCAAAATGTGGTCCAAATTAATTTCAGAAGAGAAAGTGAAAGAGGAAGAAGAAAAATTGCCTTTTTTCTCTCATTTTCTCAAGATAACACAGTAGAATTTTCTAGAGGCTATGTGATGTGTGATATCACAACCAAGTAAAGGCCGAAAAAAAAATTTAAGAATCAAGCTGTCTTCTATTCAACCAGACATTAAAAGAGACTTATAAAACTGTAAAACATTGACACTCATCTCACTAAATTATTTTCATTTTTGAAAATAAAACTGTTTTTCTAAAATATCTGTTAATTATTTTAAGACATAATGTGTTTATTTTTAAATAAACAACTAAAGACAAAAAATCTCTAGGTTTAATTTTAATGAAATGTTGACATATATAACTCATATAAATAGCAGTATTTGATGATAGTCTAATACTTTTTAAGAAACCGAAGGGGTTCTGAGACCAAAATATTTGAGAACCACAGCTATAAGGCATTTTAATTACATACCATTTCCTTTGCCTAAGTCAGGTTAGCTAGATCTTCAGAAAGTCTAGGTGTTTTAAAACAATGTATCTGCGGCTGGGCACGGTGGCTCACGCCTGTAATCCCAGCACTTTGGGAGGCCGAGGCAGGCAGATCACGAGGTCAGGAGATCAAGACCATCCTGGCTAACACGGTGAAACCCTGTCTCTACTAAAAATACAAAAAATTAGCCGGGCGAGGTGGCGGGTGCCTGTAGTTCCAGCTACTAGGGAGGCTGAGGAAGGAGAATGGTGTGAACCCCGGGGGACAGAGCCTGCAGTGAACCGAGATCACGCCACTGCACTCCAACCTGGGCGACAGCAAGACTCCGTCTCCAAAAAACAAAAAAACAAAAAAAATGTATCTGCTTGGGTAGATTTATGGCCTAAGCTTATCACCATTCTATAACATCCTTCTCAAATTTCATTTTGAAAAATATTCTTTTAAACTATCGTATAAAGTTAGATTTTGTATGCCCGTGGTTTGAAAAGGTCATTAGTTCAAAATCAATGGAGTGGTTTTTCATTCCTTTTAATGCAGGATCAAGTTCATTTTGATTTGGTACTCAGTACGTTGTAATAACCAACTGAGTGCATGAAACTAAATGAGAGAAAATGTATTGACCTAGTGGCACTCTTGAAGTTTTCATAACTTTGTGTTGCTAGGAAACAACTTTACTATCAGCTCAGAGTTTAACTTGGAGCATCTCCTTCATTTAAAGTCTGGCTTCCAGGCAGTATAGATTGCACTGAGCATTGGGAGGGGGATAAAAAGCAAAAGCAAAACCAATTACTTTCTAAAAACAACAACGTTAAAAGTCTTGAAAGCTGAGGGTCTTACGCTATATTTGTAATTATATCCTTTGGAACTGTTGCTAGAGGGGTTGTCTTTCTGCTAACTCATAAACCTGAAGTCCAGAGTAGAAATCGGAATCACTCAGTTTCAAAAGTTCTAAGAAATGTACAGTGAGAATTGAATGACGGCATCTCAGCCTTTGAGGAGGGAGTGAGAGGGGAAAATATACTCTATGTCGTTGACTTGCATTTAACATATTCTTCTCAGGCAAAATTGCTACTTCAAGGAAATGTTTTATGATGCATGCAGGCCATATATTCTACCCTTCCTTCTGCCCTTTTCCTTATTGTTTCATACTTCAGCATGTTATGATAAGTCTGGAACAGGATAGAGAAACAGCATATACTGTATTGGCCAATTATTTGTCCTTTTCATACAAATTGATGCAGTAGCCTAGCACCATTTTTTCAAGGCATACCTGCTTAAATAAATACTAACATTTCTACCATTTCATAAGGGAGAAAAATAAATTTATATCCCAATGAATGGAATATCACATGACCTTTACCCAACAAAAGCAAGTTGTGTTACTATTTTCATGTTAACAAGTCCAAGTCCTAAAAATTGAACAATTTCTTCTGTTTCACAGCATTGCCATCTATATTTTCACTCCTGAGAAGTTTGAAAATTAAAGAAAAAAACAAAAGATCATCAAGAATAAGGGATGAACCACAAAAAGAAAGAAAGCCTGGAAGAGGATTTTACAGATTTTTAAGAAATATAACTCATTTGCCTGAGCATTCTTTCAGCACCCTCATTTTAAGGTTACTTCTAAAAAGAAGAAATGATTTTTAATATTTCCTTCATCTGCAGAAATAAAACTGTCGCTGTTCGGTATTCACAGACTTCCTGCTGAGGACTACTATCACAATAAACTCTGGTCTCACGATAGGCAGCCATGATGAGAAAGGGCCCCTGCATAGAGATGGTTTGAATTGTGTGGCTCCCTCCTGCCCCATATAACCATCGTGAGAAGAATGTAACAGTGGCCCTCCATTAGTGAACCTTTTACCGAGATTCCCGAGTCATGACCCTGACCCACCTTGAAATCTATTGCTGGCATTTTCTCGTCATTGGTTTGACACATGAATTAGCAATTTAAGACTTTGCCTCCCTACCAACACCAACATCTTATTTGTATGGCTCTGGCGCCAGTTCCTGCCTCCTTATCCTCTAACTCTATCCCAGTTTTCATCCTTAATTCAGTATGCTATTGGATCGCTGGTTAAATCTCTTAGAACTTTCCATTCAAAATAACATACTTTATATTTCAGAGCCACCCTTAGGTTTGATAATTCTACTATGTCCATGAATTAAATATTTGCATCTGTTTCTCTATATATGTATTTTTCATTTTTTTTTCTTTTTATTTATTTATTTATTTATTTTTTAATTTTTGTTATACTTTAGGGTTTTAGGGTACATGTGCACAATGTGCAGGTTTGTTACATATGTATACATGTGCCATGTTGATTTCCTGCACCCATTAACTTGTTCTTAAGTCGTATAATTTACCTGGTTAAAGACCATACAACACTACTTGCATGTAGTCTCCCTATAATTGATGAATGTGCATGTTTCTTTTCTCCGATAAATTTTATGTCAATTTTACTACATTATTGAAATTCCCCCAGCATAATGTGATAAAATTTATCAACTAGCTTTTATACTGCTGTTTTAAATGAAACAGAGTTGAATTAAGGTCTAACGCATTCCCATAAAAATTGCCTAGGTTTCTTTTCTGAAATCTTATTTTATACACGCAGCCAAGATATTCAAAGTTGGTTGTACGGATAAAAATTTCACTCAAAAAAGTACTCAAATCTATCTCTGGTTTATAGGACAAGATTTTAGAATCTGGATTTAAATATTAGAGGTTGGCTTTGTAGTTAGTTAGTAGCTAGTGTTAATAGCATGGACATAGATAAAATGTTACACCCACATGAACAAATCTCATCCTTTGCTTTTGATAGGCTTAGAAAATGATTGAAATTAATGTGACTGAACTATTCTTTTTCCTAAAATAATTTTTGAGAACTGTTTGAAAAAGGTTGTGATAATTTTTTAATGTCTGGCTCAAAACTGATCTCCTGCAGTAAGCCTTCCCAGATAGTCTATTATTAAAGACCTCTATTTTTATATTTTACTTTTTATTTCCACTGTACAATGCTTTGCTTTCTTATTAATTGCTTTGGTAATCTTTCTTAGCTGCTGTCATGCTTACAAGCCCTCAGAGAATTCTCCTTTCTTGGATCATGAAGATAAGGATCTCTCTCTCAGTGATATTATTCTTTAGCCTGAACAATTCATTCTGTATAAAGTAGGTGTTCAATTAGGGATGGGATTATGGGAATATAGGATTATGTTTTTATTAGTCAAAAGGCAAGCTATCCTGAGAAAGTTGCTGTCAAAAACCGTGAAAACATATTTTAAAATTTTATTGATTACTTATAAGTAATATTTTTAGAGGAGTGGACTGGGGAAAAGAGTAAGTGAATCTCAAACAACATTTTAAAATTTCTTTTCTGCTAACTTAAATATTTTAGTTTCATTTAAAGGTTTAGTATTATCATTGAGAGCAGAAAACGAAATTATGTTCATTCAGATTCTTTAGCCCATGCACACAATTATCTTTCTTTATACAGTTATAGAGAGTTTAAATTGCCAATTGGGGGTATAAAATAAACTCTTCATATTACCTACTAAATCTCATGAATTATAGCTACCTGCTTTTCACTTTTGCTTAAGTAATGCAAGGCCCTTTCCCTTTTTACTTATATTGTTGAATCCCGTAATATATAATCTGCTAACTTTTCCTTTATTTCCCCTTCATTTCTCCATTTCTTAAAATATGTGATGTAGCCAATTACCAGTTGAGGACATACCTTTTCTAAATGTATGGGGTTCATATTTGAAGACAATTAAAAATCTTGGACAATGTTTTTCCCTTGTTAAAAAGAGTATTACTAGGTTTTACTCCAAATCTTTTTTTACAAATTCAAATCTGGCACCATTGCTATATTTATCTCCTTAATTTTACCTGAGCAATGTGTGATTCAAGAAGACTGATGATTTTTTTAATTAGAAAATTGATGTTGAAACTATTCCTTTCTGTTTGTTAGTTTTCCTTCTAACAGTCAGACCCCTCTGCTGCAGGTCTGCTGGAGTTTGCTGGAGGTCCACTCTAGACCCTGTTTGCCTGGGTATCACCAGCAGAGGGTGCAGAACAGCAAAGATTGCTGCCTGTTTCTTCCTCTGGAAGCTTTGTCCCAGAAGGGCACCAGCCATATGCCAGTCAGAGCTCTCCTATATGAGGTGTCTGTCAGCCCCTACTGGGAGGTGTCTCCCAGTCAGGATACACGGTGGGGCAGGGGGCGGGGGGAACAGTGTCAGAGACCCACTTGAAGAGGTAGTCTGTCCCTTATCAGAGCTCAAACGCTATGCTGGGAGAACCACTGCTCTCTTCAGAGCTGCTGAAGCTGTGTCCACAGCCGCCCCTTCCCCCAGATATTCTGTCCCAGGGAGATGGGGGTTTTATCTATAAGTCCCTAAGTGGGGCTGCTGCCTGTTTTTCAGAGATGCCCTGCCCAGAGAGGAGGAATCTAGAGAGGCAGTTTGAGTGGCCTTGCTGAGCTGCAGTGGGCTCCGCCCAGTTTGAACTTCCTGGGGGCTTTGTTTACACTGTGAGAGGGAAACTGCCTACTCAAGCATCAGCAATGGTGGAGGCCCCTCCTCCCACCAAGCTTGAGCATCCCAGGTCAACCTTGGACTGCTCTACAATAACCAAAACAGCATGGTACTGGTAACAAAATGGATATATAGACCAACGGAACAGAACGGAGGCCTCAGAAATAACACCACACACCTACAACCATCTGATCTTTGACCAATCTGACAAAAAAAGCAATGGGGAAAGGATTTCCTATTTAATAAATGGTGTGGGGAACACTGGCTAACCATATGCAGAAAGCTGAAACTGGATCCCTTCATTACACCTTATATAAAAATTAACTCAAGATGGATTAAAGACTTAAATGTAAGACCTAAAACCATAAAAACCCTAGAAGAAAACCTGGGCAATACCATTCAGGACATAGGCATGAGCAAAGACTTCATGACTGGAACACCAAAAGCAATGGCAACAAAAGCCAAAATTGACAAATGGGATCTAATTAAACTAAAGAACTTCTGCAGAGCAAAAGAAACTATTATCAGAGTGAAAAGGCAACCTACAGAATGGGAGAAAATTTTTGCAGTCTATTCATCTGACAAAGGGCTAACATCTAGAACTACAAAGAACTTAAATTGATAAGAAACAAACAAACAAACTCATCATAAATTGGGCAAAGGATATGAAAAGACACTTCTCAAAAGAAGACATTTATGCAGCCAACAAACATATGAAAAAAAGCTCATAATCACTAGTCATTAGAGAAATGCAAATCAAAACCACAATGAGATACCATCTCATGCCAGTTAGAATGGCAATCATTAAAAAGTCAGGCAACAACAGATGCTGGAGAGGATGTGGAGAAATAGGAACACTTTTACACTGTTGGTGGGAGTGTAAATTAGTTCAACCATTGTGGAAGTCAGTGTGGCGATTCCTCAAGGATCTAGAACTAGAAATACCATTTGATCCAGGAATCCCATTACTGGGTATATACCCAAAGGATTATAAATCATGCTGCTATAAAGACACATGCACACGTATGTATATTGTGGCACTGTTCACAATAGCAAAGACTTGGAACCAACCCAAATGCCCATCAATGATAGACTGGTTAAAGAAAACGTGGCACATATACACCATGGAACACTATGGAGCCATAAAAAAGGATGAGTGCATGTCCTTTGCAGGGACATGGATGAAGCTGGAAACCATCATTCTCAGCAAACTAACATAAGAACAGAAAACCAAACACCGCATGTTCTCACTCATAAGTGGGAGGTGAACAATGAGAACACATGGATACAGGGAGAGGAATATCACAGGGAGGGATAGCATTAGGAGAAATATCTAATATAGATGACACGTTGATGGGTGCAGCAAATCACCATGGCATGTGTATACCTATGTAACAAACTTGCACACTTTCTGCACCTCTACCCCAGAACTTAAAGTATAATAATACAACAAAAACAAGATCCAAGTAGATATGGCTTAGTTCAGTGCAAAAAAAAAAAAAAAGAAAATTGAACAAAATTCTGCTGCATTATAATCAAGTGTAGGCACTGTGTTAAGCTCTTTACATATTCATGATTACTCAGTCCTATAGAAAATAACCCTGATTCCAAAATCTGCTATTGCTTTTGTAATTACTAGGCTAAATTTATTTTGTAACCATCAGACTCGTTATTTTCACATAATAGTTATTCCGTGGTTTAATTTCTTCTTCATATTTTGTGGTTTGATTTACTTCTTTTTAAATATTCTCCCTTTTACTTATTTTTTAATGTAGATATATCTTATGATCAACATCATTTTTCTGCCTCAAGAAAATCTTTCAACATTTCTGGTAGGGTAGGTGTTAAATTGTGTCCCCAACTGACAGACAAAATGGACTCCCCGTAGCTAACTAAGTACTCAAAGTTAAAACAGAACCAGGCAACCATGGCTAGGTGAAGGTGCAATCACATACTGTATTCTTGAAAAAATATTTGCTATGGTTTGGATCTGTTTTCCCACCATATCTCATGTCGAATTATAATCCCCAGTGTTGGAGGTGGGGCCTGGTGGAAGGTGATTGGATCATAGAGGTGAAGTTCCCACGAATGTTTTAGCACCATCCCCCTTGGTACTGTCGTTATGATAGTAAGTTCTCATGAGATCCAGTTGTTTAAAAGTGTGTGGCACCTCCCCCATCGCTCTATTGTTCCTGCTCTTGCCATATAAGATGTATCTGCTCCCCCTTTGCCTTCCACCATAATTGTAAATTTCCTGAGACCTCCTCAGAAGCCAAGCAGATGCCAGCCTCATGCTTCCTGTACAACCTACAGAACCGTGAGCCAATTAAACCTCCTTTCTTTATAAATTACCCAGTCTCAGTTATTTCTTTATAGTAGTGTGAGAACAAACTAATAAAATATTGAAAAGGTATCACAGGACCTCCCTTTCTGCAATCAGGCCAAACCAGCTCCTGTCCTTAGTACCAAGATAGACCACAGCTAGAAATTCCTCAACTAACCACCCATAGACTACCTGAAGCCAGCCAGGCACAAGCAAAGCATGTAATGTCTTGCTTAAATGCCATCCAATTCAGACCCTGCACCTCATTAAACTTTAGGTTAGTGGGTATATTTTTAAATTTTGATAATTGAAGTATCTTATTCCAGTTTCTTCTTGCTTTCATGGTTTCTGGCGAGAAGTCTATTTTACTTCTTTTATTTATTCCTCAATAGGTCATGATGCTTCTTTCTCTGGCTTCTGTTAAGATTTTCACTTTGCCTTTGGTTTCTGTGATTTGCAAATGATATACTTATGTGTAGTTTTTAGTATTTGTTTCTGCTCAGTGTACCCTGAGTTTCCTAGATTTGTGGCTTAGTGTCTGTCATTAATTCTGAAATGTTCTTGGCCATCATCTCATCTACTAGCCATTTTTACTTCAACATTCTATTATCATTTCACATATTTTGCCCCATTCTTTCTGCTTTTTCTAGCATTCCAGTTATGTATACGTGACATCTGTTGAAATTTTCTTACAGTTCTAGGATGCCCTGCTTTTTTATTCATTTTTATATTTTGAGAAGTTCTATTGACCTATCATATACTCATCACTGATTCTTTCTTCAGCTGTGTCTGCTGATGAGCCCATGAACAAAAGACATTCTGTTACATTATTTGTGAGTTCTAGCTATAAAAAAAAAAAAAAAAAAAAAACCTCTGTGTTAGGTCTACCTCTCTCTGCCTATATTACCCATCTGTTCTTGAACGTTGTCCTCTTTTTCATTAGGTTACTTATTAGTCATTTTAAATCTCCTGAGAATTCCAGCACCTGTGTCATAGCTGAGTCTGGTTGCGATGCTTGCTTTGTCTCTTCAGACTGTGTTTTTTCCGTGCCTTATGGCATGCCTGGCAATTTTTTGTTGAAAGCCAGACATAATTTATCAGATAATAAGAAATGAGGTGAACAGGTCTCTGGTGTGAGGATGTGAGTTAATCTGCCTAGGAATTGGTCTTTGTTTAATGTTTGCCGTAGCTATAGGTGTCAGAAGCTTCAAATTCCTCCAGTGTCCTTGTTTTTGTCTGTCCCCTGACTTTGGGTTTCCTGATGTACTCCTCCTTAGAGAGAGTCTATATCACGCTGCTGTCTCAGCAAGAATGCAGTATTAGGACAGTGCAGTCCTGTTGGTGTGGTGGTAAAGTGTTGGGAAGCGGAATTGTTCAATAATCTCTCATTTCAATCTCCATATTTTAGTGGGCCTGTGACTTTCACAACTATTTCTTCTTGTATAGCTTCTCCACCTCTAGCCCATTAGATAAGACAGGAAAGCTATGGGCAACTGGAGCAAGAATGCCTTTCCCCCATACCTCTAGGACAAGGCTCTGGTAAGGTCTTTCGCCCAT
The DNA here is from genome assembly GCF_009828535.3 of Hylobates moloch. Taxonomy (NCBI): domain Eukaryota; kingdom Metazoa; phylum Chordata; class Mammalia; order Primates; family Hylobatidae; genus Hylobates; species Hylobates moloch. The sequence continues at coordinate 72,554,836 of NW_026652290.1, read as the reverse complement.
GGAGAGCATTCCTTTGCTATAGAAAAAGCCCTGGGCATATTTCACAAGGGTTACTTTTCTCCTCCACTGACAGAGTATCCAGGGGGTCTTTCTCAAATATTCACAGTAAGAACCTGGTAGAGTTCCTGGAGGTAAAACCCACAAAAGTATGGGGTTCCCCTAAAACCCCAGCTCTCAGGGTTATCTCACTCTTACATTAATCCACACTCAGCCTCTGGCAAATCACCAAAAATACTGTTTAAGTGATCTTACGAGTTTGTGACACCAGTGGTTTCTGTTCCAGGGAAGCACATCTCAGCTATGACTCTAGATTGTCCCATCTCTTCAGATGTCAAGATGACTCTTTTCTTGCAACCTCAGTTCACTGATGAATCCAATAAAACACATTCATTTTTACTTTGCCAAGCTTTTATTTGTTGTTGTAAGAAAGAATGGGGATGATGTCTCTCGAACCTTTTACATGAAAGCCTTATTGATTTTTAGCAAAACACATTTATTCAAAAATTGATTAATTTGCTCAGCAAACAATTATTGAGCATCTAATATATGCCAGGCACTGTATGAAGTGTCATAGCCATCAAGAGGAGCCAATCAGGATGTGTCTCTGCAGCCTCTTTCCGCTGGTAAACCAGATGCAGATGTTTTGCGGTCCTAATTATTGAAGGAGTTCCAGGATTCTCTAAAATAAAATCTATCTTTTTTCCATTTCAGCTGACACACTGTCAGATGTGCAAATTCCATGCGGAGGTATTTGTTTCCTCCTCCTGGTGTCAGGCTGTTGAGTGTGATTTGTACTTCTTGCTGCTTTGCTGCAGGCAAAGGAGGAGGTGACAGCTTCAAGTTGAATAATTAGACTAATTGCAGTACACACCCGAGGTTCTTAAGGAAAGCGCAAATATAGAGAATCAATTTTATAGTATTATTATCCAATTTCACAGTGTGTAATAATATATTTATGAAGCATCAGCTCAAAAATAGAAATAAAGACGATGAACATAAACAAAAATAAAACCAAACTAGGCTCTATGCCCAGAAATCAAGACCAATAAACTAAGAGCAGCAGGAAAATATTGCCTAAAAGGAAGAGTTTTCAGAGACACAAAAAAGTGCTCTGAAAATGCTTTCTTCCAGATTGAAAGAGGATTCAGCATCTTAGCTGTGTTAGGAAAATACAAGTTTTCACACAAAGAGACCATACAGAATGTGTTTATCAACTCTCTTAATTTAGCAGTTAGGAAATTAATCATCAGAAGTGGTATCATACTTGTGGGAGCTCAAAGTCTGACTTAGAACTCAAGTCTCCTGAATGCCAGTTCATGGTTTCATCAACAGAGACAAGAACTTTATCTATGACTTTATGTTCTTCATTGATTAGCTTTATGCTAATTCATTGGCAGGATTTAAACAAAATAAACTAGAAAAAATTGGAGACATCAATAGAAGAAATTAACGTAGATTCATGAGAGCAATAAACAGGCTTCAGAAAGCTACCGATATATAGGCATCTTGTTTTATCATTGTACTTTACTATATCTGAAGTAAAAGTGAGTTTCATAAATTTTGTACAGATAGGGGTCGCCATTAAGTCAAAATTTAAAAAAAAATTCTGAACACTGAAAGAAAAAAATTTACAAATCAATAAAAAAAACTCTTTTCTCCCTACCACTTTTTTTAATGGAATGATTTGTAGTTTGATGTGTAGATTATTAACAGATGTTGATAAATAGCTTTGACTCAATTTGTGCTTTTGCTTCACTCCAGATAGTACTGCTCTTTCGGGTTTTGAAAACATCAGAGACAGAAGCATGAAGCATGCCTGCACAAACAACATTGACTTTATGAATTTATATCTAACAGTATCACCGTTATAATCTGAGATGGTTCTTTGTTTTAAACATTATTTCTCATTTGGTCTTTAAGAAGATTATGATTGTATCTCTGCTTCTAAAGTGGCAATTTAAAATCCTTGTTATGACAAAGAATCCTATTTTTCTAAAAATCGTTAGGTACACCTAAAATTGTTAGGTATGAAAATAAACGCTGGTTTAAAAATAGCAATTATATGTGTTTTTCTTTTTCTGATTATGACATAAATATTTCAATAGGTTTGAACATAATAAAAAATTAGTATCTTTTATGGGCCAAGAAGGCAAATCAAATTAAGCACGCTTGCGTGTTGTAGGGGTGGGGAAAGCATGGAGAGCCAGGGGATAAGGAAAGAAAGCCAAGGGAAGCCAGCAAGACATGAGATGAGAAGCAGACAGTGGCTATGAACCCCAAGGGTGGATAAGGTAATTGATCAGTGAACCAAAGCATCAAGTGAAAGAGAAGAGAATTATAACAAGTGAATGAATGCATGCAATTTTTGTAAATGGGAGATTAATGTGATGACTAGGGGCTTCAGGAGTGGAAGGGGAGACCTGTCAGAGAGTCACAGTAGAGGAAATTGATACAAAGCTGACCAGCAGAGGGTGTATTTATCCATGTCTTCTAAAATGTAAATCACCTGGGGTCTTGAAAGAATGCATATTTATAATCTCTAAATCTGGGTTGGAGCCTGAAATGTCCTAACAAGCTGATGCGACGTCCATATCCAGGTGATGTCCATGATGCTTGTCTATGGAGTACATGTTGTGTAGCAGGGTTCTAAGACATTCATTTTATTTTAGCTCTAGCAAAATTCACTAAGACGTGAAAAAACTTCCCATGTTACTGAGCTGAGCTAGTTATCATAATTCACTGTAAATGTAAATAGTGTTAAAAGCTAAAATGTACTAATCTCATTCATAGAGAAGTGAAATACTTCTGTTACCTTAGCAAGACAAGTGATACGAAGAATCCTAAAAATCAAAGGTTTTTTCCCCCTTGTCATTTGGTAGTTTTTGTTTGTATAACGGTATTTAGTTTGCTTTTATATAGTCACCAATTATGTAGGAAAAGCAGCTTCGGTGAGCATGAGTGGTCTGGTAATGTTCTGTGGCTTACTAGATCCAATTGGCTAGATCACAGTATATAGGATTTGTTTTCTTAGATATAAAGGGCAAGGGAATTGGCTTAAATGGTTTTATTTCATCTAGACGGCAGTGCCTCTTATAAAATTTTATTTTGAAATGTGCCAGTCTTCTGATAGAGGGTATTTATTTAAATTAAATAATTTTTTGAAATAGGGTTTTCTGAAACAAAAGAAGCCCACTCATCATATTCCCCGAAGGTAAGAAAGTTAATGTTTAAAAAATGTAATTTAAATTGGCCAAAATCATAATAAAAATATTCTTTCTAGGAAAATGATATTCTATTTATCATCTTTATAAATTTAGAATCTAAAGAATATGGCATGTATAAAGGCTGATACATGATTACTATATATACATAATGTATGTGTATATACATATATATAACATGCGTATAAAATCAGATTATTCTGTGCCTATTGTTCATTTTTATACATTCAGTCTACATATCACCTAACTCCCTTTCATAGAAAGCAGATTAGTGTTATTTACTGAAGAATTGTTAAATTACCCTCTTCTAGTTTGCTGATTACTTAGCTCCTCCTTAAATAGGGGTATAGACCTCACATTATAAAAGCTGCACAAGAAAGTGTAGTTCAACTATTCATATGACTTTGCGCAAGTCACTCAACCCCTGGGACTTTTTCTTTAAGGATAAAACGTAGCAGTGTTACAGAGTGGAAAAGAAGTTCAAGTCAGAATATCATAGGCATCTTGGCTTCCTTATGAAATTAAAATGTCAATTAAAATATTACAAATAAAAATTATCACTTGAAAAGTAAGCATAAGCTAATGTATCTCAAAAAAATTGTCTAAAATGGCCTAAACAATTGCATGAGATACTAATTTTAGTGACTAAATTAGGGGCAGAATTATGTAACTATTTTTTAATTACATAGTCAATGTTGACTGTTTATGAGCTATTGAATGATTACCATGGAATGCCAAGATAATTACTCAAGGCCTGATTCAGTCTCAAAATGTCTCTGCAGCTGTAGAGGCTGCTGAGGCCTATGGATTTTCCTCTGGATTGCCAGCTGCACAGACTTTCCACCAGTTATGAAGCCATAAGCCTGATTCTGCTCATACTCTGCCACCTACAATCCCATACAGTGTTTGGTGCATAAGGGCACTTAAACGATTTCATGTCAAATCTTGGCTTCACGGAAGGACACTGACAATATAATTCTTGATACTCCTAGAAATGAGTTATTTGGCACTCTCTCATTTGCCCCTGAAGTGTCCTCTCTTCTCAGTGTTGTACTTCTGTTTCATTGACTCATAGGCAACCATCTGTGGAAAGGTTTGTGTTCTCTGGTGCCTCAGCCCTCTCTCTCTCAAGACTGTCTTTCCAAAGTGTAATTGTTCTGGGTTACACTGTCCAGAAACTCCTGTCACTCATTAAAATTTATCTTCCACATAGAAATGATAAGATTAATTCAATCTTAGCAGTTTGTTAAATAACAAAATTGTATAATGTTCAACTAAAGAAAGAGGTCGAGGAGGATGTTTTACATTTCATCACTTTCCAAAAGTCCACTGAGGTATAGGACTGGTGAATAGCATATGACTTAATAGAAAGTAATAGAAAAATAAACAAACATTTTAAAAGGCCAGTGAAAATTAGGTCAGAAGTAAAGTATTGATTGTGTTGCTCTCACTCTGATAAACTAAATAACCTAGAAACTCTGTAAAACACCCAGAAAGAAATATAGAAGTTACACATTTACAATAATAGCTCATTATTCGAGACAGCAGGAAAAATTTATAGGGTAAAAAAAAATCACCTGTAAAAGAAAGTAAACTTGTGAGTCTGTCTGGATGATGATGTCACTGTTAGGGACATTGCCTAAAAAAAAAAAAGTTTTCTTTGAGAATTTGTACTCAAAGGCTTTCCCTCTTCAGGCTTTGAATTCCAAATGTATACAAAATGGTCCAGGGATGCCCATCAAAAGAAACAGCCTAAAGGTTAGTCTTGAGTTGGTAAAACTCTTGAGATATATTAAAGAAGCAAAAAAAAAATTATCTAAAGGGCTGAATCTTCAACACTGGCCAAAGATGACTGTAGGTCAAGCTATGATTATGAATCACAGGGGAAAACAGGCCAGTGTTGAATGATAGGCAGCAGAAAGACATCAACAGAACATGATGCTTATGCCTTTCAAATGCTCAGCTAGAAAAATATTAAGACAAATGCTTTACAGTATTAAAATGTGATTGTCTTAATAGTAACACTTAAAAAATAATAAACCAAGCAGATTTGCAAAACAATAAAATAAAATGTGGTAAGTGCATAGAAAAGAGCATCATCAAAATTTAATAGAGGGACTAATCAGTGGATTAAATAGCACTCAAAAGAAAATTAGGTAAATCAACATAACAAATCTCAAAGAGTACCAAAAAATAATATATTACAAAAGAGTAAAATTTCCATTAAGTTACATTTAGGTTTGCAGTTATTAAAATACAATACCTTTTTCACATCTATATGTAATATAGTTTGCAGATAAAATATTATACAAAATGTGCAAGTATGATTATTCCAAGTTTATAAGTTTCAAAGTTGAGCACTGTATCAAACTAATTTGTTAAATTAAGAAATTTAAGGTGGAGCCAAGATGGCCAAATAGGAAGAGCTCCAGTCTACAGCTCCCAGAATGAGCGACGCAGAAGACGGGTGATTTCTGCATTTCCAACTGAGGTACCGGGTTCATCTCACTGGGGAGTGTTGGACAGTGGGTGCAGGACAGTGGGTGCAGCGCACCGAGTGTGAGCTGAAGCAGGGCGAGGCATCGCCTCACCCAGGAAGCGCAAGGGGTCAGGGAATTCTCTTTCCTAGTCAAACAAAGGGGTGACAGACGGCACCTGGAAAATCGAGTCACTCCCACCCTAATACTGCGCTTTTCCAATGGTCTTAGCAAACGGCACACCAGGAGATTATATCCCATGCCTGGCTCAGAGGGTCCTACACCCACGGAGCCTTGCTCATTGCTAGCACAGCAGTCTGAGATCAAACTGCAAGGTGGCAGCGAGGCTGGGGGAGGGGCGCCTGCCATTGCTGAGGCTTGAGTAGGTAAACAAAGCGTCCAGGAAGCTCGAACTGGGTGGAGCCCACCGCAGCTCAAGGAGACCTGCCTGCCTCTGTAGACTCCACCTCTGGGGGCAGGGCATAGCCAAACAAAAGGCAGTAGAAACCCCTGCAGACTTAAATGTCCCTGTCAGACAGCTTTGAAAAGAGTAGTGGTTCTCCCAGCACGCAGCTTGAGATCTGAGAACGGGTAGACTGCCTCCTCAAGAGGGTCCCTGACCCCCGAGTAGCCTAACTGGGAGGCACCCTCCAGTAGGGGCAGTCTGACACCTCACACTACCAGGTACTCCTCCGAGACAAAACTTCCAGAGGAACCATCAGGCAGCAACATTTGCCATTCAGCAATATCCGCTGTTCTGCAGCCTCCACTGCTTATACAAAGGCAAACAGGGTCTGGAGTGGGCCTCCAGCTAATTCCAACAGACCTGCAGCTGAGGGTCCTGACTGTTAGAAGGAAAACTAACAAACAGAAAGGACATCCACACCAAAAATGCATCTGTACGTCACCATCATCAAAGACCAAAGGTAGATAAAGCCACAAAGATGGAGAAAAAACAGAGCAGAAAAACTGGAAACTCTAAAAATCGAGGGCCTCTCCTCCTAAAAAGGAATGCAGCTCCTCACCAGCAATGGAACAAAGGTGGATGGAGAATGACTTTGATGAGTTGAGAGAAGAAGGCTTCAGATGATCAAACCACTCCGAGCTAAAGGAGGAAGTTCGAACCCAAGGCAAAGAAGTTAAAAACCTTAAAATTACACAAATAGTTAACTAGAATAACCAATGCAGAGAAGTCCGTAAAGGACCTGATGAAGCTGAAAACCATGGCACGAGAGCTACGTGATGAATGCACAAGCCTCAGTAGCTGATTCGATCAACTGGAAGAAAGGGTACCAGTGGTGGAAGATCAAATGAATGAAATGAAGTGAGAAGTTTAGAGAAAAAAGAGTAAAAAGAAATGAACAAAGCCTCCAAGAAATATGGGACTATGTGAAAAGACCAAATATACGTCTGACTGGTGTACCTGAAAGTCACAGGGAGAATGGAACCAAGTTGGAAAACACTCTGCAGGATATTATCCAGGAGAACTTCCCCAATCTAGCAAGGCAGGCCAACATTCAGATTCAGGAAATACAGAGAACGCCACAAAGATACTCCTCGAGAAGGGCAACTCCAAGAAACATAATTGTCGGATTCACCAAAGTTGAAATGAAGGAAAAAATGTTAAGGGCGGCCAGAGAGAAAGGTTGGGTTACCCACAAAGGGAAGCCCATCAGACTAACAGCTGATCTCTCGGCAGAAACTCTACGAGCCAGAAGAGAGTGGGGGCCGATATTCAACATTCTTAAAGAAAAGAACTTTCAACCCAGAATTTCATATCCAGCCAAACTAAGCTTCATAAGTGAAGGAGAAATAAAATACTTTACAGACAAGCAAATGCTGAGAGATTGTGTCACCACCAGGCCTGCCCTAAAAGTGCTCCTGAAGGAAGCACTAAACATGGAAAGGAACAACCAGTACCAGCCACGGCAAAATCATGCCAAATTGTAAAGACCATCAAAGCTAGGAAGAAACTGCATCAACTAACGAGCAAAATAACCAGCTAACATCATAATGACAGGACCAAATTCACACATAACAATATTAACCTTAAATGTAAATGGGCTAAATGCTCCAATTAAAAGACACAGACTGGCAAACTGGATAAAGAGTCAAGACCCATCAGTGTGCTGTATTCAGGAAACCCATCTCATGTGCAGAGATGCACATAGGCTCAAAATAAAGGGATGGAGGAAGATCTACCAGGCAAATGGAAAATTAAAAAAGGCAGGGGTTGCCATCCTAGTCTCTGAGAAAACAAACTTTAAACCAACAAAGATCAAAAGAGACAAAGAAGGCCATTCCATAATGGTAAAGGGATCAATTCAACAAGAAGAGCTAACTATCCTAAATATATATGCACCCTATACAGGAGCACTCAGGTTCATAAAGCAAGTCCTTAGAGACCTACAAAGAGACTTAGACTCCCACACAATAATAATGGGAGACTTTAACATCGCACTGTCAACATTAGACAAATCAACGAGACAGAAAGTTAACAAGGATATCCAGGAATTGAACTCAGCTCTGCACGAAGCGGACCTAATAGACATCTACAGAACTCTCCACCCCAAATCAACAGAATATACATTCTTTTCAGCACCAAACCACACCTATTCCAAAATTGACCACATAGTTGAAAGTAAAGCACTCCTTAGCAAATGTAAAAGAACAGAAATTATAACAAACTGTCTCTCAGACCACAGTGCAATCAAACTAGAACTCAGGATTAAGAAACTCACTCAAAACCACTCAGCTACATGGAAACTGAACAACCTAGTCCTGAATGACTATGGGGTACATAACGAAATGAAGGCAGAAATAAAAATGTTCTTTGGAACCAATGAGAACAAAGACACAACATACCAGAATCTCTGGGACACATTCAAAGCCATGTGTAGAGGGAAATTTATAGCACTAAATGCCCACAAGGAAAAGCAGGAAAGATCTAAAATTGACACCCTAACATCACAATTAAAAGAACTAGAGAAGCAAGAGCAAACACATTCAAAAGCTAGCAGAAGGCAAGAAATAACTAAGATCAGAGCAGAGCTGAAGGAAATAGAGACACAAAAGAAACCCCTCAAAAAATCAATAAATCCAGGAGCAGGTTTTTTGAAAAGATCAACAAAATTGATAGACCACTAGCAAGACTAACAAACAAGAAAAGAGAGAAGAATCAAACAGACACAATAAAAAATGAAAAAGGGGATATCACCACCGATCCCACAGAAATACAAACTTCCATCAGAGAATACTATAAACACCTCTATGCAAATAAACTAGAAAATCTAGAAGAAATGGATAAATTCCTCGACACATACACTCTCCCAAGACTAAACCAGGAAGAAGTTCAATCTCTGAATAGACTAATAACAGGCTCTGAAATTGTGTCAATAATTAATAGCTTACCAACAATAAAGAGTCCAGGACCAGATGGATTCAAGCTGAATTCTACCAGAGGTACAAAGAGGAGCTGGTACCATTCCTTCTGAAACTATTCCAATCAATAGAAAAAGAGGGAATCCTCCCTAACTCATTTTATGAGGCCAGCATCATCTTGATACCAAAGCCTGGCACAGACACAACAAAAAAAGAGACCTACAAAGAGACTTAGACTCCCGCACAATAATAATGGGAGACTTTAACATCCCATTATTTTAGACCAGTATCCCTGATGAACATCAATGCAAAAATCCTCAATAAAATACTGGCAAACCGAATCCAGCAGCACATCAAAAAGCTTATACAACATGATCAAGTGGGCTTCATCCCTGGGATGCAAGGCTGGTTCAACACACGCAAATCAATAAATGTAATCCAGCATAAATAGAACCAACGACAAAAACCACATGATTATCTCAATAGATGCAGAAAAGGCCTTTGACAAAATTCAACAACCTTCATTCTAAAAACTCTCAGTAAATTAGGTATTGATGGGACATATCTGAAAATAATAAGAGTTACCTATGACAAACCCACAGCTAATATCATACTGAATGGGCAAAAACTGGAAGCATTCCCTTTGAAAACTGGCACAAGACAGGGATGCCCTCACTCACCACTCCTATTCAACATAGTGTTGGAAGTTCTGGCCAGGGCAATTAGGAAGGAGAAGGAAATAAACGGTATTCAATTAGGAAAAGAGGAAGTCAAATTGTCCCTGTTTGCAGATGACATGATTGTATAACTCGTCTCAGCCCAAAATCTCCTCAAGCTGATAGGCAACTTCAGCAAAGTCTCAGGGTACAAAATCAATGTGCAAAAACCACAAGCATACTTATACACCAATAACGGACAGAGAGCCAAATCGAGAGTGAACTCCCATTCACAAATGCTTCAAAGAGAATAAAATACCTAGAATACAGCTTATAAGGGACGTGAAGGACCTCTTCAAGGAGAACTACAAACCACTGCTCAATGAAATAAAAGAGGATACAAACAAATGGAAGAACATCCCATCCCATGCTCATGGGTAGGAAGAATCAATATCGTGAAAATGGCCATACTGCCCAAGGTAATTTATAGATTCAATGCCATCCCCATCAAGCTACCAATGACTTTCTTCACAGAATTGGAAAAAAACTACTTTAAATTTCATATGGAACCGAAAAAGAGCTCGCATTGTCAAGTCAATCCTAAGCCAAAAGAACAAAGCTGGAGGCATCACGCTACCTGATTTCAAACTATACTACAAGGCTACAGTAACAAAAACAGCATGGTACTGGTACCAAAACAGAGATATAGACCAATGGAACAGAACAGAGGCCTCAGAAATAATGCCACATATCTACAACTATCCGATCTTTGACAAACTTGACAAAAACAGCCAATGGGGAAGGATTCCCTATTTAATAAATGGTGCTGGGAAAACTGGCTAGCCATATGTAGAAAGCTGAAACTGGATCCCTTCCTTACACCTTATACAAACATTAATTCAAGATGGATTAAAGGCTTACATGTTAGACCTAAAACCATAAAAACCCTAGAAGAAAACCTAGGCATTACCATTCAGGACATAAGCATGGGTGAGGACTTCATGTCTAAAACACCAAAAGCAATGGCAACAAAAGCCAAAATTGACAAATGGGATCTAATTAAACTAAAGAGTTTCTGCACAGCAAAAGAAACTACCATCAGAGTGAACAGGCAACCTACAGAATGGGAGAAAATTTTTGCAATCTACTCATCTGACAAAGGGCTAATATCCAGAATCTACAATGAACTCAAACAAATTTACAAGAAAAAAACAACCCCCTCAAAAAGTGGGTGAAGGATATGAACAGACACTTCTCAAAAGAAGACATTTATGCAGCCAAAAGACACATGAAAAAATTCTCATCATCACTGGCCATCAGAGAAATGCAAATCAAAACCACAATGAGATACCATCTCACACCAGTTAGAATGGCCATCATTAAAAAGTCAGGAAACAACAGGTTCTGGAGAGGATGTGGAGAAATAGGAACACTTTTACACTGTTGGTGGGACTGTAAACTAGTTCAACCATTGTGGAAGTCAGTGTGGCGGTTCCTCACGGATCTAGAACTAGAAATACCATTTGACCCAGCCATCCCATTACTGGGTATATACCCAGAGGATTATAAATCATGCTGCTATAAAGACACATGCATACATATGTTTATTGTGGCAATATTCACAATATCAAAGACTTGGAACAAACCCAAATGTCCAACAATGATAGACTGGATTAAGAAAATGTGGCACATATAGACCATTGAATACAATGCAGCCCTAAAAAATGATGAGTTCATGTCCTTCGTAGGGATATGGATGAAGCTGGAAACCATCATGCTCAGCAAACTATTGCAAGGTCAAAAAACCAAACACCGCATGTTCTCACTCATAGGTGGGAACTGAACAAGGAGAACACATGGACACGAGAAGGGGAACATCACACACCGGGCCTGTTGTGGGGTGGGGGGAGCGGGGAGGAATAGCATTAGGAGATATACCTAATGCTAAATGACAAGTTAATGGGTGCAGCACACCAACATGGCACATGTATACATACGTAACAAACCTGCACATTGTGCACATTTACCCTAAAACTTAAAGTATAATAATAAAAAAAGAAGAAATTTATGGAGAAACATCACTTAATAAATGTCAAGACATTTACTAAAATTTGATTGCCTGTCCATAATTACAAGAATAAAAAGAAATTTCAACAATGAGATATATTTTTCTAGAAACCAAAAGCCAAATATACATTAATTTTGAAATGCTATAAAATTTCTTGTTAAATTCAAAAGCAAGGCAGAAAGTAGCCGTTGTCATTCACTATTTGAATGTAATACACAAAGAAAGCAAAATAAATACAAACATTGGACAAACAGATAAAACGCTATTAATTTAAACAAGGTTGATTTCCAGAAGTTCAGCAAAATGTTATAAGAACAATAATTTTAGCAGGGTTTCTCTTTCATTTTTGGTTAATATTATTATGGAGTGCTGGGAGTAAATATTGCTAAAGAATAAATATGAAGTAAACAAGAAGTATAAATATGTGGGAATTAGATATTATGAAAAGAAAGTCAATTTGAGGATGCTCTTTCAATGCAATGTCTTTCATCTTACTCTAAAGTTGCTGTAATTAGAATAAGTGACATAAACAACAATAATGAATATACATATATATATAAAATTAAATTTTGTGTCCAGAAGCAGACTCTCATATAAGAACATTAAAACATAATAAAGCTGGCCACTCCAAATCAATATAAAAAATGTTTTGAAAATAAATAACAATGCAATGATTTTCTAACCATGTAGAATAAAATATAAGCAGATCTCCTCTCTTTCCATTATAAAGAACGAGTGATGTACTAAAGTCTAATTGCATTTTATAAAATCAAGTAAGTCCTAAAAGAAAATATGACATTTTAAAATAATAATCTATAGTAGATTGAAGTCTCCCCAGTAAAGGAAAAACCAAAACCAACAAAAAAAAGCAAGCAAGTAAAACACACAGAGGCCAGATAAAGAGAAAAACAGATGTTTTGGCCATGTAGAAAGGTATTGTTTTTTCCTATTTCAAGACACACTGCAGAGTTTAAGTCAAATGAGAATGTGACAATATTTGCAAATCAAGAGAAGAGGTTAATAAAATAATATATTTTCTGTAAGTTAATGACACTAATAAATGTTGTTCAAAATAAAAGCAAAAACACTACACAATTTAAAAATAGCAGATCTTAATAACCACATAAGATGCATCTAATCTTTCTCATTCTCATGAAAATATTCATTTTAAGACAATTATTTTTAATGTTAAGATATTAATTTTAAGATATTTGATTGGCAAGTTACATACCTGTCTAGCTTTTAGCAAATACATATTATCTATGCTACTTATCATATAGGTAATCTTTAAAATTTTGAAAGTTACTACAATTATCTTTTAGTTTTCTTTAACTCAACATTTCCCAAAGGTATTTTGCCATTTAATCCATCCTGTCTGAATATTGTATTAACTTTCTAAGAAACATCTAATTTAAAAACCAGAGCCGGGCGCGGTGACTCACGCTTGTAATCCCAGCACTTTGGGAGGCCGAGGCGGGCGGATCACGAGGTCAGGAGATCGAGACCACGGTGAAACCCCGTCTCTACTAAAAATACAAAAAATTAGCCGGGCGTAGTGGCGGGCGCCTGTAGTCCCAGCTACTCGGAGAGGCTGAGGCAGGAGAATGGCGTGAACCTGGGAGGCGGAGCTTGCAGTGAGCCGAGATTGCGCCACTGCACTCCAGCCAGGGTGACAGAGCGAGACTCCGTCTCAAAAAAAAAAAAAAAAAAAAAAAAACCAGAATGGCTATATAATTTTAAATTTTATACAACATAAATCTTCATTTTTATAAATATAAATTTGGAATTACCAGAAAGGAAAGGCAACACAAACTATTTATTGATAGAATTTGGAATTCCTTTCCCTCACCCTTCTATTAGGAAAGGCATGCAAACGTGCATTAGTCCATTATGCAAAATGTTGACAATTCCAATGCTATTGCATATTGCATCAAGTAAAAAGCAAAACACAGCATTAATAAAATAAAAATAAAATTAGAATCAACTACACTAGCAAATGATAGCTTCTGCTTTTTTTTTTACCCTATTACCTCTTTCATGCCCGATTTTATTTAGCTTTCAGAGGGTATTTGTTGGCTAGTTCACACACTGCACACATTAATTAATAAAATGTGCATGGTGATCTTGTTCTTCTGAGCTTTTCAAGGGAGTTGACTCTCACAGTATTCAAGACATTTTTCTACCAGAAATTTTGCATTGTCGGTAGACAAATGTATTTACCAAGTGTTTGTGTGAGACTCAGCTACATGGATGTGATGTAACAAAATCCCATTATAGAAGATAACCACAGTTAAAGTAATTTTAAAAGAATGTCAGATATCCTTCCTCATGCCAAGTAAGTATTGTTTTCTTTTTAAATTACAGCTAACCTAAAGTTATATCAGATTTAAGACTGTGCAAAATCAAATGTTAGAATCAATCTATTCTCCACTGGTGAAATTATTTGCCTTAATTCAAAATGACATGCTATTTCTTCTAACACTGCACTTAATTTTTAGCACATTTCCCAATAGAACTTTTCTGCTCTATCTTATTGGTACTTGACAATTCTAGAATATGTTGCTGAACTTGACCTCTGTATTCATTTACAGATTATAACATTTAGAAATCCCTCTTGACATAAATCAGATATTTGGAACATGATCAGACAAATGGGGTTCACTAGTGGTACAGTATTTTTAGGTCATCATGAAAGTCCTTGGACCTAATAAATTAACTGCCCCTTAACTTCCTATCACCCGCCCCCGCAACAAAATGTGTTTTTGTCATGCAGATATTGTGCTTCAGCAGAGGGTTGCCTCTGCGGTAAAAAGATCATTGCCTCACACCCATAGTAACTCTGGTTGTTCCTTTATTTGCTGGGACTAGATATTATTATAAGATATCTGGATAGGCTAACTGATCCCTAGGAGGTAGGCATAGGAGAGCAGGTCTCACTCTTTGACTGGGTTGTTTACCTACTTCCTTAACTAGATCATAAATTCCTAAATTTATCTGGTTCCTTAACTAGACCATAAATTCCTAAGGGTAAAGACCCTATTCCATTCACCTCTATACTAAATCAGCAGTATGCCAGACTTAGTATGTGAACTGATGAATGAAATAATTTCTCTTTAGTATGATCTGAACTATTGCAGTGCCTTGGAAATAAAGACCATGGTTAAGGAAGAAACGATGGTAATGTGGTGTCTGCTAAAATCAATGTTAATCACTGCTTATTAAAAGTGCACAGACCCTTTCGTCCCATTTGGGTTTTAATGAGGTAAATGGTGCGTTATTCTAACATGTATATTATATTTCTGGATGTCTGTGAATAGGAAAGGATCTATGGCTATAGAAATGAAGCAATACAAACTAGCAAAAGAGAAAAGGAAGGAAGGAAGGAGGGAGGGAGAGAGAGAGAGAGAAAGAAAAGAAAGGAAGAACGAAAGGAGGGAGGCAGTGAGGGAAGAAGGGAGGGAAAGAAAGAAAGAAAGAGAGAGAGAGAGCAAGAAAGAAAGGGAGAAAAAGAGAGAACAAGAGAAAAGAAAAGAAGAGACGAAGAGGAGGAGGAGGAGGGGAAGGAAGGAGAGAAAGAAAGAAAAGAAAAAGAAAAAAGGGAGAAAAAGAAAAGACAGAAAGAAAGAAAAAGAGAAAAGAAAAGAAAGAGAAAACAAAAGAAAAGAGGAGGGCAAGGAAGGAAGGAAAGAGGGAAGAAGGGGGGAGGGAAGGAAAGAGAGAAGGAAGGGAAGGCGGGAGGGAAAAAAGAAAAAATAATAATGGTTTCATTTGATTTGCCAAAGGGCATATTAAGAACCACTCTTTATATTTTGAGTTTACACTTTTTTATTTTGCTGATCCCCTAACTAGGCTGGTTGAATACTGAGTACTTCTTTAGAGGGTTTATCAGTTTGGAACTCTGTATTAGCCACCTAACATTCAAGCTCTACCACTCTTTCACTTTTTACCTTTTCGCCTCAGCTTCTAATATTTGCAATAACTTAGTTGTTCTGATTGAGTTTGTCTGCAAATTCTAGTGCCTACCACCTAGAGCATTCAGGTAAAGAGAAAGACAATAGGTGAGCATTTGGGGCTTCATGGACTCTCTAAAATTATATATATATAATATTTTACCCTGGAAAGCATGTCCATAGCTCTTTATTACCCTTGCAATGGAATCTGTGACTGCTCCCAAACAATTTAGAATCATTTTTACCTTATTGTCTGTACTATCACTGTTATGTGCTCTCAAAGTACCCACTTTTATTCTTTTTAAAAATCACCACATGACCAAATTCTAGGCTCTAATCCAATCTTGTGTCTATAAAAATTTATCCACAGCTGTATTAATAATCTCTGAACACCTAAAGCACTTGATATTTACCCATAAGATCTTGTATTGTTCATAAATTTTTGTGTAGACATCTCTCCAACTAGATATCAGGTTTTGTGTTTATTTTTTAAAAACTCGTTCGAAGGTATATAGTAATTTTTTATGGTTGTAGAACACTATTAATTTATACTAATTATTAGGTGTATAGAAACTAGCACTTAAACCTATAAAAATTGATTGGGTTCATAGAAGAAAGAGTTGTACAATCTATAAAGAAAATATCTGGGAACAGATATTTACAAATATTTATGCGAGAACAAAACAGCCAAAAAATACATGCATATTTGAACTAGAAGAGCTTGAGGATCTCACTATTTCATTCAAGGTTTAGAAAGAGTCAAAAGTGAACATATTCTTATTTCATAATTTTAGCAAGCCTTTTTGGTTCAAAAATTTTTAATAATTACTTTAACAGTGTTTCTTTGGAACATTTCCATTATGACCCACTGAAAATGTGTGCAGCTTCGTATCAGCTGGAGGTAAACCCTCATAGTGAACTGTGAAAACAAGTTACATATGTATAGTGAGTAGGCAGTTAGGGGAAGACAAAACATAATGGTATGTTAATGAAAATAATAAATATCTTATAAATCAAAACTCTCAATTTATTATGGCTTTATGCTATTCCTTTACTTTATGGTCTTGATTTAGTAAAAAGACAGGCGGGCAGGCAGGAAGTAAGGAAAGAATGAAGGAAGTAGAGAAGGAACCAAGGAACCAAGTAATGAAGGAAGTCTATGTAAAATACAGACATTGTTGCAGGTATAAAACAATGTGCTTATCATAATTTCTCCTGCTTACTTTTAAAAACAAGTGTTCATTTATTGATTAGTCAAGAGCTCTTGCATGCAAAATCCATAGGTGAAAACTGAACAAATGTTGGTACATCAGTTTCCTCCAGTTGACACAGCCCACAGAAGTGGAAATGTAATTAATGAGACATCCTTGACAGTTTTGCACCCAAAGTGATTCTGTAAACTAATATTTTCAGATTGATTGTCTGCACTGATGGACTTAACTGAGTATCTCACCACTTTCTCACCAAAGTGGAAAATGAATTTGCACAACCAATGTAGTCAAGGCTGCATGAAGGAGTAATCATGTGCCTAAAATTAATATCTGGTGTGTATTTGTTTAAGGAATGTGACTATCAAATCCCGTAACACATATCTCACGGTCATTAAGTGTCATAGAATGAATATAAAAATCTCTTAAATTTCTATTTCATGAAGCACATGTGAAAATTATTTGAATTTTTATTTCAAAACTGTCACAAACATAGAGAAAATGTATAAGAAAAGTACAAAGAATATTTTTTCTCAACCATTTGAGCATAAGTTGCTAACATGATGTTCCACCATCCTTAAATACCTAAGGATGTATTTTCTGTAAACATGGACATTCTTCTATACAGCCATCAAAATGAGAAAATTAATGTTGACACATTATCACCATCTACTCGGCAGCCATTATTCAATTGTTCTAATAATGTTCTTTAAGGAAAAAACAACCAAGACAAGATCATGTATTGCATTTAGCTGCCAGGTACTTTTAGTCTTCTTCAATCTTTCCTTGACTTTCATTACCTTAATAGTTTTGAAAATTACAGGAAAATTCTTTGGTAGAATGCCTCAATTTGACTTTCTTCTATCTTCATGAAGACATTCCAAAATTGATACGTTCTAATTTTATCCATTTAGCAGACAATTTCATTTTTTTCTATTATTGATAAAGTTAATTTTGATCACTTGGGTCAGGTAGGATCTGTACATTTCTCCACTCTGAAGTTATTCTTTTCTTCCACCTTTTAAATAATAAGTAACTTAAAAGACTATTCTGTAACAGTTTGTAAATTTCTTATTGTGTTTTTGAAAATGTATTTATTGATTTATTTAGGTCAATATGAAGTCATAGATTACTATTACACTCAATGATTTATAATCTGTTGTTATCATTATTTACTTTGATGCTCAAATCATTTAAGATTTGGCTGCTGGTAGTTTCTTTAAGTTAGATTCTGTATCTGTTAGATATGTTGTCATCATTGTTTAGGTGTTTCCTTGCTTTCTAGCACAAAAATACATTCCTGGCTCATCTTATACTTTCTTTGCTCCAGCCCCACAAATAAGCATTTCTCCCTGAAGCTGTGGTTCTTTTGAGAGTGACATTTGGAATCTAAAGTCTGGGTGCTAGGTGTGCTGATGCTCCTAGGCCCAAAAAACAAAGCTAGCGAATATAGGGGCATGTGTGTGTGTGTGTATACACACATTATTATACACATGCATTTAGACATGTTTATGTGTGCATATATTTACACACATTTACAACTATATACATATACATTTATACAAATATGTATATATACACATTTATACAAATATGTATATATACACATTTATATCAGACAGATAGATAGATAATTCTACTTTTACACTGACATCAGCATACCAAATCCAACATCACAGGTTAATTCTAGTTTCATACCTTTCCATGTTTGCAACGTTTTTTCTTTGACAGTGAGAAGTTTAGAGTCCATTAGCCTTAACTTTTTTACCTGTTTGAGCTCTGCTCTCCTATGTGTAACCTGTCATCTTTTGCTACCTGTGTTCTACCCAACCTCCTACCCACTATGCAGATTCCCTTCTCACCCCACTCTGAATCCAGCACCCATCCTGAGTCCCCACTGCCACTTCCCTCTCGCATGGGTGCGCTTCTCACTCCACCTGGGCACCAAAACCCTGCACTAGGCTGCTGCCATTGCCACCAAAGGTGTGACCTTCCTCACTTTGTTCTGTCTGCCTACCTAAGCTAGCACTCTCTTTACCCTGCTCAGGCTCCAATGCTCCAGGCTGGAGCACTAACACTGCTGCCTCCATTCTGCTTGGCTGTGGGGGTCCTCCCCCTCCCACATGCATACCTACTTCGCCCAGTCCACCTAGTAGCTTGTGGCCTGATTTGTTGAGG
Organism: Hylobates moloch; assembly: GCF_009828535.3. Classification (NCBI taxonomy): domain Eukaryota; kingdom Metazoa; phylum Chordata; class Mammalia; order Primates; family Hylobatidae; genus Hylobates; species Hylobates moloch. The sequence continues at coordinate 72,535,697 of NW_026652290.1, read as the reverse complement.
AAGGAAAATGAAGGAAAGACAAAAGAAAGCAAGAAAAGAAAGAAAAGAAAAAAAGAAAGAGAGAATAGAGGATATAGAGGGGAGGAGGAAGAAGAGAAAATAAAATGACAATAGATTTTTGAAAGCATACCACCAATGCATGCTTAAAAGCAAAACAAAACAAAATAAATATGCCTGGCAAGGGCTCTCACCGCTTTCAAATTCCTAAAATCTCATACATTGTTGGAGTCAGCGTTTTCTGTTACATTGAGTAGTAGGGCCAGTGAACATTTATAAATAGATTTAGAGGATCAAGAACCACCCAGAAAGAGTATACACAAAGGTTTTCAACAAGATGTTCATCTCTAGGTTCTGCTTTGGTTCAATTCAAGAAGCACTAAATAATCACTTATAACATGAGACCAGACTTCAGCAGCATGTATTAAAAATAATTTGTGGGAAAAAAGTTGTAGATAGAAACACAGATGTTACCAGATTTATCAATGAATCAGACTTGCAATTTAAGGCAGGTTGGAACAGTATGGTAGATAAGAATATGGACTCTGCAGCCAAATGTCTTGGTTTAAATCTTGGTTCAGATACTGACTGTATGATCATGAGTAATTAGAATATCTATTTCAATTTTGTTTCCTATAAAATGGGGATAATAACAGTAACTACATGAGGATGTTGTGAGGATTAAATGAAATAAATTTTCTAAATGATGGAAGAGATACATTATTGACTATGTAAGTGCTTACAGTTATTACTGAGGTGGGGTGGGGATAGTGGCCACTTGCTACGTGTCTGCTAGTTTTAGAAAGGGAAGCCTGTCAGCCTAAAAGGAGAAGCAGTCTAAATAGGAAAAACAAGTTCTTAGAAGACTAGATCTGAGGGTGTAGATAAACAGAAGTCTGGAAGCTAGGTCAGAGGAAAAGCTATGGTGAGCTAATTTATATGGGAAAGTTAAAATGGCATTAAAAAATGGTGACAGAAATTTTATTCATGTCTGCTTATGTAGGTAAAGAAGTGAAAAGTCAAGGGGGGAGTTTTACGCTGGGTTTGTCAGGGTAAGCATATTATAGGCACTTGAAACTATATTTTCTAACATTGAATGAACTGTAATTATCAGCACTTATGATCCAATCAAGTAGCTTTGTGATACTTTTCTGGCACAGAATTACTCTTATTTTTACTTTCCAATTTCAAAGTGAAGTGTAAGCTAATTTTTTAGGTTTAAAGTCAAAACAGAGGAAAATTATATCCTGATTTCTCAATATTATGGCTGATATTCAAGAAAGAATTGTTTATGACCTCTGCATTCCTCCTACCCTGACCAACAAATTACTTACATGGAGTTCGGAATGGTAAAAACATAATGTGGAGAGAAACTGTTGGACTTACCCAGAATCTGATTCACTATTTCACTTATGTGTGTGTCACTTTGAGTAAATCACGTCTGAGTAACATTTTTGCAATTTCATCTACTACATAACGTTCTCTGAGAGCAATAGAGATAAAATATCTCTGACATTGCACAATGCCTGGCCCATATTAAGTAACGAAGCATAACACTGAGGCAGAAGCAATGTCTCTTATAAAAAAAAAAAGACATTGATGTTCAAGAACTATACCTCAAAACCCACGTAAAATAGATCAGATCACTGGAGAGGTAACACTTTTGTGCAATTTGCCTACAGGAAGAGAGCAGTCAGATCAACATATATATTTAGTTTAGTTACATGTGTTACTCTTCAAATTATTATGCTTCATTTAATTTGTATGTTTTATTCTTTTTGATTATTGAGTCTCCATTTCTAAATCTAAACAATATGGATTTTCAAAGGATGCAAGATGGCTAGCAAGACCATCATTAGCAGAAAAGCCTGCAATGTAAAAGCTGTAAGCATTGTGAAGCTTTTTAAGGCTTGATATTCCAAATACATTTATTTTTGAATTTCAGGAGACAGACAAAATATATTTGTTTAATTTGAAGACAGTCACAGTGGAACAAAAATATCATCTAAACCAAAAACATCATTTAGGTTTTTCTGGAGGAAAAAAATATTACCCAAGAGGTTGACCTTCTCCATTAATTTCTACTAGCAGCAGCAATAAGATTTCTTGCATGATAATCTTTGTTTGCAAGGCATATGGCTACCATCCAGATTTTAACACACCAAAGTGTTAAACACAACTGAGAAAGTCACAAATCATACCCAGTAGGACATTCTCAGGTGGGACTTAATGTGTCTTGGCTTCAGAGTGGGGAGAGACAACTGAGGCAAACATTCTGTGAGCCCCACATTCCTCAGGTGCTTTCTAATGTCCATCAGAGAAGGAAGACATACTCTCTTCACTGAAGGTATTTGCAGTTGCCCTTCATGGAGTAAAAAATGAACAAATGATTCTCACTATATATATTGAAAATATAGCCAGTTACTGAATACATAATGAGGAGAGAGGCCATTTCTCTTACTGTCTCCTGTCTCTGAAGAGAAGGAGGAAGTAAAAGCTGAAAATCAACAAAAATGAAGTCAGTGGCAAGACCAATTGGTGCCACTGACCAGGCCTGAGGGTAAAGATTAACGGCCCCCCCCATCTAACCACATGTGCTCTCAATCTATCACAACCCTCTCACATGGACCCCTTAGAGTTGTAAGCTCTTAAAAGGGCCAGGAACTGTTTCTTCAGGGAGCTCGGTTCTTGAAATGCAAGTCTGCCAACACTCCCAGCCAAATAAAACTTCTTCCTTCTTTAACCCGGTGTCTGAGGGGTTTTGTCTGTGGCTCGCCCTCTTGGTTCCCTGACCGGGAATCGAGGTGATTAACGGACAGTCATAGGCGGCTTAGGCCTGCCCTGCGGAGCATCCCTGAGGGGACTCAGGCCAGCTTGAGGGACGCGGATCCTGAGAGTGCTCCCGGGTAGGCACTTGCCCTGGTGGTGGAATGCCTCGTCAGAGAGGTGCACAGCAGGCCCCTGCAGAGGATCAATGCAGCGGCTGAACACTGGGAAGGAACTGGCGCTTGGAGTCTGGACATCTGGAATATGGTAGGATGGGTCCTGGGAACTTGCCCATTCCATTTGAGTAGAAGCATGGCCTGATTGCCCACGATGTGCCTTTATCGGCACTTTGGTCTCAGTATTGATTTTGATTTGGCTTGACTTGTTTACAAAAAGGAAAGTGAAAGTGAGTGAGTGCTTGAGTTTGAGACCGTCGAGGTGAGTGAGTGACCCATTTACCCTTTCCTTCTTGTGGTGTGAGTGTTTTGTATCGGGAGGAAGATGGGTGGAACACAAAGTAAGCCCACTCTGCTAGGAACTATGTTGAAAAATTTCAAGAAAGGATTTAATGGAGACTATGGAGCTACTATGACACCAAGAAAACTTAGAACTTTGTGTGAGGTAGACTGGCCGGCATTAAAAGTGGGTTGGCCATCAGAAGGAAGCCTAGACAGGTCCCTTGTTTCCTTCCACAGACACTTGGTTATAGCTGGTTTTAGACCCCCCACAGTGGTTAAGAGATCAGGCAGCAGTAGTACTAGTGGCAAAGGGACAGACAGCCAAGGAAGAATCCGGCTCCACCCGCCAAAGGGAGTTGGCTCCTAAAGTCCTGTCCAACCCAATATCAGAGGATTCATGGCAAGAAATGGCACCAGTGTCCCCCCACCTTTCACCAAGGAGGAAGGCCTCCCACTCCTGAGCCCACTGTGCTTCCACAAGGCCTACATACCCTTAGGCCACCCAGAGTAGAAAAAGGATGCAAGACCTCGGGAGAAGAAACCCCTCCCTTGGCAGCCCATTTGAGGCCTAGAACTGGGATAGAAATGCCCCTGAGACAGCAGTGGTATGCTGGGGTAGACAAGGATGGGCATACGGTAGAAAGGCATGCCTTTGTATACCAACCCTTCACCTCTGCAGCTTTCCTCAATTGGAAAAACAATACCCCATCCTATACAGAGAAGCCTCAAGCTGTAAGTGATTTGCTCCAAACTATTATCCAGACCCACAACCCCACCTGGGCTGATTGCCACCAGTTGCTCATGTACCTCTTTAACACAGATGAAGGGAGGGGAGTGCTGCAAGCAGCAACTAAGTGGCTGGAAGAACATGTTCCAGCTGATTACCAAAACCCCCAAGAGTATGTGAGGATCCAATTACTAGGAACAGACCCCCAGTGGGACCTAAATGAAAGACAGGGTGTGCAAAGGCTAAACCGGTATAGGGAAGCCCTTCTGAAAGGGTTAAAGAAGGGAGCTCAGAAGGCCACAAAAGTTAACAAAGTCTCTGAGGTCATTCAAGGAAAAGATGAGAGCCTGGCACAATTCTATGAGAGACTATGTGAGGCCTATCGTATGTATACTCCCTTTGATCCTGATAGCCCTGAAAATCAGGACATGATTAACATGGCTTTAGTTAGTCAAAGCGCAGAAGGCATTAGAAGAAAATTGCAGAAACAGGCTGGATTTGCAGGCATGAATACTTCACAGTTATTGGAGACAGCCAACCAGGTGTTTGTGAATAGAGATGTGGCAAGCCGCAGAGAGAAGTGCAGAGACAGTGAACACCAAACCCGGCAAATGCCTTCCACACTTGTAGCATAACCAGTGTGCTTACTGTAAGGAAATAGGACATTGGAAGGACAAGTGCCCCAGATGAAAGGAAAACAGGGTGACTCTGAGGAGGAGGCCTCAGACAAGGACAAAGGAAGGAGCCTTGTTCAATCTGGCAGAAGGGTTACTGGACTGAGGGGGACCAGGCTCATGTGCCCCCAAAGAGCCCATGGTCAGGATGAGAGTCGGGGGCAAGGACATTTTCTTGTCGATACTGGTGCCGAACATTCAGTAGTGACCACCCCTGTCACCCCTTATCCAAAAAGACTATTGATAGAATCGGAGCCACAGGGGTTTAGGCAAAGAAAGCTTTCTATTTGCCCTGGACCTGCACTGTGGGTGGGGGGCGGGGGGCATGAAGTGATTCACTAGTTTCTGTACATGTGTGACTGCCCCTTGCCTTTGCTAGGAAGGGACCTACTTAGCAAGATGAGAGCCACCATCTCTTTCACAAAGCACGGCTCTTTACAGCTAAAGCTACCTGGAACGGGAACCATCATGGCCCTTACAGTTCCTCAGGAGGAGGAATGGAGACTCTTCTTAACTAAGCCAGGCCAAGAGATTGGACCAGCTCTGGCTAAGCGGTGGCCAAAAGTGTGGGCAGAAGACAACCCTCCGGGCCCCCATACTCACAGAAGTTAAGCCTGGGACCCAGCCAGTCAGGCAAAAATACTACCCAGTCCCCAGAGAAGCTCTTGAAGGTATTCAGGTCCATCTCAAGTGCCTGAGGGCCTCTGGAATTATAGTCCCTTGTCAGTCTCCATGGAATACTCCCCTCCTGCCTGTTCCCAAGCCAGGGACCAAGGACTACAGGCCGGTACAGGATTTGTGCTTGGTCAACCAACCTACAGTGACTTTGCACCCAACAGTACCTGACCCGTACACGTTGCTGGGGTTGCTGCCAGCTGAGGATAGCTGGTTTACCTGCCTGGACCTGAAGGACGCCTTTTTTTTAGCATCAGACTAGCTCCTGAGAGCCAGAAACTATTTGCCTTTCAGTGGGAGGATCCAGGGTCAGGTGTCACCACTCAGTATGCTTGGACCCGGCTTCCCCAAGGGTTCAAGAACTCCCCGACTATCTTTGGGGAAGCACTGGCTCAAGACCTCCAGAAGTTTCCCACCAGAGACCTGGGCTGTGTGTTGCTCCAGTATGTCAACAACCTCCTGCTGGGACACCCCACGGCAGGCAGGTGCACCATGGGAAAGGATACCCTGATCTGGCACCTGGAGGACTCTGGGTATAAGGTGTCCAAGAAGAAAGCTCAGATCTGCAGACAGCAGGTACATTATCTGGGATTTACTATCTGACACGGGGAGCACAGCCTGGGATCAGAAAGAAAGCAGATCATTTGCAACCTACCAGAGCCTAATAGCAGAAGGCAGGTGAGAGAATTCTTAGGAGCTGTGGGGTTCTGCAGGTTATGGATCCCAAACTTTGCAGTACTGGCCAAGCCTCTGTACGGAGTCACAAAGGGGGATGACAAGGAATCTTTCGAATGGGGGTCCCAACAGCAATAAGCTTTGTGTGAGTTAAAAGAGAAACTCATGATGGCCCTAGCCGTGGGGCTGCCTGACCTGACAAAGTTATTTACACTATATGTGTCAGAGAGAGAAAAGATGGCGGTTGGAGTTTTCACCCAGACTGTGGGGCCCTGGCTGAGGCCAGTGGTCTACCTCTCTAAACAAACAGACGGTGTTTCCAAAGGTTGGCCCCCATGTTTGAGGGCCTTCACAGCAACTGCCCTGCTAGCACAAGAAGCAGATAAAATAACCCTTGGGCAAACCTGAACATAAAGGCCCCCCGTGCTGTGGTGACTTTAATGAATACCAAAGGACATCATTGGCTAACGAATGCTAGACTAACTAGGTGCCAAAGCTTACTCTGTGAAAATCCCTGCATAACCATTGAAGTTTGCAACACTTTGAACCCTGCCACCTTACTCCCGGTATCAGAGCCCAGTTGAACACAACTGTGTAGAGGTGTTGGACTCAGTTTATTCTAGCAGGCCTGACCTCGGAGACCATCCCTGGACATCAGTAGACTGGGAGCTGTACAGGGACTGGAGCGGCTTTGTCAACGCACAAGAAGAGAGGTGTGCGGGATATGCAGTGGTAACCTTGGATGCTGTCATTGAAGCCAAATCATTGCCCCAGGGTACTGCAGCCCAGAAGGCCAAACTCATTGCTTTAATTCGGGCCTTAAATCTAAGTGAAGGTAAGACTGTAAACATTTACACTGACTCTCGGTATGCCTTCTTAACCCTCCAAGTGCAGGGGCATTATATAAAGAAAAAGGCCTTTTGAACTCTGGGGAAAAGACATAAAGTATCAGTGAGAGGTCCTGCAATTATTAGAGGCAGTGTGGAAGCCCCAAAAGGTGACAGTCATGTACTGCAGAGGACACCAGCGAGCTTCCACCTCGATTGCCTTGGAGAACTCCTGAGCTGACTCAGAGGCTCGAAAAGCAGCATCTGCCCACTACTGGGCATCAATCACAGCCCACCCCCTGCTCCCTCAAGCACCTGACCTTGCACCTACTTATTCTAAAGAAGAGAAGGACTTTCTCCAGGCAGAGGGAGGGCAGGTGCTAGAAGAGGGATGATTCCAGTTATTGGACAGAAGAATAGTTGTGCCACAGCTGCTAGGAGTCAGAGTTGTACTGGCTGTGCATGAGACCACCCACCTAGGCCAAGAGTTGTTAGGCCGGTGCTTCTACATCTCCCATCTGTCAGCCCTTGCCAAAACAGTGGTGCGACAGTCTGCCACCTGCTGGCAGCACAATGCTAGGCAAGGTCCAACTGTCCTGCCTGGCATGCAAACTTATGGGGCAGCTCCCTTTGAAGATCTCCAAGTAGACTTCGCCGAGATGACCAAATGTGGAGGTAACAAGCATTTGCTAGTTCTAGTGTGTACATACTCTGGGTGGGTGGAGGCCTATCTAGCACGAACTGAGAAAGCTGGTGAAATAACCCGTGTGCTTCTCTGAGATCTCATCCCTAGGTTTGGACTGCCCTTACGAATCGGCTCAGACAATAGGCCGGCATTTGTGGCTGACTTGGTACAGAAGACAGCAAAGGTGTTGGGGATCACATGGAAACTATATACTGCTTACTGACCACAGAGTTCCGGAAAAGTAGAGTGATGTATTGGACTACCAAAAATAGTTTAGGGAAAGTGTGTCAAGAAACAGGATTAAAGTGGGTATAAGCTCTCCCTATGGTATTTTTCAAGATTAGATATACCCCTTCTAAAAGAATAGGATATTCCCATTATAGAATATTTTATATATATATATACATATATATATGACCCCTCCCATACTATGGGGACTCCCAGACACTCCCTGAGAGCTAGGTGAAATTGAGTTACAGCAACAGCTACAGGCTTTAGGGAAAATTATACAATTTCAGCCTGGGTAAATGAGAGGTGCCCCATCAGTTTATCCTCCCCAGTTCACCCTTTCTCCCCAGGTGATCGGGTGTGGATCAAAGATTGGAACACAGACCTCTCGCGGCCATGGTGGAAAGGACCCCAGACCATCGTCTCGATCACTCCCACAGCCATAAAGATAGAGGGAATCCCAGCCTGGATCCACCACAGCCGCGTAAAACCTGCAGCACCTGAGACCTGGGAGGTGCGGCCAAGTGCAGAAACCCCTGCAAAGTGACTTTGAAGAAGATGACAAGCCCTGCTTCAGTCACACCCGGAAGCTGACTGGTCCACACACAGCCGAAGCAGGAGGAAACTCATCGTGGGACTCATTTTTCTGAAATTTTGGACTTGTACAGTAAGGACTTCAACTGACCTTCCTCTGACTGAGGACTGTTCTCAATGCATACATCAAGTTACTGAGGTAGGGCAAAAAGTTAAAACAGTCTTTCTGTTGTCTAGTTATTATGAATGTATTGGAACTCTAAAAGGGACATGAAGCTCATCCCACCCAGTACAAGGTATGCAGCCCAAGAAGTGATCAGATGTGCTATAACCCATCTGAGCCCCCTATGACTACAGTTTTTGAAATAAGATTCAGGACTGGCAACTGGAGAAAAGCTGATACAAGTAAAGTAATAATTAGAACAGAAGAAAAAGGAGTCCCCAAACAAATTATCTTAAAATTTGACGCCTGCGCGGCATCCAACAGTGACCCGTATGGAAATAGAGAAAGATGTAGCTCTCTAGATTGGGAAAGGGGCTATATAGTAGAAAATAAGTATGTTTGTCAGGAATTAGGACTGTGTAGTGAAGATGAGAGTGAGAACTCCCACTAGTGAGTGAGGTTGTCAAAGTGGGGAACATAGAAGCCATTTCTCTTACTGTCTCCTGTCTCTGAAGAGAAGGAGGAAGTAAAAGCTGAAAATCAACAGGAATGAAGTCAGTGTCAAGGACAATCGGTGCCACTGACCATGACTGAGGGTAAAGATTAATCTCCCTACTCTAACCATATGTGCTCTCCATCTATCACAACCCTTTGACGTGGACCCCTTAGATTTGTAAGCCCTTCTTTCTTTGGGGACTTTGGTTCTTGAGATGCAAGTCTGTCGACACTCCTGGCCAAATAAAGCCTCTCCCTTCTTTAACCTGGTGTCTGATGGGTTTTGTCTGTGGCTTGCCCTGCTACAATAACAAGGACTAAAATGGGCCAATCTTTACTGAAACAGGGACCCTTACGTTGAAACTTATAACTGTATATACAAAAGATTTTCTAACTAATTTAAAAAATTATATTCTGTGTAATAAAATTCCATTAGTACTAAAAATTCCCACTATATTATGTGAACTTTTGCTATCCATGGATAGATGGATCAATAGTACTCTACTTAATTAAAGACATAAACAGTATTAATCAATTTTGCTACTATTAGGTTAGTGCAAACATAATTGCAGTTTTGGCCATTACTTCTTTTTTTTTTTTTGAGACAGAGTCTCACTCTGTCCTCCCAGCTGGAGTGCAGTGGTGCGATCTCAGCTCACTGCCAGCTCCATCTCCCGGGTTCACGCCATTCTCCTGCCTCAGCCTCCCGAGTAGTTGGGACTACAGGCGCCCACCACCACGCCCAGCTAATTTTTTGTATTTTTAGAAGAGACGGGGTTTCACCATGTTAGCCAGGATGGTCTCGATCTCCTGACCTCATGATCTGCCTGCCTCGGCCTCCCAAAGTGCTGGGATTACAGGCATGAGCCACTGCACTCAGCCAGTTTTTGCCATTACTTCTAATGGCAAAAACCACAATAACTTTTGCACCAACCCAATACACTAAGCAATTCCACAATCTCAGGGGATTACAAAATCCGATTTCTGTTTATATTAATTACATGTTGGCTGTAATTCAGCTGCTCCAAGTCTTTTAATTCCAGAATCTAAAGGCAGACTCTTGTAATATCTTTACACTATAGAAATATTTTGGAACAAAATAGCATAGAAAGATAAGCAAGTGTATTGGTAGAAAACATAATATCTTTTAAAGCTCCTGCTCAGATGTGGCACATGTCTCATTCATACTTCTTTGGCTAAAACCAGCCAGCTGGAAAAGTGCAACAACATCATGGAGATACGACTACGCCACTGAAGATGCTGCAAATCAAAAGGCGGAAGTGGAAATGTATAAGCCTTTTGACAACAAAGAAGTTGGGAACGATAATTTAGAACACATACTCAAGATATATTCTTTAAATATAATGGGTGTCAACCTTGCCAAAAACTCATCATTTCTCAAAATCAGAACTGGGTAAGCAATTTGAGATCAGTTTTTATATTGTGATCAGATTGTTGGAGTAGAACAGAAAAAAATCAGTTGATCAAATATACGAAGACAGAATTTTTCCAGTATATAAATATAAATGAGTAAGATCTACCTTATAGGTTGTTAAAAAAGTTGAAATAAGTAAAACTCCAAAATATTTGATACAGAATGCCATGTATATCAATAAATTTTATTCTCCACCTGGTTTCTTACTAAGAATCAGTTAAATGAAAATTTCTAGTCCTCAAAATATTCAATATAAATCTGATATGCAGTATGCAACAAATGAAATACTGGAATACATTTTATGGGGCTGTAACAGTGGAGATAAAGCCTGAAATAATATAATGTCTTAAAAATTCGTATATGCAGATTTTCATCTTTTTTCATAAAACACAAGAGAATAATGAAAAAAGGAGAGAGGGAACATGTAACACTAAAGGCTAGATTAAGTAGTTTTATGTCATATTATATGATCTAATTTTTTTTAATTAAAGGATTTAAATTCCTGGTCAATATGTAAAAACTGCATTCAGCATAATATTATTACCAAACGGTTGACAAAAGAAATATTGCACAATAATATTGATTTTTGACATGTTTTTTACTTCTGTAGCTTCATAAAAATATTATTTTATAAACTTTATTCTCAAAAAGAATTCCTACCAAGATTTCTTTAGAACATAGCATTTAAAAATGTCTAAACAATAATGCTAAGATCTGTTCAATTGTTCACATTATTGTTTGGTACACATATTTTACTCCAAACTTTTGTGGAAAAGAATCAGTATAGAGATTAGGAAAAAAAAAATCTGATCCTAGTAGTGATGAGTTAAATTATTATGCAAAGAATTGTATTGTACTTTGTGAAAGATAGTGATCAAGATGGACTTAACATTCTCTTCAGCTTGACTAAACTATAGACAGCCTTCCACAGCACTATAAGCTCCTCACCTCCCTTGTTCTAGAGCATTTACTTTAGAAAACTTGCAATTGTAGATCCTTTCTCTGCCCCTTTGAGATGTAAATCTTCTTCCAAATTCTTGCCAGCTGTAGAATGTCTAGGAATGTCTTCAAAGATCAGTGAGCCATTCCTTTGAAATGTAGTCACCCAAGAAAGATAAGACATCCCTGTCTTTATGAAAGGCTAGAATTCTAACTTTGATAAGTACCAATTAGCAAACACAGATGGTCCAATAGGATTGACCAACTTTCCTTCCTTAAAGTCCTCCAACACATGTCCACTAGCTCATCCCAGTGCTTAAAACTCTCCAGGCTTTTGTTTCAGGAGAGTTGAGTTTAAATTCTTTTCCCTATTGCAATAACCTTGACCTATTTCAATAGTCTTGAATAAAGTCTTCCATGCTTATTTGACTCCATCTAGTGCATATTTTCTTTGACAATAGAAATAACTCCTTCCTAGATTCATTTACATACAGCCCTAATTAAAGGAAAGAAAATACATTAAAGCATTTCTTGAAGGTTTTAAATTTCTTGAATGGGGAAACACAAAGCAAAATGACTTTTAAGATCATTGGTTATTTCAGAAGGTGATACCTGCTCCATAGTTTTAACACAGTCATGGGGCCTTTAATTTACATCCCCCAAAAAACAAACTTTGAAAGTGACATCATTTGCTCAAGAGTAACCAACTCCACAAAGCAGCCAAAGAAAATTAAATTTACTTGCAGCCATCCAAACGTTGTTTCACTGAACTGCTGTGTGGCAGAAATAATACTAAGACGTAAATCCATTTTCCAATTTAGAAAGACAAGGCTTCGGTGATGAAATGGAGGGCAGAGAGCAGTATTATCATATATTATCATTGAAATATATTTCCCTGGTGGTTTTGCCCAAAAAAGTATGAAACTGAAATAGAAAATAAAACAGGTGATGCTGTAGGCAGAGGGTTGGTGAGTATGCATCATCTAAAATGTGTGACTTGCTTAACACACTGTTGATTTTCTGATTGATGGGAATTCAGATTATGTCTTTGAAAGACCCACAGTGAAGGTGATGATGGCCTGAGTGCATAAAAAGACTCATATAAGCTTTACTGTTCCAATCTATAAGCAAGATAGAATGCAATAAGTACATAGCGACAGTTAGGGTCTTGCTACTGCTGGTCTAACTAATGGTCCTATAGGTGAGAGGGAACAGAGTGGGAGGTGAGCAAACCTTTCTCATGTCTGTAAGAAAACTGCAAACTCTGTGAGACTATGTAGATTGCTTTGAGGTTGTTGAGGAACCCACTGGGGTTGAAGAGACATGCTCAGTACCCACATTATCTTTTGCTTGTTCAAAGCATAAATAAATAATCTTTCCAAATTATATACACAAATTTTAAAAGGTATTTAACTTTTGACTGTTTATTTAGCTTTTCAAAAATGGAAGACATTAAGTTTAGGGTTTCAGTTTAGTGTTATTCTCAGTAAAAAGAGGAACCACAGAAATAGAGTAACATTGTGTTTCAGTCTTCTAGTCTGATAAATTAAGGGAAAACTTCATTTAAAAAATCTGCGTATCGTCATCCCTGTCTTGATCCATTGATCTATTCTCCTATTATATGTCTATGATGTACTTATCATCATAGCATAGAATACAGTTATTTAGTAACCATCACAGTTTCTGACACCTAACATATATACACATACGAACAGAACTTATGGTTCAACCCAAAATTGATTTTCACTTTGTCTCTTGTCATTGCCAAATATAATGATTTACTGGATCTTAAATAATATTTTGCTCATCTTCTCAAAAATGGTACAACAGAATGAGAGTGTAATATGTGAGGGGAACCTGGATTCTTTCTATAGAAGCAAAGCAGGGGTATTTGTGGCCACATGCAAGTTCTTTAGCTATGAGCACAAGGACTGGGTAAACTCTGAGAAAACATTTATATTAAGTTTTCATCATCTCATTTCCATAAGAAAACTTAGATCATTTTTAACAAAAGAAAACAAGAATATGAAAAACTTTAGTCTTTATATGTTGCACTGGTTCATTAAGAATCAAAATATTAATTATTAATTAAATATTTATTTTAGGAGAACTAAAGAACACTTTTTAGGTACCTTAAATACAAAGAAAAATCATGATCAAGTTGTTATCTTTACTATATAAAAATGAATATGTTGTCTCAAGAAATTAAAGTAGTAATCAGGATTTTTCTACAAAACTTGACCATTACAAATCTCTCTTCTTTTTTTCTATTTTTCTATATAAGGCTCATATCTTCTTGAACTTCATTCCCAAAAAGATGACAAAATCAGTGAGAGAAATTGCTTAAGATAATGTTAAGTAGAAAATAGTAGAACTATATTTTAAAGACCAAAACAAATGTTGGGTGCAGTGGTTGACACCTTGTAATCCCAGCATTTTGGGAGGCCAAGGCAGGAAGATCACTTGAGCCCAGTAGTTCGAGACCAGCCTGGAAAACATAGTGAGACTCTCTCTCCATTAAAAAAAAATTAAAATTAAAATTAAAATAAAAACCTGCTAAAAACAAACAAAACTCTGACTAATGTTTCTCCAGAGAAGCTGGATATTTCATTTATTGCCTGATTCTAACATCCTCTTCATTGATTTTTGTCAAGATGAGTCAGAAACCTTCTCTAATCTCAAAATAAAATGGAACATGTAAATTATCTACATACGTAGCTCACATATACTCATATTGCTACCAAGATGGGCTCACAAAAGATGACCTGCCATAGTGCATGAGCTGTTATAATAAACAATTCTTTCTGAGCACCTGTTCAGATAAAGACAGCCATAGGCCATTACCTTGTATACAATTTGCTTTCTATACTATGTTTATTCATTCAACAAGTAATTTCTAGGATTCTGCTACGTATGAAACATAATACCATACACTAAGGATATAAAGATGAGAAAGATGAGTCTAATGGAAAAAGTCCCTGACATCCTGAATAATACAGAACCCTAACCTGCCTCACTAAAAACTGCTAATTGGAATTAGTGTCTCAACCTAAGACAACTGTCTGTGGACTATTCAATGGCTAATATAGTGGTCAGATGAGGCAAGTCTGCTCATTTGGGGAGCTCTATATCATTTTTGGCTAGCAGAACAAATTAGATACTTCTCTGAGAGGGTAAGTTCTCTGTTTGGCAGAGCACCCTAGGATTGTGTCTACTGTAGGAACCACTGTGTCACATCTATTATTGTTTAGAATCATTGGGTCGCGTAATATGAATATTAATTCATTTATTAAGCATGCATTTGTTGAAATGTTACAAGATGCCAGGCACTACGCTAAGAGTGAAGAAATTAATCAAATGAAACTCACTTTATTTCTGTGTTTTAGGAATTTACAGAAATTCCAAGTAGATTATATTTGTACAGAATGAAAACACGAAGATTAGGAGACAGCAGAGAAAAAATGATACTGGAATTCAGAAATGAGAGGCCTGGATTTGAAGATCTGAGGAATGATGCAAGAAGAGAGTAAGCTTATGTAGGATTTGAGTTTAGAAATTAAGGCAATGGTATTCCAGGCAGAAAATATCACCGTAAGAGAACACAAGTTTGGCAGGAGTAAATTGTATGTGACCAAGAGTCTTGGGAAATGAGACTTGTTGACAGTTTAGATGGGGATAGATTCAAAAGAATTTTGCTTGACCACTGTAATGCTGTTTTTCTGTGTATAATGGCTGCATTGAGATGATAAAATTCATGATATACAATTCACTCATTTTAAACGTACAAATCAATGGTTTTTAGTATATTTACAGTTGTGCAGCCACCAATACAATTGGTTGTAGAACATTTTCTTTACTCCTAAAGGAAACCTCATACCGTACCATTAGTAGTCACTTCCCATTTACCTCCAGTTCATTCCCCTGTTGGGTCTCACAACCTAAATCTACTTCTGTCTCTATGCATTTGCATATCTGTATATTTTATTTTAATGGAATCATACACTACGTGGCATTTTGTGTCTAGCTTTTTTCACTTAGCAAAAAATTTTCAAGTTGCCAATGGTGCAGCATGTATCAGCACTTCATAGAATCTGATTTTTTTTTTTTTTTTGAGGCAGAGTCTCACTCTGTTGCCTGGGCTGGAGTGCATTCGTGTGATCTCAACTCACTGCAACCTCCATTTCCTCGGCTTAAGCGACCCTCCTGCCTCAGCGTTCCCACTCTATATTTAACACATTGAGGACATGAAAATCTGTCTTCCAAAGTGGCTCCAGCATTTTATATTTCCAGCAGCTATGTATGAGGACTAATATTTCTTCACATCCTCACCAACACTTGTTATTAAGCATGTTCTAGATGATAGACATGTTAGCCATGTTAATGAGTGTGAAGTGTATCCCATTGTGGTTTTCAATTTATTTCCCTAATGACTAATAATTTTGAGCATTGTTTCATGTGCTTACTGAACACTTGTTAATTTTCTCTGGAGAAATGTCTCCTCAGATCCTGTATCCATTTTGGAAATGGTTTATGTATCTTTTTTATTGTTGAGTTTTTATACATTCAAGCTGTTTTATACATTCTAGATACTGGTCTCTTTTCAACTATATGATTTGTAAATATTTTCTCCCATTCTTTCTGTTCCCTTTTCATTTTCTACATGATGTCCTTTGAAGCACAAAAGTTTTCAATTTGATGGCATTTAGGGTATCTATATTGTTGCTTTTGCTTTTGGTATCATAGCTAATAAAATTTCTAACTAAAGATCATGAGGATTTACTCCTATTTTTCTTGAACCAGGCATGTAGGTTTAGCTCTTACATTTAGGTCTATTATCAATTTCCAGTATATATATGTATATATACACATATTTTGAGATAACAGGCACAACTGCATTCTTTTCCATGAAGGTAAATAGCCATTCTGTACTAGTGGTTGAAAATATATTCTTCCCCATTGAATTGTCTTAACACACTTGTCAAAAATCAATTAACCAATAAATTTGGGGGTTTTCTTCTACACATCCAATTGTACTTCATGAATCTGTATTTCTATCCGTATTCTAGTGCCCTACTGTCTTGATAACTTTATCTTTGAAGTTTGAAATCAGAAAGTTATAAACATTTAACTCTGTTTTTCTAAAAGATTTAGACTACTACTTTTCATTTACATTTTTATATAAATTTTAAGATAAACTTGTCAATTTCTCCAAGCTCACAGATGAGCCTTTTAGAGTGATGTATTGAATGTGTAGATTATTTTGAGGAATATTGCCATATTAACAATATTAAGTCCTACCATCCACAAACAGAAGGTATCTTTCAATTTAGGATTTCTTTCAACTATGTTTAAGAGGATTCAGAGTGCAAGTTTTGCACTGTTTTGGTTAAATTTATTTTTAGGCTTTTTTTTATTTTATGCTACTTTAAGTGGAATTGTTTTCCCAAGTCCATTTATGCATAGTTGATTCCCAGTGTGAAAAAATATGATGGATTTTTGTACTTTGATCTTGTACCCTGCAATGTTGCTGAATTCATGTTAGGTCTAGTACTATTTAGTGAATTCCTTAGAATTCTGCAAACATAAATAGCTTTATTTCTTGCTTTTCAATATGGATGCCTTTTACTTCTTTTGCTTGCCGAATTGTACTAGCTAGAACTTCCAGTACAATGTTGGACAGAAATAGCTAGAGCAGACATTCTTGTCTTATTCTTCATCTGAAGGGGAAAGCTTTCAGCCTTCCAGTATTAAGTGCTATGCTTGCGGTGGTTTTTTATAGATTTCATTTATCAGGTTGAGGAGGTTTCCTTTTATTCCAGCTTTACTTATTTATATTTTGATGAAAGAATGTTGGGTTTCTTTGAAAAGTTTTTACTGTGTCTACTGAGATTTTTTTCTTCTTTATCCTATAGACCTGGTATATTAATATTAATGAATTTTTGAATGTTAAACTACCCTTATATTCCTGAGATAAATTCCAATTGGTGATAATATTATCATTTTTCTATGTTATTGGAGTCAGTATGCTAATATTTTATTGAGGATTTTTGCATATGTAAATATAAACTCTATACTGTTCATTTCTTGTAATGTCTTTATTGGGTTGTGGTATCAGAGTGGTATCGGCCTCACAGAATAAATTATGACATATTTCCTTTTCTCATTTTTTGGAAGAGTTTGTTAAGAATTATTATTAATTATTTTCAGAATATTTGTTAGAATTTATCACTGAAGCTACCTGGTTCTGAGATTTTCTTTGTAGAAAGGTTTTTAAATCACTAATTCAATTTCTTACATGTTGTAGCCATTTTTGGATTTTTGTTATCTTTTTCACTCAGTTTTGGCATTTGTGTCTTTCTCAGGATATGGAAATGTATCGAAGTTATCTAAGGCATTGGTATGTAATTGTTCAGAATATTCCTTTATAATCCTGATCATGACTGTGTTAATAGTGATGTCTCCGATTTCATTCCTGACTACAATAATGAGAGTCTTTCTTTTGTTCTACCTAGCTAAAGGTGTGTAAATCCTGTTGATCTTTTCAAGAAAGCAAACTTGATTTTGTTTTCTCTTGCATTGCTTTTCTATACCATAAATCGTTAACTTCTGTTTTATGCTTTTCTTTTTTTCTGTTTGTTCCAGGCTTGGTTTGTTCTTTTTTCCAGTATATTGATGTAGACAGTTAACTTATTGATTTGATTTTTTTAAATTATATGCATTAATTCTACAAATTTCTTCTAAATACTGTTTTAGGTGCATCTCATAAAGTGACATGTTTCATTTTATTTTCATACTACTCAAATCATAATCTAATTTTTCTTGGGATTTTGTTGTTCACTCATTAATTATGCAGATTATGTTGTTAAATTTCCACATATTTGCCAACTCCCCAAATTTACTTCTGTTGTTGATTTATAATTCAATAGAAATTAGAACAATGGAAGTAATTGCAGAACATACTATGTATGATTGTGATTCCTTTAAATTTATTGGGGCTTGCTTTACAGGCTAACTTATGGTGTATCCAGGATAATGTTTCATATGCACTTGATGAGAGTGTATACCACTCCTGTTGGTGGAATGTTCTGCAGAAGTCTTCCAAGTCTAGTTGGTTTAGACAGTTGTTCAAATGTTTATTTATTTGTTCATTTTAAACTTAGTGGCTCTTTCTATATTTGAAAGTGTGTTATTAAACTCTCCAACTATTTTTGTTGAATTGTCTATTTTTCCCTCTAATTATGTCAGAGCAGACTCCATGAATTTTGGAGTTCTTTTTGGGTGAATATGGAATTACTTTATTTCTAGATTTACTGGTAAGTGTATCATTATAAAGTGTTACTTTTTTGTAGGAACATTTTTATCTTAAACTCCATTTTGTCTGATGTTTGTACAGCTGTTCTTGCTTCCTTATGTTTGCTTTTTGTATGATATATAATTTTCTATCCTTTTGCTTTTAGCCTCTTTATATCTTTAAAACTAAATTGTGTCTCTATATATTTGGAATCTTTTTTTTTAAATTCAGTTTTCCAATCTCTATCTACCTTTTGATTAAATTGTTTAATATGTTCACTGTATTAGTTTGTTCTCATAGGATTTATAAAGACATACCTGAGGCCGGGCGTGGTGGCTCACGCCTGTAATCCCTGCACTTTGGGAGGCCGAGGCAGGTGGATCACGAGGTCAGGAGATCGAGACTGCCCTGGCTAACACGGTGAAACCCCGTCTCTACTAAAAATACAAAAAATTAGCCAGGCTTGGTTGCAGGCACCTGTAATCCCAGCTACTTGGAAGGCTCAGGCAGGAGAATGGCCTGAACCTGGGAGGCCAAGCTTGCAGTGAGCTGAGATCACGCCACTGCACTCCCGCCTGGGTGACAGAACAAGACTCAGTCTCAAAAAAAAAAAAAAAAAATACCTGAGAATGGAAACTTTATAATGGAAAGAGGTTTAACTGACTTACAGTTCCACATGGCTGGGGAGACATGACAATCATGGTGGAAAGCAAAGAGAAGCAAAGTCATATCTTACATGGTGGCTGGCAAGAGAGCACGTGCAGGGAAACTCCCCTTTATAAAACCATCAGATCTCATGAGACTTATTTGCAATCATGACAACAGCAAGGGAAAACCTATCCCCATGATTCAATTACCTCCTACCAGGTCCCTCCCATGACACATGGGAATTATGGTAGCTACAATTCAAGCTAAGATTTGAGTGGGGAGAATAGCCAAACCACATTATGCACATTTAATGTTATTGATATAGTTGATTTTATCTGCCATTGAAGTTTTGGTTTTCTATATATCTCATGTATATTTTATTCCTCATTTCTCTTTTAACCTCTTTTCCATGTGGCGACTCCAATATGACCTTTTTTTTAGCCATTCTAAAGTTAGTTGGGTTATGTTCTGCCTAACCCTGTTGAGAGTTGATTATCGTTATGTTACAATTACTTGTTTAGGCCAACAGTTTGCTAACCAAAATTTCCAACAGAGTATATATAAATCCCTAAGAGTTGAATCAAAATATGCATGAGGGCCGGGCACGGTGGCTCACGCCTGTAATCCCAGCACTTTGGGAGGCCGAGGCAGGTGGATCATGAGGTCAGGAGATCAAGACCATCCTGGCCAACATGCTGAAACCCCGTCTCTACTAAAAATACAAAAAAAATTAGCCAGGCGTGGTGGCAGGCGCCTGTAGTCCCAGCTACTCGGGAGGCTGAGGCAGGAGAATGGCGTGAACCTGGGAGGCGGAGCTTGCAGTGAGCCGAGATCGTGCCACTGCACTCCAGCCTGGGCGACAGAGAGAAACTCTCTGTCTCAAAATAGTAGTAGTAATAATAATAATGATAATGCGTGATTCAGAATGTCACCATTCAAAAACCCATTTTATACAAGATTTTACATATATTTCATTATGCATAGTTAACAATAAGATATTTATTGTGTTGTCATATTTTATTTAGTACTTCCCTCATTTTCTCTTTTTTCTTTTTTGAGACAAAGTCTCACTCTAGATAACCCAGGCTGAAGTGCAGTGGCACAATCTAGGCCTACTGCAACCTCCACCTCCCAGGTTCAAGCAATTCTCGTGTCTTAGCCTCTTGAGTAGCTGGGACTACAGGCATGAGCCCCCACGCCCAGCTAACTTTCTTTTTTTTTTTTTTTTTTTTTTTTTTTTGAGACGGAGTCTTACTCTGACCCCAGGCTGGAGTGCAGTGGCATGATCTCACCTCACTGCAAGCTCCAGCTCCCGGGTTCGCGCCATTCTCCTGCCCCAGCCTCCCGAGTAGCTGAAACTATAGGCACCCACCACCACGCCTGGCTAATTTCTTTTGTATTTTTAGTAGAGACAGGGTTTCACCATGTTGGCCAGGATGGTCTCGATCTCCTGACCTCGTGATCCACCTACCTCGGCCTCCCAAAGTGTTGGGATTACAGGCGTAAGCCAACGTGCCTGGCCACTTTTTGTATTTTTAGTAGAGACAGGGTTTCACGATGATGACCAGGCTGGTGTCAAACTCCTGGCTCAAGTGATCTGCCTGCCTTAGCCTCCCAAAGTGCCAGAATGACAGGCGTGAGCCACCATGCCCGGCCAGTACTTTCCTCATTGTCATAGAGTGCGTCTTAAAAGACAAACATAAACAAATATCTAGTAATAATAGTGGTTATAATTTTTATTTATTACAGTACTTAGAATACTCTATGCACAATAAGAAAAGATTTCCTCTGGGTCCAATTAGTTGATTACATCTTGCATTTGAATTAGAGTGATGTATTAATTATAGTTTGATTCCATGAATATTTACCTTGTCCCAGATACTAAATTTTGATTTACTTGGATTTCAAAAATACATAGCCTCATTGTAATTTCATTTCTAAAAATAAAATGCAAACTCAGTTTATCAGAATTTTAAAAATTGAATTTTCAAGCATTTTGTTCTTATACTATAAAAAAAAGTGTACAAACACAACCCACATGTAAAGACATTAGCAGTCTATCATTTCTAAGGTCACATGTTTCTCCTCTTTTCAGTTACATATACAAAACAGTTGGAAAATTAAGCTTTTTGGAATGTTATTGCCCCTACCATCTTAGCAATGAGATTATTATAAATTCACCTCTAATGGGAGTGGAACTGATATAACCAAAAGATGTTAACCAGCTGTTATTTTTAAGTCAATAACTTTCTGTAGGCTACACAAATAAGCTGTCTTTTGAAATCTGATGAACAGCAGATACATACAGAGAAACATAAAATATAATGAATTTCATTATATGCTGTGGATTTTCAGTTGAAGAAAAGATCTTTAAGATTTTAACATTTTATGACGTTATGCTTTTTATTAGTATTTTACTGCAGAAATACATTATTATTTGCAGATTTCCTGCTCTAAAATTATACAAACATATTGTAATAAAAATATTCTAAGCAATTGATCAATGTGTCTGAACTTTTTAAAATAAATTTTCATAAAGTGTGATACAAAATATTTTTAAATGTTATTTAGTGAAGTATAGACCTTTAAAAAATAGGTCTGGCAATTTTCTTGTTAAGTCTAGTTTTTGATATTTTATTTTTCTTTGAATATTATAAATGTAATCTTTCTGCCATTACATTTATAGCTGCTTATGGTCATATAAAATGTTTTTAATTCTACGTTTTAGTTATGTTAACAGTCATCTTATTGAATGTTCTTATGATTTGCAATACGTTGTCTGTTGTTTTGATTGGATGTGCTAGGTGTGCAATGACATTAATAGCACACATAGATACATATTTTCCCTCTTTGAGAATACCTAATTCTTTTATTTTGATTTAATGTCTTCATACACGGTCTAAAACTTCCTGAAGGAAATGTTAATCATAGTGGTAGAAATTCCCTTGTCTTCTTCCTAATTTATTTTAGAACAATTTTATATTTCACCACAAATCAAGAACTTAGGTATTATGTTCATTAAGAGTTCTCATGTTCCTATTTTGCTTCCAGATTAATTTTTAGTTATAAATAATTTTAGTTTTCATGAAATGGTTTTTGTGGGTACTGTCAAAGTGGAGAGATATATATATATACATATATATAGTTCTTTATTAATCTGTTGAATTAAATTAGATTGTCTTAATTTTGCTCTTTTTGTTCCTGGAATAATACCACTTTATTACACTACTACTGAAATTTATTTTACTTAGCTTCTTAAAAATTTTATTTAAGTACTTTTTTTAAGTATGTTTTATTGGTATTTTTCTTTCCATTTGTGAGGTAGTGGTTTAAAGAGTGCATGTCTATATTTTCTTCTTAAATGTTTGAAACAATTTACACATAAAATTACTTCATCCTTCACCCTCCACCTTTTTATTGTAAAAGTTAAATATATACACATACACACAGAGTAAGAGAAATAATGTAACACTTATTTTCTGACCATGCAAAATAGATATTTTACGTTCACTAATATTTGGCAATTTTATCTCTTTAACTTTGGCCTTAGATTTTTTAAAAACATTATAACAAAATATTTTTGATTTGGCAGTGAAGTATTTGGATTTTTAAAGTATACAGACATCATTTCTTTCTGAAAATGATTTTTTTTAACCCATATGCCCTTTGTGTATTCTTTCTAGGTTTCCTTCTTTTGCTAGACCACCAGTACAGTATCAACAAATACTGATGATAGAAGTATTTTTCTCTAGTTTCTAGTCAAAATGCTAGTAATGTTTCACCATTAGTTTTATATTTTGTTCAATATAAGTTTTTAATATATTTTATTGTGGTTACAAACATATGTGATATTTACTATTTTAAACATTTGTAAATACACAGTTCAATGGCGTTGAGTACATTCACCATGTTGTGCAAGCATCACCACTGTCTAATTCTAGAACCTTTTCATCACCCTATCAGATACTCTGTGGATACTGAGTCTGAGCTGGAAGTAACTTTTAGTGAAGGGCAACATTGACTGGTGTATACTAGCTATATGTGCAAAGTGTTATGGTAACAAGAGCAAGAAGCAAATGAATTTGATTGACTGGTGTGAGAAAATACCAGAGGAGATGTGAAATAAGTTTTGTCTTTGAAATGTGAGCAGACTAGCAATAGGTGAAGAAAATGGCAAAGCATATTACAGGTCATAGAAACATTAGAAACAAAGTCCAAAAGGAACTGAAGCCAATGCTAAGTTTATGAAACTGGATGCAATCCAGTCAACAATGGGGGAGGAGAGTAGATGAAATTGCAAGAAGTGAGATTTTAGAGGATTTTGGAAACCATATGAGAGTTAGATTTTATTCTGTTGGTCCCAGGAAGTTTATTTGTTATTTTTCACCTGTTGCATGAGGCCAAAGTACCTCTGTTTTTGGAGGCCATTACGGCAGCATTGTAGGGACAGAAAGGAGGTAAAGAGACAAGTGGGACCCGTGTCACCATTGGGAAGCACTGACACCCGGCCGTGGCAGTGGAAATGGAAAGAATGACACAGAGGGTATTTTAGAATCAGACTCAATGCACCTGGACATCTCCTTTGCCCCTCACAGTCCCTCACTCACCTTTCTTCCTCACCTGCCTTGCCAGTCCTCTTGCAAACTGCTGCTCTCCTCATTCCTCCAGTCATTGAAGCAAAACCTCCCTATAGCCCAACGTTGATCATACTATTCTCATACTTGAAAGTACTGATGTCGCTCCTCCGTAACAGAGAAATATAATCTTATTTTTTAAACTTATTCAAGAGTCATAATGATCTAACTCTTTACCTTTGCAGACTTGTCACATTTCTAAATGTATCTTGTTTCAATAAAAGTAGACTCTAGCTCTAGGACTACTCTTCATTTTCTGCTTTCTGTTGCCTTTGTTCCACAAAATAAAGTCCTACTAATACTTAAAACCTCAACTCAAATATTACCTCTTTAATAAACGTGCATCAAAAGTATTCAGTTAGGTATACACTCTTCTAAATTCTTATGGTGTTCTGCTCTCTTTTTTTTCTCATGCGAACTGTATATATGGTATCCCATATAGGATTTCCATATGACATCTATGTCTTAATTTCAAAGCCAAGTCTCTCATAGAATAGATGCTTACAAACATTTAACAAATTAAAGAATTAGTACACCTGTTTGTGTTCCATTATACTTAGTGTAAAGTCCAGATTACAGCAGCCTAAAATGCCATGCCTGACCTGGGCTTCCTATCTCTCCAACCTCATCTACCACCAATTACATTATTATTGGGCATCCACACCAAGTTTGTGCCCACATTAGGACTTTTATATTCACTACTTCCTCTGTAGGATGCTCAGCTACTAGGAGGATCCTCACAACTCTTTTAATTATTGAGACCTCGCCTTCCTCACTGAGGCCTTCCTTGACTGCCCCAATTACACTCAATTACATCAGGTCTTTCTTTTCATTTTTTAAATTATCACTACCTAAATTGTCTTTTAAACTTTTAAAGTATTATTAATTTTCCCTCTACCTTTTCTGAAATCTAAGCTCTGCTAGAGCAGAGATTGTGTTTTTCATGGTCACCTATGTATTTATTGGGTCTATAATAGTTTTTAATCCTCAGTACTCTACACATGTTTGTTGAATTAATTACATGTATCACACCTTTCAAATTCTTCTTCTAACTAAATCTAAAATGAGTAGTAAGCTGGAAATGGGAGTTTAAAAAGTGAGAATAATTTTCTCCTGACTAACTTAGTTTCTCCTAATCCTACTGCAGGGGATCAGTTGATCAAATTATTTTAGAGGAAATTTTGTTTAAGGGTTCATGACATATCCAATGGCCATAGTGACTGAATCAGACATTCCCAGTTGTAATTCACCAGTGAGCTGAAATTCTATAATTAATTATCTTTCCATTTGAGAGAACATGTTACCATTACATGAAGGTCAGTCCCAGGAACTGGTTTTCAAGGCAGGTTTAACTTGCATACATTGGCCAGATGCAGTGGCTCACACCTGTAATCTCAGCACTTTGGGAGGACAAGGTGGGCGGATCACCTGAGCTCAGGAGTTCGGGACCAGCCTGGGCAACATGGTGAAACCCCATGTTTTGTATTTTGTAAAAATACAAAAATTAGCCAGGCGTGGTGGCATGAGCTTGTACTCCAGGAGAATCACTTGAACCGGGAGGCGGAGGTTGCAGTGAGCCCAGATCAGGCCACTGCACTCCAGCCTGGGCAACAGAGTGAGACTCTGTCTGAAATAAATAAATAAACTACATTATATATAATACGTTTCTGCAATAGTGCTACTTCTTTCCCATTTCCAACTCTTCTATTATCCTTTTTGTTTGGTTTTAAACATAACAATTCTTTATCTTCTACAAATAAATATTTTAATTTTATAATCTCTTAGTTTTTTATTAGTTATAATCAGTTAGGGATATTCCAAGTCACATAGAAAGTTTGTTCACACTTAGATGATAATACCTGTGATCAATGAATCTTAGAGCAAAAGATGAGGAAAATCACATTATCTTTTTAACCCCTCTGAAAGTTTCCTCTGTGAAAGCAATAGTGAATATGTCCTTTATCCTTATCTATTTTAAACCAACAAAAATTCAGTATAAATCAGAGGTGTCCAACCATCACATTAACAACCCAAAGGTTAATACTTAATAACAACAGGTGTATATAATGAGCACTAACAATGCTAGACACTTTGCACACTTTCTTTCATTTAATTTTCATAACATCCCAGTGAGTTTATATTATAAACATCCTATTTTAAAATAAGAAAACTAAAGTATTGTGAAGGTTAAAAAATTACAAAGGTAATTTGGCAATCTTTTTAAAGATAGTCTCTTGTTTAAATTCATATTCTTAAATGTTAAGCCACACTGTAATTTTACTACAACCATGCCAGCAAAAAGGAGTGTGACAACATTTTCAAAGGTCAACCAGTGGTTATTCACAGTTCTAGTTATTGGGTAATATTCTAAACATGCCAAAACTGACCTGCAAGATTATGACCCAGAATTAGGACTCAAAATTTTCATTATTCAAACACATATTTCTGTTAATACACAGTATGTGCCTATGTTATGAACTACATACATTCCCTTGCAATCCTTGATATAAGACCATAAAATTTTCATTAATTTCCAGTTTTACCCAGAGTACCACAACACCTCAATGCTAACTAACTAGTAAGGAATGTGGGATGTAGAGGAGGGAATTACTGTATGCCAGCTCACACTGAAATATACATCAACTCACATATATGCATACATGCACATATACATATATACATATACACATTTAAAATAGATGACAAAATGAAATTAAGATATTATCCATTTTACGCAGATAAGCAAGAAATAGTCACAATAACATAGGCCTTCAACAAAGGGCCAAATAAAAGAGAAACAGATAATAAATAATTCATAGAAGGATAGGAAGTAACTGCCCTACACTGGGGTGAACAGAGAAGTCCCCCTCTGTGTGTGGTAATTTAGCTGGGTCTGATAAGGCCATTTCAGAGGCAAGCACAGTTGTAAAAGCAGGTGCAAAAAGTGGGGGGCAAGTACTAAAGTAATATCATGTAATTAGTTGCCCAAGAAAAGGCAATAGCACAGTTAAACACAACTGACAAAGAGGATCTGCTTTGCCTTTTAATTCCTTTTGATCTTTTCTTTTTAGCTGTTTTTCAAAAAAAAGAGATTCAGTATTTTTCAGATTTGACATTTATAAACTAAAATATCAATTTCATTTTAGGTTATTCAATATCATCCTTCACCTGAAATACATCTTCTTATAGATTTTAAATAATTAAAACAAAACTGTATATTAGTATTGACTCCCCAAGGTGTCCCACTTCTGTCTTTTTCCTTTTAATTCCTGGAATAATCAAGAGATTTGAAAAACAGTGTTATGAAACAGGGTGATTATAAATTTTCTACTACGTTTAGGAGAAAAATAAGCTGATTAATAGTTTATGTCTGTCATTTTATATAGCAGCTTGGGATAGCATTTTCCCTGAATTATTAACAACAAATATAAGCTTGACAAGTCAAATAAATAATTAAACAAGAACCATCTGAGATACATTTGATGCTAAATTGGATAGAGGTACTGTGGTATAATTAAAACTGCAAATATTATAGTAGTAAGGGAAACTCAACTTAACTGACTCCAACTTGCTTCTACCAGTCTAGATTGCTTTTGCTCATTCCTGTGAAAGCCCATAACAGTCCTTTCCTGTTCCCTTCCTTGTTGAAAAATTGAAACTGCATTTGAAAGGTTAACAAAAGGTCACAAGGTTAGAATTATGGCAGGCGCTGAACTTTCCTAAAGAATGGGCATGGTTAAACAGTAACTATTTATTGCTTATTTAGCTTGCTTTTCTACAAGTTGCTTTCAGCTCCAGAGTCACGTAACCAGAGGTCACAAGATTTATTACTTCCCCAACTGCTCCTATAGATAACATTACTATTGTGAAACCTAAAGAACTGGTCTTTGAGATATTTTTCAGATTAAGCTTTTTGGCAAACCAAGACACATTGCCTAGTCCTGAGACCCCCCCATCTCAGGAGCTGACTCAGACACTTGAGGCATCCCTGTGATTTCATCTCTAGTCAATAGTTTCAGTTCCCCAGCCCTCTGCAGGCCAAAGTATCCTTAAAATCCCCGGCCTCTGAATTCTCAGGGAAGTGGATTTGAGAAATTTCTCCCATTCTCCTTGCCTGGCTGGCCCTGTGATAATTAAACTCTGTCTTTCTTGCAACACCTGCTGTTCTCAGTGCATTGATTTTTTTCATGGAAGGCAGATAAGATGAACCCATTGAGCTATGACATAATGAGAAATATATCTGGTTTTTGTCCTTAGTTCCTAGCCCAGAGCTCCTAAAATCCTTAGAATTTCCCTGAGTGGTAGGAGTGTCTTTTGTTACTCATAAGGAGCCCCTTTTGATCACATCAGAGTTTATGCTAATGAGATTTACTTAGGATGGGACACTTAGATATCCTCAGGATTAAAGGGTTTCAAATGATTAAAGGGTTGGAACTTTCAGCCCTTCCCAGGAACCTTGGGGAAGCAGGGCTAGGGAGACTGGAAATAAAGTTCTATAAAAACTCTCCAACAACAATATCGGATGAACTTCTAGATTGGTAAGCACATTGAAATACTTGGAGGGTGGCACTCCTGGAGAGGGCATAAAGAAGAAATAAGACTATCTTGATTTGCAGATTACATGTTTGCCTATATAGAAAATCCCAAAATAGCTATCAAAAAAATTATTGAACCAATAAATGAGTTCAGCAATATAATGGGATATAAAATAAAATGCAATAACATTTATAATTACCTCATATAAGATAAATACTTATGTATAAATCTAAAAATACATGTACAAATCTATATAATTTAAATTACAAAATGCTGATTAAAAGTTGATATGCCTGTAATCCCAGCACTTTGGGAGGCCGAGGCAGGCAGATCACGAGGTCAGGAGTTTGAGACCAGCCTTACCAACATGGTGAAACCCCGTCTCTACTAAAAATACAAAAATTAGCTGGGCGTGGTGGCGCATGCCTGTAATCCCAGCTACTCAAGAGGCTGAGGCAGAACTGCTTGAACCAGGAGGCGGAAGTTGCAGTGAGCTGGGATCATGCCATTGTACTCCAGCCTGGGCGACAGAGCCAGATTCTGTCTCAAAAAAAAAAAAAAAAAGTAAAAATAAAAATAAAAGTTGATATGTCTACAGTGGTCACAACAGGTGAACCAGATAGGCCAGCCCATTCCCCACACCGCATATTCTGATATCCTGCTCACGATAGCAAAGTAAATCCTAGGACAGGACTCATCTCCTACTCCACAGATTACATGCCTAGAATTACAGTCCTATTCTGCTGCAGTGTCAGCATACTCACGGTCAGCATGAGCAAGGTCTCTACCTGCAACAGTGAGTGGGCCAACCACCCAGAGTTGCAGTATCGAAAGAGTCTGGCAGGATCCACTCCCAGCTAGTTCCCACTGGGAAACCTAACTGACCTGCAGGCAGCACAGAGACGTAAAGCACAGCAGAATATAACTGCCAAGGTTCTGAGAACTAAACTGTCTTTGAAACTAAAACTTACAAAACTAATACAGGACCTACATGTAAGCCTAATAATGTGACCCCCTGCTAAAATAGAAGTTTTAAATAGGATCATGAGTATCCCATGAAAATGTGCAAAATGTAAAGGACAGAACTGAAAATCTCTTGTAGTACCAAGAACTAAGAAAAGCACAACTTGATAGAGAAAAAAAATCTATCAACATCAACTCTGAGATTATTCACATGTTGAATGATATGACCAGGATTTCAAAGCAGTCATCACTAAATTGCTTTAGGAAGCAGTTACAAATTCTCTTGAAACACATGAAGAAAAATTGAAAATCTTAGAAAAGAAATAGAGTTATAAAAAATAAATGAATGAAAATGTTAGAACTGAAAAATATAATAGCCAAATAAAAACCCGACTAGATGTTCTCAAAAGTAATGATGACACAGGATAAAATCAGTTAACTTGAGGAAAGATCAACAGGTTACTCAACCTGAGCAGTCATATTACCATTAGATTTGCAATTCTAATGCTCTTCCTCCCCAGAAATCTCTAGGCTTAGATGTTTTCACCAGCAAATTTAAAGAATTAACAAATTTGCTCACTCTTTCAGTACATAGAAAATAAAGGAATGCTTCTCACTCATTTTGAGGCCAATATTACCAGTTAACCAAACCATACAAAAAACAGTAGGAAAAAATACTACAGACTAATATCTCTCATGAACTTAGATGTCAAACCTCTCAACAAAATATTACAAATTGAATTTATGAAGTATAACCATCATGACCAAATGGGATTGGTTTCAAGTATGTGAGAGTGATTGCATATCTGAAAATCAATCAATGCAATTCAACATAACAGACTGAGGAAGAAGAATCATACAATCATATCAACTAATATAAAAAATTTTGAAAAAATCCAATACCGATTTATGGTAAAAATTCTCAGCAAACTAGGGATAAAATAAAACTTGCTCAACTTGATAAACATCATCTACAAAAACACCTACAACAAAACATCATACCTAATGAGCTTATACTAAGACCAAGGCATGAATTTCTGCTATCACTACTCTTGTTCAATTTAAGACTGGAAGCTCCAGCCATTACAATAAGGCAAGAAAAGGAAACAAAAAGTACCCTGATTGGAAAGGAAGAAATAAAACTGTCTCTATTTATAGATTACATGTTTGCCTATATCGAAAATCCCAAAACATCTATCAAAATATTACTGAACCAATAAAAGAGTTCAGCAAGATAGTGAAATACAAAATAAAATGCAATACCATTTACATTTGCCTCATATAAGATAAATATTTAGGTATAAATCTAAAAATACATGTACAACTCTATATGCTTTAAGTTATAAAATGCTGATTAAAGAACTCAAAGAACACAGAAATAACTGGAGATACTTACCATGTTTATGTATTGAAAGACAGCATAATAAAGATCTCAATTCTCCCCAAAGATGTAGAGGTTTAATGTATTCCTACCAAAAACGCAGCAATTATTTTTTGGATATAGAAAAGCCTATTCTAGAATTTATATGGAAAGGGATTAGCCTTACAACAGCTGAAATGATTTTGAAAAAAAAAGAATAATGTGAGAGGAATAACTCCTACTAATGTCAAAACTTGCCACATACCTATAGTAAAACAGACAGTGTAGTACTACTAAAGAAATAGTCACAGAAATCACTGGGACAGAATAGAGAACCCAGAAATAGACTCGCACAAATATGCACAATAGATTAATGACAAAGGTGCAAAAGAAACTCAGTGAAGGAGGGATACCATTCTAACAAATGATACTGGAACAATTAGACATTCTTAGTCAAAAAAACAAAACAAGCAAACAAAAAACACTTGACCTAACTCTTGCACCTTATAGAAAACTTAACTGGAAATGGATATCAGGCTTAAATGCAAAATGCAAATGCCAGGTGTTTGAAAAAAATAACTAAAACTCTTTGGGACTCAGCCAGGCAAAGAGATTTTATATTTGATACTAAAAGCACAATTATTTTAAAAAATTATAAATTTGGACTTTACTAGAGGAAAACATTTAATTTTTGATTTAATGTTCTATTTATTAAATGAAAATTACGAATTGGACCTTAATAAAATTAAAAACTTGCATATTGTGAAAACCCATGCAAAGAGGATGAAAACAAGAGTCACAGACTGGGAGAAAATATTTGCTAACCACTTCTACATAAAAGGACTATTGTCTATAATTTACGAGCACTCACAAAGGTTGACATAAAAAAAAAAGATAATTCAATCAGAAAAATGGGCAAAAGACATACTAGTGGGAATTACAGAAATTATATTATTGAAGACATAACACTATATATTTATCTGCAAGATATAACAGTTTCTTTTAAAATTAAAAATAGGCTTACCATACAACTTGGCAATTGTGCCCTTGGGTATTTTTCCCAGAAAAACAAAAACTATGTTCACACAGAAATGTGTCCGTGAAAGTTTATAGCAATATTACTAATCATAGCAAAAAATTAGAAACTACATACATATCACCTCTTGAGGTGGGAATGTTTAAAGAAACTGTGATACACATCCGTACCATGAAATAGTACTCAGCAATAAAAAGGAATGAACTATGGATACACACAAAAACTTGCATAAACCTCTAATAAGTTATATTGAATGACAAAAGCCAACATCAAAAGTTTAACACTAAGAATATGATCTGACTTATATAGGGCTCTTGAAATAACACAGTTATAGAGATAGAAAGCAAGACTAATGGTTGTCAGCATTTAGAGTGGGAGAGCCTGGGGGTGTGGCTACCAAGGAGCTTATGGTGGTAGTTACAGCTTCCTTCACACCATTTCCTCCAGGCCACTGGTGATAAAATTGTGATAAAATTGTATCCAATTGTATCACAAATGAATGCATTTATAAATGGTAAAATCTGAGCAAGCTCTGTGAATACTCCCAATGTCAGTCACTGGGATTTGATATTATACTATAGTTACACAAGGTGTTAACATAGGGAGAAGTTGGGAAAAGGGTGCAAGGGACTACCCTGTACATTTGTTTGAAACTTCCAGTGAATCTAGAAGTCATTCAAATTTAAAAATAAAATAAAAAAAGCTAATTGTACTATAAGCTACATAGAATCAACTTTTCACGGTAAAGGTTTAATCAACTTTGAATTGCTTTATTGTCTTCACTGAATCCTAATAGAACATCTTTATTAGGTCCTATTATCTGTCAGATACCTACAGTCTCTAAATTAATCCTTCCAAAAAATATTGCTCCATGCTATATAAGGAATGATGTAAAAATCAAAGTATTCTGATGTAATGGAATGATATTTTCTTCTAATTTTTAAACTCATGCTTTCATATCTATAAATATGTTTATCTCTGTGAATTTTTACTCTTTTAATACATCTCAAGTTGTGATCTTTATTTTCTCATTTTAAAAGCAAAGTGATTATAATTCTAAGGATCTTTTAAACACTATGGTTACATGTAACATGAAGAAGTGTCAGTGGTAAGAGCTGAAGGAGAAAAATGTTTGAACGGCATATATGTTGTGGAGGAGAAATGAGTAGTTACGAATACTTGTCTCCTGCAGGAGCAAACTAAATTATCTAACTCAAAGTTTCCATCTTCCATCTTTTCAAATATGAGCATATTTCTTTTGCCCTGAAATAACAGTATCAGGTCAATCTGAAAATAAAAAAAGAAGTTTACTGCTGATGTGTCACATTATTCTTTGAGTACAGGATGAGAACTGAGGGAGTGCTAGGGGCTTGGCAGCTGGCTTCTCGTCAGCAAGCCATCTCTTGCTTGGTTGGCAAGATTAAAAATGGTTATTGCCTTAGGAAGTAAGGAGTAGCCTGGAGGAAATGGCCTGAAGGAAGCTAAAATGTAGCACTGTAAAATCAATAATATGGCAGAAAGAAGGTTATTTAGTCAACAGAGGACCTTTGAAACCTCTTTCTGTTCAGAGGGTGCTGTAGCAGCAGTGACAAGTTATAAAGTAAACAAGCTTACCAAAATTTTTGGAATTGTTTTAAAAGTCAGTGCTTGTTTTCTGTGTTGTCTCATTACAGCATCCTCAGAGAGAAAGACTTGGGCCTTTCTTCATTTTGTGACTTCATTTTGTGAGCTTCATTTTGTGAGAGGATGGTTGTGTCACATTAACTAGCATATTACACCTATTTGTTTAATTTAAACCTGAATTTGAGATGATATAATTAAAAATGCAAAGCTAGAGATAAAAGTGCAATAGTGAAGAGAGGTTTTCTTTCACTAGAGAAACTACAGTAAAAAATTATTTTACGTAAACATATACATCCGTGAATGTAGATGGGTGAAACATTGGGACTATCCAATAAGGGAAAGGGTACGAATGTAGGGACTAGTAAGTGGGAATTCCATTTGAACTGAGTAGTAGTATTTTCTGATTAATAGGAGGCCTCATTTGAAGACCACATGTAAAGGGATAGCTACCCATAGAAAAATATCAGGGAAGGCATTATGCAATCTAAGTAATGCTGGGAAAATAAAGCCTTGTAAAGAATGAGATAAATGAACTCAAATTTTCCCAACTATAATGGCTGAGTGATGCCTTCAGAATAACCATTAGCACAGGATGAGCAACTAGAAGAAACCAGTTGATCAGTATGAAAACAAAACACAACTAAACAATAAGCAAGAACTTAACTAGTTAGATCTGTTGATGTCAGAGGGGCAAGGGGAGAAAGACCGATGACATGCAAGCTGTATTGCTGTACCCTAGAGTCAAGGGATCCATTACTAGCTACTAAATTATATAAAAAGGAGAAACAAAAAAGCAGATATATGTGAATGGGTTGATATAAACTCATTAGCCTGCTTTAGAGTCATCTCCAGGACCAAATGTGAGCCTTTCTTAAAAAGGAGAGATTTTTAAACAGGATGTGTATTTATGATGAATATACAGAAGTTGAATATATAGATATAAATTATTAGATGTAAGAAATAAAGGCTTTTTTGATTGCAATGAGATATAGAATATTTATTTCCCTTGCAATCTTTATAGTCTTTGCCTTTATCAGCCTAAATAACAGAGAGAGCCTCTGTAAAGGAGAAGATACGTATTTGGGTATAGAGCATTGCGATGGGAATATGCATGCTATAGTAAACTATGTGTGTATGCAGAGAGGTAAAGGAAGACAAATGTTTCTAAAGGAAAATAAATGAGGAAGATTACATAATTGTTTTCAAATAATTGTTCTTGGCTACAAAAATCAATAACAAGGGTGCTATGAGTTCAAGGTTGGACAGGCAGTTGCTGGGCAGATGTCCTTGTAGAAATATTTTTTGTTTAAGGTTGCAATGACCTGTGTGTAAGGTTGTGGGTTTTTTTCAGCCTTTTGTGATAGTTTTTGTTATCAGGCACACAAGCATGAGAACACTGTTTTCATGGCCTTCTCCAGCTCTATTTGTCAATTTTTGTTGTTGTTGTTGTTGTTGTTGTTGTTGCTTTTCTTAACATTAGTAACACCATTTTGATTCTGACAACTTTCACACCTTGATGAAGTTTAGTGACAGGCCCTTCAAGAGATAGAAGAAGAGGAAAATTCATTTCTGGGGACTGTAATTCTCCAGTGCTCTAGTCTCCCTAAGAGATTTTGTGATTATGCAAAGTGTCAGGGACTTAATATTAGAGTTAGGGCTTTTTATGGGTCTTATATGGAGGAGTAATTATACTGCAAAGAAAGGACAGCTGTTGTTCCCAACTTTATTCTAACATTCACTTACTACTGTTCATTTCAAACACAAGAAATAAATACCAAAAGGAGACTGAACTCACCCAGTAACTGGGTTCAGAATATTCACTGATGCGTCACTAGTGACACTAATCACAACTAATCTTGGCACTATGTGATAATTCTTAATACATAAGAAAAATCTGTATAAGAAAAATCTGCAGCCAGTCATTTTGTTTTGCAAACCATATATCTGAAGAGGAACTTGTATTTGAAATATATACAAACTCTAACACATCAATAGTAAAACGCAGATAATCCAATTTAAAATATGGACAAAGAAACCAAAGAGGCAGTTCTCCAAGAAAGACATCTAAATGGCCAATAAGCATATAGAAAGAATGCTCAACTTCATTAACCAGAGAAATGCAAGTCAGAACCACAATGAGATACCACTTTATGCTCACTACAAAAGCTATAATAAAAAATTACACAGAATGACTATTAATGAGGATATAGATGAATCAGAACACACATACAGTGCTAGTGGAAATGTAAAACGGTGGAGCCACTTTGGAAACTAGTGTGACAGTTCTTCAAAATGTCAAATATAGAGTTAGCATATGACCCAACAGTTCTACTTCAACATATATACCCATGAGAAATTAAACATAATTCCACCGAAAGTATATAAAAATGTATGTAGAAAATATTATTCATAATTGTCAAAAGGTAGAAACTACCCAAATGTCAATCAACTGCCAAATGAATAAAGAAAATATAGTATGTCCACACAATGGAATATTAGTTCACCATTAAAACAAACAAAGTAGTAATACATGCTACAATGTAGATAAACCTTAAAAATACTATGCTAAGTGAAAGAAGCCAGTCACAAAAGACCATGTATTATATGAGTCTAGTCATGTGAAATGTCTGGAATAATCTATACAGGCAGAAAGTAGATTAATGTTTGCTTAGGGATGGGGGTTAGGGATGAGGGTAAGGGATGGGATGGGGAAATATGAGAGTGAGAGCTAAAGGATATGGAGTTTGTTTATTTATTTATTTATTTATTTGAGACAGGGTCTTGCCCAGGCTGGAGTGCAGTGGCACAATTATGGCTCACTGTAGCCTTGACCTCCTGGGATCAAGTGGTCCTCTTGCCTCAGCCTGCCAAGTAGCTAGGACTACTAAAAAAATTATCCATTATTCCTGGCTATTTTTTTAGTGTTTTTTTGTTTGTTTGTTTGTTTTGGTAGACACAGGGGTCTCCCTATGTTGCCCAGGCTGGTCTCAAACTCCTTCTGTTTCTGCCTCCCAAAGAGCTGGGATTATAGACATGAGCCACTGGGTATGCCTGGAATTTTGTTTTGTTTTTTGAGGGGATGAAAATCAGCCAAACTTGATCGTGGTGATGGTAGCACATATCTGTGAATATAGTAAAAACCACTGAACTGTGTGCTCTAAATGAATTGTAGTGTGTATGAATTGTATCTCCATAAAGTTGTTAAAAACAAAAGAAAAACCTATAGCCACTCGGTTAATTCTTAACATTTTCAAAATATTTGGCAAGACAGGGGTGGGATGGGAAAACAAAAATATATCCTGCCCAGCTAAGCAAATGCATTAAAACACAGCAATGAAAACAAGTAAAAGACCTCATGCTTTAGAAATTAAAAATGACTCATGACAAGAGCTAATGTGATATGCCTTCATGTCAGATAATAAGAGACAGGAAAGAAATAGGATGTACAGTATCTAATAAAGCATTGAACTCTAAAATATGGAAAGATTTCAGCGAGGGGGTTTGCAACAAACATCAGAGATACAAAATGCAGAAAAATGTTGGATGCTACTAGATCCATCTTGATTCAGTAAACAGCTTCAGTCAATTGAATTCACTTGTGATGCTACACTAATTTTTTTGTTTTGATTCATTTAAAAATATGTTTTCTACACTCTCAATTAGGTTTTCGATGGATATATAACTAAGTAAGAAGTCTAAGACCAGAAATTGTTTTTAAAAAATTAAATGGGTTAATTCCCAGTTAATTACCAATAGAGGTATAACAATTTATTGGTAGAGTAGATAATATAAATGTTGAAACATAATGAATACTTCTCTGAACTTCATTAGGCTTTCATACACTCATTTCTATTTAATTATAACTAAATCACCACCATTTATTGCCAAGTTGGAAACACTTTCAAATAATAGCCTGGTTAATACTGAATTAAAGTGCAATCTTATGGAAGTTCCTACACAAAAACAAATGAACTAACTAGGAATAAATTTGTCACTATAAGTACTAGCAGAGTTATTATAATTATATCATTATTGCAACATGATATGTAGAAACAGTTTAGGAATTGAAGGCTCAAAACGAAAAAGATATATTTAAAAAGTTAATTGTGCTGTCTTAATGGTTTCTCATATCAGTAAAATATTTTGCTCTGGATCATTTGTCATTTGAGCCATTTTATACTGGATTCTCCAGGGCCCTGACTGAAAGATATTTCAAGAGTTATAGATGAAAATGAAGCATAACTAATTTAAAATAATTGGATTAAAAACATTCATCTCCATAATGAAAATCACAGTATGCCATACTGGGCTGAAGAAACTTTGATTTCAATTTTCCCTGATAAAAAATTTTACATTTGTGATAGATTTGTTGCTTCAAGATTCTAAGTTTCTGAAAAATACATGAATAAAAAAGTGATAGTAAATTGTTTCATTATGATTTTTTAAAATGTGGTATCTTTTATAGTACAACAAACTTACTGTAGTGAA
The DNA here is from genome assembly GCF_009828535.3 of Hylobates moloch. Taxonomy (NCBI): domain Eukaryota; kingdom Metazoa; phylum Chordata; class Mammalia; order Primates; family Hylobatidae; genus Hylobates; species Hylobates moloch. The sequence goes on along the minus strand of NW_026652290.1, from coordinate 72,497,840 downwards.
TCAAACACATTGCTGATCTCCAAGACTTACATTTTATGTAATTATCCTTCCTTAATATTTTCAGAAGCATTTTTGCAAATTGGCCAAAATTTGCAGCTAGTGCATGCATTTGAACACAAACGGTATAGAATGAATTTTTGGCCTTTGTTTTTAATCCGTGCTGACATCTTAGCACAGTGTTGGGCACACTGTAAAATCTAAAACTTAATCTGTCACTTAACTGACCCTCAGTCATTAACAAGTGGAGCTTGGAAACAAACTGGTGCAGTTTCAAACTTGGCTGAAATGCCTGGGAAGCAGCAAAGCCTTTTTCACTCAAAGGCCTTTCAGAGACTTAGATGTCATAATCAGTACTAGGATTTCTCTATCTTCTTTGGCCTCTAGCAGCTGGAAACTTCTACTTTGTCATCTCTGTCTTGTGAGGTAGATATTCTTTCCTATTTTTCTAGATGGCATCCAGCTTGCTGTCCCAGTTAACTTCCCATTTTGTATCTGAATGTGAGTGTTGCTGAGATCCTGACCCGCTAAGCTCCTTTCCTGTTTTCTGAGTTGGAATCCCCTGTTTAGAAACCCACTGCATCCCTCAGGTTAAGAGTCCCTTCTGCTGCCATCATCCTACTCCATCTCTTCAGTGTCTACTCAGCATTAAGCCAGGCTCCAACATACCAGCCAAAGGCAGAGTTACTACCTCTCCTCTCCTCTCCACTCTAACACTGCACTTCTGAATCAAAGCAAGCCCATTTACACAATGTTGTAATATATACTTACACATGAATACTCTCAACTAGACTGTGAGGTCCTCTGGGCTCCTGGTTTTTGTGTTTGGTCATTTAGCACAATCAGGCAATTTTAAGTGAGCCTGAGTTTAATACAGAAGGGGAAAAAAAGCAGGCAGAACATTTGGCAGGCTTGGAAAAATGCAAAGATGCAGGTAGAACGATTCTGAAAGTTTGCTTTTGTTAAGTATGTTTGATAGAATTCAGTAGAGTAAATGAAAAGGAGAGAAAGAGGTGTAGGAGCCAAATGAACTATTCTTATACTCTCTGAAGGTTTAATAGTCTCGGAAATAAACCTGACAGTAGACAGATTAACAGGAGAAAAGGCGCACAAATTTATTTTGTGCCTATGCACGGGAGTCCCACAAAATGTAAGACTCAAAGAAGGACCAGATGGTTGAAGCTTAAATAGGACTTTGAGCTACAGAAAGAAAGAGAGGCTTGAAGGGTCCTGCAGGGTAGTGGTGATGAGGTATGGGAGGGTGAGGTGAGGAACCACACTGCAAACCCAAGTTCCCTTATTAAATGCAGATAAAGTCTGTTAGAATAATAGGTAAAAAGCCTGTTTGGTCATGGTATTCTGGGCATGGAGGCCCTTAGTTTCCTCTCCTGCAATGCAAGTTAATGTTCTCTGGTTAATGCAGATTCCACGGAGAGTGTTCATGGCAATCACATTCCTTCTGGAGAAGTTTCTTTAGTCAGATAAGGGAAATCTCAGAGAAAGCCCCTCTCCTTTGCAACAAGAAGAAACTTTAATGACAAGTGTGCAGGGGAATGTCAGAGAGACCTTGGCTCTGAGGTTGCTTCTTTAGTTCAAAGAACTCAGCATGTCAAAGCCCCATAATTTGGGATATCATTTTCCAAACCCTAACAGGCACATGGGAAGCACTAAACAAATATTAAATAAATGTGTTAATAATGAAGGAATGAAGTAATTCATTTTAATTACAGAATGATTCCTTCACATTGTAATCTAAAAAAAATCCAAAATATAGTACAAAGCAATTATAATTGTTAACAACATGTGTGGATGTTTGTATTGCCTCCCTGGAAACAACCTTCAATTATTGGTCTTGTTTTATCTTTCTAGTAATTTCTATAACTTTCATAAATGGTTGTCTTTTTTCCTCTAACCTTCTCTTATTTTTGATTAAATAGATCTTTCTACCAATATGCACCTTTAGGTTTATATGATACTTATGTTTTTAGCTATTACAACATTTTTTCTCTTCAGATATAAATAAGGAATTGATGTCCAGTTGTGGAATTAATCACTCCCTTATCCCTACACAGATGATAGGAGATTCAGTAAGAAAAATAGAAAGAACAGATTTATAGTGTGCCATTTAAAGGTAGTTCTCTATGTATCTTGAGGCATTGATGGCACCATTTGCATGTATACTACCTAAAACTTAGCAATTTGGATATCTCAGGTGTACATATTATTGCCTTTCTTCTTTGACAAAAAATAAAACACAACATTCAGAATATAACCATCAGTTTGCTACCATCCATGCTTCTAGGTCCTTTGGTTTTCCAAATTTCCTCAGAAGAATTTTGAGATAAACCTACTAAATAATGTATTTCACCTAATCTCAACCCCTTTTGTCTATTGGATGTATAAATTATTTTTGCTGTCTTAAAAAAGGATTCTATGATAGTGGAAAAAAATGAACTGATTCTAAGAGAAAACAAAGGGTGAAGCATTATAATTATGAGCTGGAACTTTAGAATTCAATTCTTCTTTCCATCATTCTAGTTCAGTGACCTATGGAAAATTATTTCACCTCTTTTGGACCTCTTCTCATAAAATGAAAATAATAATACCTGCATCAAAAAGTTGTGGGAATTACATAATGCAAATAAAGAGAGCACTGTGAAAGCTATGTGGTAAGCCCTCATTGAATGTTAGTTATTATTTTCCTATTCTGAATGGCTCTCAGGGAGAGGCAACTGCCCCAGTGTCACCTCATTTGCTGCTAAAAAAAATATTAAGAGCTAGAAAACAGGCTAGGGAATATTAACCACATTTCATTTATGAAAACATATTTGTTGGAATTTATTTTGATATAATTTCAAACTCACAGGTTGTGGTTTGGTTCTGTGTCCCCACCCAAATCTCACCTTGAATTGTAATAATCCCCTGTGCCAAGGGCCAGACTAGGTAGAAGTAATTAGATCATGGGGGCAGTTTCCCTCATGCTGGTCTTGTGACAATAAATGAGTCTCATGAAATCTGAGGGTTTTATAGGCGTCTGGCATGTCCCCCATTTGTACTCATTCTCTCTCCTGACATGCTGTGAAGAGGTGCCTTCCACCATGATTATGTTTCCAGAGGCCTCCTCAGCCATACAAAATGGTGAGTCAATTAAACCTCTTTTCTATATAAATTACCCTGTCTCAGGTATTTCTTCATAACAGTGTGAGAGCAGACTAATACAATAAATTGGTACTACAGAGAGTGGGATGCTGCTATAAGGATATCCAAAAATGTGGAAGTGACTCTGGGACTCAGTAACAGGAGGAGGCTGGAACAGTTTGGAGGGCTCAGAATAAGAGTGGAAAATGTAGGCAAGCTTGGAATTTCTAGAGACTTGTTGAATGGCTTTGACTAAAACGCTGATAGTGATATGGACAATGAAGTCCAAGCTGAGGTGGTCTCAGATGGAGATGAGGAATTTCTTGGGAACTGGAGGAAAGGTCACTCTTGTTATGCTTTAGCAAAGAGACTGGCAGCATTTTGCCCCTGCCCTAGAGATCTGTGGAACTTTGCATTTGAGAGAGATGATTTAAGGTATCTGGCAGAAGAAATTTCTAAGTGGCAAAGCATTCAAGAGGAAGTTTGAAAAAATAAAATTTGGAAAAAATTGCAGCCTGAAGATGCAATAGAAAAGAAAAATCCATTTTCTGGGGAAAAATTCAAGGCTGCTGCAGAAATTTGCATAAGTAACGGGGAGCCAAGTGTTAATCACCAAGACAATGGGGAAAATGTCTCCAGGCAAGGTCAGAGACCTTTGCAGCAGCTACTCTTATCACAGGCCCAGAGGCCTAGGAGGAAAAAAAATGGCTTTGTGGGCTGCACCCAGGCCCACCCTGCTATGTGCAGTCTAAGGACTTGGTGCTCTGCATCCCAGCCATTCCAGCCATGGCTAAAAGGGGTCAAGGTACAGCTCAGGCTGTGGCTTCAGAGGGTGCAAGCCCCAAGACTTGGCAGCTTCCACATGGTGTTGAGCCTGAGAGTGAACAGACGTCAAGAATTGTAATTGGGTAACTTCTGCCTAGATTTCAGAAAATGTATAGAAACACCCGTATGTCCAGGGAGAAGTTTCCTGCAGGTGTGGGGCCCTCATGGAGAACCTCTGCTATGGCAGTGCAGAAGGGAAATGTGGGGATGGAGCCCCCATACAGAGTCCTCACAGGAACACTGCCTAGTGGAGCTGTGAGAAGAGGGTCACCATCCTCCAGACTCCAGAATGGTAGTTCCACTGACAGCTTGTACTGTGCACCTGGAAAAGCCACAGACACAATGCCTGCTATGAAAGCAGCCAGGAGGGGAGCTATACCCTGCAAAGCTACAAGAGTAGAGCTTCTCAAGACTGTGGGAGCCCACCCTTTGCATTAACATCATCTGGATGTGAGACATGAAGTCAGTAGAACTTTAATGTTTAGTGACTGCCCTATTTAGTTTCGGACTTGCATGGGGCCTGTAGCACCTTAGTTTTGGCCAATTTCTTCCATTTGAAACAGGTGTATTTACTCAATGCCTGTACTTTCATTGTATCTAGGAAGTAAGTAACTTGCTTTTGATTTTATAAGTTCATAGGCAGAAGGGACTTGCCTTATCTCAGATGAGACTCTGAACTTGGAATTTTAGGTTAATACTGGAATGAGTTAAGGCTACGAGACTGCTGGAAGGGCATGAAATGTGAGGACATAAGATTTGGGAGGGTCCAGAGGTGGAAATGATATGGTTTGGCTCTGTGTGCCTACCCAAGTCTCACCTTGAATTGTAATAATTCCCACGTGTTAAGGGTGGCACTAGGTAGAGTAGCTGGATCATCTGGGGGCAGTTTTTCCCAGGCTGTTCTCATGATAGTGAGTGAGTCTCATGAGACCTGATGGTTTTATAAGCATCTGGCATTTTCCTTGCTTGTACTCATTCTCTCTTCTGCTGCCCTGTGATGACCTGCCTTCTGCCATGATTGCAAGTTTGCTGAGGCCTCCCTAGCCATGCAAAACTGTGAGTCAATTAAACCTCGTTTCTTTATAAATTGCCCAGTCTTGGGTATTGCTTCATAGCAGCATGGGAATAGCCTAATAAAGTGGTAATTTGCAAGAACAGCACAAAGCACCGTCCTATGTTTTACCAAAATTTGCCAATTGTATATTTTTCCCCAATAATTATGATTCTTTCTGTTTGTGTGTATGTATCTCTCTCTCTCTCTCTCTCTATATATATATATATATACACACACACATTTATAAGGAAGTATACAGAATATATAGTTACATATTTGCATAGTTATATAATGATAGTTTAGAAAATATGTAATATATTACTTCCAAACATTTTGAGAGTAAGTTGCTTACATTGTGATACATTATCTCAAAAAGCTGTAATGTGTGTATCCTAGGCATCTGATTTTTTTATAACCACAATATAATTATTAAAATCAGGTTCTTTGCCAATTACACAATGCTATTATCAACTCACAATCTGTATTCAGATTTTATCCAATATCCCAATAATGCCCATTATAGTATTTTAAATCTTTTTTCTTCAATACCTCAGCCTCTCTTCATTTTTTATTTGTTTATAATGACATTGACATTTTTAAAGAGCAAAGACTAGTTATTTCATAGAATGTCATGCAATTTGTTTTCTGCAATTTTCCTATAATTAAATTAATGTTGTGCAATTTTGCAGAGAATACCAGAGAAGTGATGCTATTCCTTTTTTAGTGCATAATATCAAGAGGTACCTGATGTGAGTAGATTTCATTATTGATTATGTTAACTTCGATCACTAAGGCAAGTTGCTGTCTGCCAGGATCCTTCACTCTGCTATATTTAGCAAGTAATTTGTGGGCAAATAGTTTGAAACTTTCTTGTTCCTCATCCAACTTTCTCCTGTTAGTATTAGCACCCATTTATGATTCTGGCTGAGATAAATAATTATTCTGATAACTGCAAAACTGTTCTTTTGTAATCTATGTCATTTCTTCTACCCTTACTGGAAGAGCTTTTCATTCTTCTCCATGTCGTTAATCCTTGTTTTATTTATATATTTATATGAATATGGTATATATATTATTATTTTATTAAACGAATTATTAATTACACTCAGCATTAATTTTGATGCCTAGATTGTCTGAAATTTGGTCAATGTGAGTCTCTTCAGGCTGGCTTCTGTTACTTTTTAACATGTTCTCACATTATTTGAGCATTTCTTTTCATTCTGAATAAGAAAGATGTTTCTGCCTTATCTTACACTTTTCAATCCCAGTTCTAGAATCAGCAATTTTTCCAAGGCAATCAGATTTCTTTTACGATAAATATTTTGGGACTAAGATCAGGGCTTTTGGTAATTATTACTGGAGTTTTATTTTGTCTAGGCACTCTTAATAGCAGGGCTAGGAAGTAGTATCTGTGTGTGAATGTAGGTGTATTCATGTATCTGTATCCTGTATATCTATTTGTATACTAAAACCACAAACCGCAATTGATACCTCCAATTCTAATTTAATACCATAAGGTGTGTTAGAATGTAGAGAACAATACCCCAAAGTGCAGTGCTGTGGCATATTGAGTACTTTTGTATTAAAAGAAGTTAAAAAACCTTAGAAGTAGCCCTTAGAACCAAAAACTTTGTTTTTGTAAACCACAAATAGATTTATTCCTCTAGAAAGAGTATGCCATCTCTTCAATTTTAAAATATTATTATCAACTGCCTTTGGAGACTGCTTACTCTTCCTAAGCTGATTTTTAGAAATCTCACCCTGAGCAGACCAAGTCACCAGCACCATCGTCCAGCAAGCTATAAATCTATCCTTTGCTAGAGCAAGAAGACACTTAAGATCTATTGAACAAAACAGCTTTAAGTGTTTACACAAGGGGTACTCACAGCCATTTGTCACACATTCCAGAGCTTCATAACCCCCTTTTAAATGGTCTAACTCCTAACCCAGTTTCTTTTTATAGTCTGTAAACGAGGAATCACCCAAGTGAGATATTCCTTCAGAGCACTGTTGAAAATGGATCAAACATGGAGAAAACCCAGATCCTCGTTCTCAAGTGTTGAAAATATTTTATATTAGCAAATAGAACATCCTTAGATATGTTCTGATGAGTTTGTATTCCCCCTTTTTGATAATGTCTTTAATTTGTTCTAAGACCTTTCTTTTATATCAATATGGTTCCATTATATCAATATGGTCATTTCGTTCTATTGCTTTTAACTACTTTTGATACTCCAGTGGCAAACTCTTCTTTTGTACCCAGGCAAATAACCTTTTTATACTGTAGTGATGGAGGTGCACTCTCGTACTTTCTCCTCAGGTAATTTTCACAGGTTATTTCTCTTCCTTGTTGAGTTAAAACTTTATCTTCTACTACAAAAGCTGTTTCGCTATTAACTTTTCCTTGCCTGCATGCCAAGTTTGACTAGTTTGGCCTTGGGAATTGCCAAAGTCGAGCTTAAAATCCTGCAGGTAGGCCATGCAGAAGAATGCCACTGAGGTTGCTGCTGTAGGTGAAGTATAGAAAGCTCTCCTCATCCTGGCCTGGGACACCCTCACAGCCTGCATGGGAGTCAAGAGTAGGGCTGTGAGGAGTGAACAGAGAGCACTGTGCAGTGGCCAATGACACCAGCCCAGTGACCACCACGCCACCAACTCAAGGTTAGTGGACTCTAGAACCAAGGACTTTGTAATCTTGTCATGTTTCTCCCTCTTCATCCTCTACAAGGGCTGGGAGAGGTTTGCTCTGGAAATTCTCTTCTCTGATGGCAACTTACAAAAGAAATGCAATTGTCTTAAACAATCTCCTCTCTAGGAATCTCATCTCACTGATATGTGGGAGCTAAGCTATGAGGACGCAAAGCCATAAGAATAATACAATAGACTTTGGGAACTTGGGGGGAAGAGTTGGATGAGGGTGAGGGATAAAAGACAACAAATATGGTACAGTGTATACTGCTTGAGTGATGGGTGCACCAGGCTCTCACAAAACTCCACTAAAGAACTTATTCAGGTAACCAAATACCATCTGTACCCCAATAAGTTATGGAAAGATAAAATTTTCAAAATAGTAATAATCAGGAAAGATAAACCCCTGAGCAGAGAAGAAACTAAAAGTTGTCACCACACCCAGAGATACTTTTTATCTATTCTTCTGAGGACAGCTCCAAATCATTTCTGAAGAGACTTTATCTGCACAAGAAGACAACCTTTGTTCACAGTGCAATTTCACCCCTCACCTTTCTATAACTTGTTGGTCTCATTCAGCTTCCAAAGACAATAATTTACAAACTATTGCCTGCTCTTTGGGCCCATTCAATTCTCCTAAAAATTATTTACAACACCTCAAATTTTTCTATATTTCCCCCCACCTCCCTCTTCCCTCTGAATAGGGTATATGAGCTTTAACCACCTGGCCTTTCTTTGAGACTCATTTCAAGTATTTGAAAAGGAAATAACAGCAACAAAATATAAACAGTTTTAAAAGGCATAATATTTTTCTTGACATGCCTCCATTCTAATTATCATAGTTATATTTAAATAAATGGCCCAGACACCTGAACAATCAAGGTAACTTTTAAAGTTATCTTATTTAATACTTTCATCAGAGTATTTTGGATGGTCTTGTATCACAGGCAAATTAAAATGGCTAAAACATTTGCAAAACATAAGAAAATATGAGTCAGAAAATTATGAAATGCATATATATATATAAATATTTCTGCTATTTTCCACATTTTAAAAAGCTAAATTGATGAGCTTAAATTTCTGAATTTCTGCTTTCTCTCTCTATCCCCAATCACTTCATGTTATTTCAGGAAGGATTCAGAAACTGTTAAAATAAAATAACATGCTTACAGGTAATCGTGTAATAACCACAGCTGTTCTTGACTCTTGGACAACTTTCTAGTCATTTTGCTATGATGTAATAGTAGAAGTGCTGACTACTACAGAGGTAGTTAAGTTACAGTGGTGTTTACTGACGTATTTATAGATGCAATCTATTCAGTTTTGAAACCACAGCAGAATTAACCAAACAGAAACACAGAGGTCACCACAAAACACTTTAATTTTCTCCAAAGAGAAAATTAAATGGCTCTTATCAATTACCTTTATCAACTAATTGGTCTAAATATCTGCAAGCAGACCTGAAGTCATCGATAAGGTCTGTGATTTGAGGGGGAAGTAGGGAAGGTGATCCATTAGCTGTATCATTAGTATTTTCCAAGTACACGTTTCTATAGAAGCACATTCTGGTATTGTCCACCCACAGACTGGGAACAAGCATAATACATCAGAGCAAGACTGCCTTTGAAACATTTTTCACTTTATCTTTCCTATATTACATCATTACTTTTTTCTTACAAAGGAAACTAAAATACTTTTTAACCTTCCTAACCAGCTTGACTTCCTCACTTCCAATGTATGTTATCTTGCTGAGTGCATCCTCTCAGACCTCTTTCTGTGCATTATATATGCACATACATGTCCACGCCAATATTCTTGCCATTATCCAGGTCACCTAAAGAATGAACAGCCTTGGGCAATTCAAATTTTGCACCCAGCCACATATCTTATTTTATCTAAGTTTATTTAAGTGAAACATAACACACAGTTCAATGAGAAAGAAAATAAGCTACAGAGAGGTACCCTGTAGTTTGCAATGTGAAGAGTGTGGAAAGAGTGTTACACTTATCTTTCCAATGGTGAGGGTGGTTGAGGTAGAAATGAGAGAGGTTGACATCCTTCCGCCTCCTTTTTTTTTTTTTTTTTTTTTTCAGTTTCTTTTCTCTATTTTTATAAAACTCTAGTAGGGAACAACTTCAGAAAGCCAGGCTAGTACATCAATTTGAAACATTCTATGGATAAAAATGCTTCCAAAATAGATGGTAGATGGCAGTGTTTTCTGTCCCTCTTGATACTTGGTATTATTATTATTATAAATAGAATACTATTCTCCACAGATGACAGCTAGCAAGCCTGTCCAAATTTATTGTGAGCACAACAACTTGTAGTAAAATACTTGAACTCAAAGTTACATTATAAAACCCCCAGTGCCTGCATATATGTCCAAATACATAGAGCATTCGCTAGTGAGTGATCAAATTTATCCTGGAGTTGTAGACACACACTTCAAATAATAAAATAGGAGGATACCAGAAATGACCTAAGATTTGAGTTGAGATTGTAACACCTGCCTTCATCTCACGGACACAGCAGCCCCAGAGATGCATCGCTCGTGTTCAAGCTTCAGTTAGTGTCTTCCACACAGGCTATCTGAAGTGACAGCTGAGATCCTGGTAAAATGCAGCTTCTAATCACTTTGGCTTCTTTTGTTCACATTGGCACTGCATGATTAAAGCTATTTCGTATTTCATTTAGAAAAAAAAAAAAGATAAAGACATTTCCAGAAGGCCCAGGTGCTCAAGGGCAGGGGAAGGTGCCTGAATCCACAGAGGGCTTGGCATAGCTCTCTTCTGCTACAATTGGCCTAGAACAACACAGATGGGTTGTGTGCGAGGTGATAAAATGCTTGGGAAGGTGAAACAACTCCTGAGGAGAGGAGCCAGCAATAGCAAATAAGGCATTAAATTGGCAAAGGAAGCGAAAATTTAAACTCACAAACTCTAACAGGAACCACTGAGTATATACAACTCCCAAGTGCCCAACAATTTTAGATGAGTTAAATGGTTTCAGGAGTTTACAAAAAGAGGCAAATGTACTTACATGGATCGGTACTTAAATAATTTTCCTTTATTATTTTTAGTTTATTTTACTAAAGGTAATTTTATTTATAACCCTCAATTTGTATAAAATAAAAACAAAAGACACCATCACAGAACACCAAACGACTATGGTTAACATGCAATATATTTTTAAATTAAAATTTGTTTGGAGATAATTGTAGATTTAAATACAGTTGCAAGAAATAATCTGGAGAAATCTTGTGTATCTCTTACCAGTTTACCCAATGATAACATTTTATAAAATGATAGTACAATATCATAACCAAGATGCTGACATTGATGCTTTTAAGATACAGAAGAGTTCCATTACCACCAGGTTCCTAGATCATGTCATGCATTTTATTTTTTATTTTATTATTATTATTATACGTTAAGTTCTAGGGTACATGTGCACAACATGCAGGTTTGTTACATAGGTATATATGTGCCATGTTGGTTTGCTGCACCCATCAACTCGTCATTAACATTAGGTATTGATCCTAATGCTATCCCTCCCCCAGTCCCCCACCCCACAACAGGCCCAGGTGTGTGATGTTCTCCACTCTGTGTCCAAGCGTTCGCATTGTTCAATTCCCACCTATGAGTGAGAACATGTGGTGTCTGGTTTTCTGAACTTCTGATAGTTTGCTCAGAATGATGGTTTCCAGCTTCATCTATGTCCCTGCAAAGGACATGAACTCATCCTTTTTTAAGGCTGCCATGTGTTTTAAATCCCTAGATTAGCATATCTAAGTGTTAGCTTAATACATTAAATAAAAAGCATGGTGCTGGGACCCATATAGACTATATTTGCTGTTTTTAAGGAATTAAAAATACAATTGGGTAGAAGGTATATAAATTTGCCAAGAGTTGACAATATCTGGCACTGAGAATTATGGCAAGAACTAGTATTTCTTTAGTACGACTTAAGTATCAAACACTCTTAACATTTAATCTTCACAACTTTTTGAAATAAGTATAATTATTACTGCCATTGCATGGATGAAAGAAATGAAGTTCTTCAGTTAGGAATACATGGAGCTAGAATTTAAAGCTGTCTAGACAATGTGTCAAATGAGTTTGAGGAGGCAGAGATCTCTGGGGAACCCTCAAGATGGATACCCAGAAATTGTGAAACTTGGATTCCACTCAAACTGTAATTAGAACCTAGTTAAGTAAAGAGTATCAAAATGTGCTTAACAAAAGGAAAAAGACGAAGACGTGCAAGAAGAATAATCAATAGTAGTGACTAGAAGAATTTGTCTAGGGGCTTGAGCAGATTGGTAGAGTTGGGAGAAAAAGAAATAAAGTAACTATTCATGTTGATTCTATGAGCTTAATTAGAAAAGCCATTATATTAAAATGATGGTAATGCAATAAATAAATCAAGTAATAATAACATTTATTAATGTTGTGACAGACCACATTCTTGGCACTTTATGTGTATTACTCCATTTATATTGCATGATAACCCTTTTCCTAATTTCCTCAAAAATGTTTACCACCAGAACTATTGCTATTACAATAAGTAAACTATGTACTTTGGTTTAATTGAAATAGGCATATAGTGGCTGAAGCACAAAACAAAACAGATTCAACTATCAGTCTTAGTTCATTCGGGCTGCTATAACAAAATACCATCAACTAGGAGGCTTATAAATGACAGACATTTATTTTTCACAGTTCTGGAGGCTGGAAGTCTGAGATCAGGGAGCCAGTACAGTCAGGTTTTGGTTAGGGTCCTCTCCCTGGTTCATAGATGGCAGTTGATATGGTATAGCTGTGTCCCCACCCAAATCTCATCTTGAATTTTAGTTCCCATAATCCCCAAGTGTCATGAAAGGGACCCAGTGGGAGGTAATTGAATTATGAGGACATTACCCCCATGCTGTTCTCATGTTAGTGAATGAGTTCTCATGAGATCTGATGGTTTTATCAGGGACTTTTCACCCTTTGCTCAGCACTTCTTCTTTCTGCTGCCCTGTGAAGAAGGTACCCTTATTCCCCTTCACATTCCACCATGATTGTAAGTTCCCTGAGGTTTCTGAGCTATGCAGAACTGTGAGTCAATTAAGCATCTTTTCTTTATAAATTATTCAGTCTTGGAATTTCTTCATAGCAGCGTGAGAACAGACTAATATAGCAGTCTTCTTGTGTCCACTCTTGGCAGAAGAAATGAGGGCACTCTCTGTGGTCTCTTTTGTAAAGGTACTAATCCTTTCAGTAACCCTCATGACCTAATGACCTTCCAAAGGCCACACCTTCAAATACCATCACATTGGGGATTAGGTTTGAACATATGAATATTTAGAGGACATAAACATTCAGTCTATTGTGCTCAGTTATTCAAGATCTGATATTTCAGGTATTCTTGGCTCCAAACCCATTGCACTGCTCACTTGCACCATCCCCAAATGAATGGGAATTTTGAGATGGGGGTAAGAGGAGATCATTATGTAAATATGCTTGTGGTCATTGCTAGGACTAACATGCAAGAATTTTATTTTTTACTTGCTCCCTCTGCACTATCATATTTCTTGCAAGCTATTTAGTAATGTTTGGTTTATCAATGCAATTGTTTTTCTTATAATAGACATGTTGGCGCAATTACTTAATATTACAAAAGCTGTCAAAGGAAAGTTTATAGACCACTAAGTCACAACTACCACCTGGCAGCAGACAATTTTAAGACTTCATAGATTTTAAGATACACCTGAATTTAGGAAAGGTTTGAGTGTGGGGAAAAAAATCTATCTTGGCATCAATACAAGTAATTAAGGGCTAATAACTATTAAGCACTTATACCTTTGCTTTTATATTCATTTTGTCTCTCATCTAATTATAGAAGTTTAGGAACTAATCCTCCCCCAAACCACAAAAATGGTTTTGGTATGCACTTTCTTGAATGCCTGACCTGTCCTCTCACCTCCTTCTCCCCAGACATTTCTTCCTCCATCCTTAAATCATCTCTCCTAAAATTCACATTCACACGTATCTTTTTGGACCAACTTTTTAAGCTAGTTTCTAAAAGTTCAATTCCCTGAACTACTGCTTCTGTTCTGGTGTGTCTTTAAAGTTGCTCATGCATTCTAAACTTTGCTCTGTTCATGGAATATAGCCTCAGGGGCAAGTTGTACTATTTCCCTGAGTCAAACTCTGCCCTTCAACAAAAGTCAACAGGTACCTACAAACTCCTCAGGATACACTTTAGCAGCTAAATTTTTTTCTACCACTTTATAGGTAGCTGTAATTCCAGTTTGCAAGCCATGCTTTTTCATATAAAAGTGCTATTAGAAAAGAACATAATTTAGGAAATAAAGTTAGTAAACAGCTTTTTCAATGACCCAAGACAGGGCCAAGGTGGTGAATTTGAGGGTTGCCAGAAGAAATCACCTGGGGCAAAAAAAAAAAAAAAAAAAGTTTTCCCCACTCAAAAGAAAATGTCTGAAAGCATTTGATTACAGAATTGAAATAACCATTACTAAGGCTCATTAAGGCCCCTTTCTTTTATGGGAGGGTTGTCAGGTAAAAAACAAGATGGTCAGTTAAATTTAAATTTCAGATAAACAATGGACAATTTTTAGTATAGGTGAATTATTGTTGTTTATATGAAATTCAAATTCAGCTTGATGATCTGCATATTTTTTGCTAAATCTGACAACCCTACCCTAGATATAAGAATGATATACTCTCCAGCCCCAGAAAACAATAGGTCAGGTGACAAATATTGGCCAGAAAAATGCCAACAGAGGTAGTATGTCAGCTCCAGACTGAGGTTGTGAAAAGCTCCTAGAAAATCTCCCAGCCCTTTCTTCCTCTTCCATGGCAAACACAAAGGTTTCATATCATATCTTATGATAAAAAAATTATATTTATTAACTGTTATCCTCTCTTTGCATGCCTTAAATATATATACATCTTAAAATAAATGAAAAATGCTCAACTTATCTAATTTTTACCTTCTATTTGTCTGACTTATCTTTAATACCCTGAATTTTCTTCTCTGAATTCCCACTTGTAGGCACTGACCCACTGGCCCAATGTTGGTCTAGCAGTATAGATCATTACAGATTTCCTATCTCAAAGCCAGGGAAACAAGGAAAGACTTATTCATTAAAACCAATGGGTCTGATTAACAACATCCATCAAATCCACAGAAGCCCCCTCCTCAGAGTGATGTAAACTTAAGTTTCTTTTTTGCTTATCAAGTATGTTTAATATGAAGTTTGATATAAAATATTAGTCATTCAGAGCAAAGCAGTACTTTAGTTATAAGACAAAAGTAGTACAAAATAAATAAAACTAAAGAAGTCATACTTGGCATGGAATACATAAAGTATTATTTGTTGACTAAATACCTGACTATATTAATGAATCGACAATGAAGAAATAAAATAAAATAAGCCTACCTTGTAGAACTAACTTTTTCAGGCCTGATTTCTTATGCCCATTACAAAAAAAAAAAAAAATTAACCCATAGAGGCAAAGGGTAGAAGGATGGTTACCAGAGACTGAGAAGAGTATTGAGAGGTTGAAGAGGAGGTAGGGATGGTTAATGTGTACAAAAAAATAGAATGAATAAATAAGTCCTAGTTATTTGATAGCAAAACACGGTGACTATAGTCCATCATAATTTAATTGTACATTTTAAAATAACTAAAAGAGTATAATTGGCATGTTTGTAATACAAAGGATAAATGCTTGGGGGGCATGGATATCCCATTTTCCATGATGTGCTTATTACGCATTGCATGCCTGTATCAAAACATCTCACATACCCCAAAAATATATACACCTACAATGTACCCACAAAAATTAAAAATTAAAAATATATTTTAAGCTAATACTATATATTCAAGCTTTATTGAGCTACTGTAGAGCAAAGGCTGGGATTATGGAATAATAATTAAAAACTAGTAACTTGAAATAACACCAATCTTAAGCTTTCCCCTGATTAAGGCTGAATAGAAATATTGTGAACTTTGGAGAGCTTAGCAAAGTAGTAGTTTGTTTTATAGTTAGAATTGCATCAGTTGTGACGGACAATACTTTCTTTCATACTCAGTACCAGGACTTGAAGCATGACCCATTCCTGAAAAGCTGATATGGCTTGGTGGTTAATCTAGGGCCATACGTTAAATACTACACAACGGCTCTAAAAAGGAATTTCTGAGAATTTACGGTTGATTTCCAGCCTAAAGATCAGATCTATAACTTGAAAACACAAATTGGAGTGAAGTAAAGGCAACAAATTGAAGTTAAAAACTAAGCATTACGAGAGCCAGGCTGCCAAGTCCAGCGTAAAAGCAGAAAAGATGAGGCAGAGCTGCAGACTCATAGGCCAAAAGAAGGCATGGCCCCAACTGGGATAAAAGGGTCTCTGGTTTCCTGTGCTGATGGTTTCTGTGCCAATCTAACTCTGTCTCCTCCGTGTATGGCTGCCTGCCTTTTTGATGAGCTTTAATAGAAGTAAGTTACATTTTAAAAAGATGGCCATGGCAGAGCTATACTAGAGCCCTTGGCAATGTTTCTATTCTAAACATAGAACATATATTGAGTTCAGAGTCACACTGTGACATAGAGTGGCATATTTGCCTTCACGTACTGCTTCCTGTATTTATAATCACATTAATATATAGAATATATGAATACCATATTTTAAAGCATTTTCTTCAATATAAACCTTCAGTTTTTCTGAAAAAACTAAAAAGAAATTGAAATACTTTCAAAGACTCCTAAGTGTATTGTGGGTTCGCAAAATAGCACCTCCTAAGCCTGACGGACATCAGCCCTGATTGTTATTCCCTGAATGCACTGCTCTTCTTTAGGATACTCATCTAAACCAGGAAATTATTTTTCCTTGCAGAGACCCAATCAAATAGTAAGTTTCTTTAACATATCTAGAAGGGCGATTGGTGATGCCAGTGTGTTAGGGGTGGAAAGGATGAATGTCTTTGGCAGGAAATTCACTGTGTTTAATGAGTCTGCTTTCTAATTGGAGATCGAGACTTATGCACAGACATATATTCAAGACAGTGGTGAATCACTAAATTTGTAAAAAAATATGGAAATGTGATTCTCTAAATATCTTTCATGCTGACCACAATATGATTATTATAATTTGAAAATATGCTGGGTTATTGGAAGTTAGAAATTTCATATCAAAGGCCTCTAATCCTTTAAATTTTACTTGATGTTGAGTCTCGGTACTCTACCTAGAAAGGTTAATCTCCAATGCTGTAAGCAAATGTTTACTGGCTTCTTCCACATGAGTTGAAGAGAGGCACAAGGAATACAACTGGCATTGACCTTCCAGTATAAAGTGGAGGTCCCCTGTCTAGGATTGTGATTAGGATTATCTTTGACCTGGGTCCTTATCTCTCACCACAGGCTCTTCTTAAATGGGAAACTCAACTATCTGGAGGACTACCCAAGTCATTACTCAAAATTTGTTGTCCAGCCCTGGGTAATTCCCTGATTAGACAATTGGTCAAGTGCCAGCTGTTTTTGACATGAGTTTATTTGAGAATTTATTCTTTCCTCATAATCTTTCAGAGTATTATTTGACATAGCTTGGTAGGGTACATATGCTAATGGTTCTTAGGTTTAGATTTGGGGACTAGTAGCAGATACATTTTTGTAGTATTTTTTAGAGTTCTTCTCTGATCCAAACCACTGCTGTGCACCCAGCAAATAATGAGATGGGAATTGGTGAAAAGGAGTCCAGTATTTATTAATACATTGGCAAGGTGCTTTACACTACAACACTTCGCCTCTTAACGATATTTTTATGAGGTAGTTACCTCTATCCTACTGAGAGTACTGAGCTTGAGTGTATTCATGAACTTTGCTCCAATTAATATAGCAAATAAATGGGAGAGTTGGACATCAATCTAAATTTAAGAGTTAAGAGCACACACTCTAAGCCACACCGGCTTCAAATTTAGCTCCATCACTGATTTGCTTTTCTATTATTTTCACATTACTCATTCTTTCTAGCTACACTGGCGTCTTTGCTGCTTATGACTCCTGTCTTCCCTTTTTGCACTTTCTGTTCCCTCCTTCTGGAACACGTTCTCAGTAGATATCCTCATGATTTATTCTCTTACCACATTTATGTCTTTGCTCAACTGTCAGCTTCATTTTGTCTACCAATAAGTATTTATGGAGCATTACTATGAATTGAGCATGGTTCTAGGAACTTCAAATAAAACAAAACAAAACAAAAATGTTCCCGTCTTGATAAAGCTTACCTGTTAGCAGCAAAGGGGAAACAATGGTTGATTAAGAAATAAGTCAATTATATTATATTAGAAGATGAGCATGCTGTGAGAAAAGAGAGACTGTGGGAGGTCAGGAAAATTCAGTATCAAATCAGGCAATAATAATGGGACTTGTGGAGATGTCAACAGAGATTGGATAGGGGGTTTGAGGGAAATCACACTAGGATTTAGGACGTCAAAGGTTTTGGGCAAATTAATGGAATTATGAAATTTTCAATAATTTATCTTGGTTTCTATAGTTTTTCAAGCCCATAAGATCTCACCAGCCATGCCACCAAGGCTCTGAACTTTTCCGGAGAGGAAGTTCAGATACCCTCTAATCTAAGGTTACAAAGTCTTAAACTATGTATAATAGAAATTAGCTTAAGTATGGTTTGATTCCCTTCCACTCAGAAAAATTAAGGGAGCAATGAAAATAATCTTGTTTAAGTAAGTTGCAAATGTTTAAAAACTACCCACAATCCAGCAGTTAAGACATTTTTTCCCATATGAGGTGAGCAATAAGCACTGTTCATGATAATACACATTTAATGTGAGCTGTCTACTGCTATGAGGGCATATTTCATATATAGGTGTACTTGTGTGTAACGATAGAGCAAGGAAGCAAAAATTAAATAGACTGTGACACTAAAGATATTTCTGGAGTCATATATTGGTAAGAATTAAAGTACAGTAATTCTTGCAAAAACGAGTTAATGCTTTTCTAAGTAATTTGTTCTCAAATGAACATGAAGACCTAACATTCAGTATCTGCAACCAATTTTGGCTAAAAACACATTTTTGAATGTGTAATCCAGTATACCTATATTATGTTCTGCTTGAAGAGTTTCATTCTACTGTGATATAGGCAGGGATACCAAGAAAATAATTAAAAGTAGAGGAAAAGTATAAAAAATTACTCAGGGCAGGGTATGATATCTCACACCTGTAATCCCAGCACTTTGGGAGGCTGAGGTGGGTTGATCACCTGAGGTCAGGAGTTCGAGACTAGTCTGGCCAACATGGTGAAACTCCCTCTCTACTAAAAAATACAAAAAATTATCTAGGTGTGGTGATGGGTGCCTGTGATCTCAGCTACTTGGGAGGCTGACGCAGGAGAAATGCTTGAACCCGGGAGACAGAGGTCACAGTGAGCTGAGATAAAACTGTCTAAAAAAAATTACTCAGCACATTTAGCTTATCTTTCACATTTTAGTAGTTAGTTCTTTGTAAATGATTTTCTACTGTAAATTTTTCTTCAGTAACTGTATCACAATAGAAACAGCAAAGGACTCACTATTACATGCCCCTTATAACCTGTACCATAATTCTGAACAGGTGTATTGTAAATTCTGTCTTATAATATCCTTTCAATATGTGTTAATTCCATCGTCCTTAATAATTCCGTCATCCTTATTCCTCTACTTGAGAGTGCTGTATTGGCAGCCTGGCCCACACTCAGATGAGACCATTAAATGGTAGGATTCTGTTTCACTCTGCCCTCAACTCTGTACTCCCCTCCCTAGTACCCTTACCCAATCTCAATCAACCAGTCCAAAAATCAGAGGTACTTTTTGTACATAATGCCAAATATTGAAATAGGTTTTTTATTGATTTGTCAGGCATTAGGTAATTTTCTAGGACACTGAGCTTACGAGGTATTTAAGCTTTGTCTATATCATTTCAAAGAATATATGGGAATAGATGTTTTTGACTAAATTAATTAGATATTTGGGCAAATTATATGAGGGATTGTCTGAAAACTCCTATGGGTATTTTTCTTTCTAGAGATTTGCTCTGGACAGCAGTCTATCTGTGCCCCACTAAAAACAGCAAAATTTTTTTCATATTGCAAGTTTCCAAAGACTGTTTCTGGAGATATTTTGTTAGAGGAATATTCTCCCTCATTGCATTGACATAATATTTTGCTCACATATTTATTGTAGTCTATTGGACATAATTTAAGACCATTGGAGTCAGAATGAAATAAATATTTTATATTCATATCACCAGTGACTCTGGAAGTGCATGTCACATAGTAGGAATGCAAAAAATGGCTATTAAAATAAATTGGTATTTTTATGAACTCTATCCAAATATTTTATAAGTTTCATAGTGATGTCCATTACTGGAAAGACAAAATCAATGCAATGCTCACACAAGCAAATCAGTATTGAGTGGTGAGAGAAGACTGGTTTCCTCTCAGCTCTTTGGGACCCAAATTGATCCTCTCTCGGAAAACCACTATGTTTTGGATTTTTGTTTGTTTGTTTGTTTGTTGTTGTTATTGTTTTTGCCTTTTTTGTCCAGCTTTTAAGTTCTGGGATACATGGGCAGGGTAGGCAGGTTTGTTGCATCAGTAAACGTGTACCAGGGTTTGCTGCACAGATCATCTCATCACATCGGTATTATGCCTATTATCTATTAGTTATTCTCGATGCTCTCCCTTTGCTTCCGACAGGCCCCAGTGTATGTTCTTCCTCACCATGTATCTCTGTGTTCTCATCATGCAGTTTCTACTTACAAGTGAGAACATGCAGTATTTAGTTTTCTGTTCCTGCATTAGTTTGCTGACAATAATGGCTTACAGCTCCATCCATGTCCCTGCAAAGGACATGATCTCGTTCACTTTTATGGCTGTGTAGTATTCCATGGCATATGTGTAACACATTTTATTTATTCAGTCTATCATTGATAATCATGTGCATTGATTCCATGTCTTTGCTATTGTGAATAATGCTGCATAGAACATACACAGACATGTATCTGCATTATAGAATAACTTATATTCCTTTGGGTATATACCCTGTAACAGGATCACTGGATCAAATGTTATTTCTAGATATTTGAGGAATCACCACACTGTATTCCGTGATAGTTAAATTAATTTACACTCCCACCAACAGGGTAAAAGCCTACCTTTTCCTCTGCAACATCACCAGCATCTTTTGTTTCTTGACATTTTAATCACTGCCATTCTGACTGGTGTGAGATGGTATCTCATTGTGGTTTTGATTTGGATTTCTCTAATGATAACTGATGTTGAGCTTATGTTTGTTGGCCACAAGAGTATCTTCTTTTAAGAAGTGTCTGTTCATGTCCTTTGCCCGCTTCTTAATGGGATTTGTTTTATCCTTGTATATTTTGTTTAAGTTTCTTGTAGATGCTGGATATTAAACTTTTTTCAGATGGATAGATTGCAAAAATTTTCTCCCGTTCTGTAGGTTGTCTGTTCACTCTTATGATAGTTCAATTTTCATGTAAATTGTGTGGTCTTGTATTTTTTGCTGTGCAGGTCTTCAGTTTAATTAGATCACATTTGTCAATTTTTGCTTTTGTTGCAATTCCTTTTAGCATTTTTGCCATGAAATCTTTGCCCATGCTTATGTCCTGAATGGTATTGCCTAGATTTTCTTCTACGGCTTTTATAGTTTTGGGTTTTATATTTAAGTCTTTCTTCTATCTTATTTTTTCTATAAAGTGTAAGGAAGGGGTCCAGTTTTAATTTTCTGCATATTGCTAGACTATTTATTAATAAGGAGTCCTTATTAAGTAGGGAGTCTTTTCCTCGTTGCTTGCTTTTGTCAGGCTTGTTGAAGTTCAGATGATTGTAGGTGTGCAGTCTTATTTACAAGTTCTCTATTCTGTTCCATTGGTATATGTGTTTGTTTCTGTACCAGTACCATGCTATTTTGGCCACTGTAGCCTTATAGTATAGTTTGAAGTCAGGTAGTGTGATGCCTCCAGCTTTTTTTTTTGCTTAGGATTGTCTTGGCTATTTGGTTTTTTTTTTGTTTGTTTCCATATGAATTTTGAAATAGTTTTTTCTAATTCTGTCAAGAATGTCAATGGCAGTTTAATAGGAATAGCATTGAATCTATAAATCACTTTGGGAAGTATGGGCATTTTCACAATATTTATTCTGTCCATGAGCATGAAATATTTTTCCATTTGTTTGTGTCCTCTCTGATTTCCTTGAGTATTGGTTTGTAGTTATCTTTAAAGAAGTCCTTCACATCCCTGGTTAGCTGTATTTCTAGGTATTCTATTCTATTTGTAGCAGTTGTGAATGGTAATGCATTTACAATTTGCCTCTCTACTTGACTGTTGTTGGTATATAGGAATGCTAACAAATTTTGCACATTGATTTTTTATCCTGACACTTTGCTGAAGTTGCTTATCAGCTTAAGGGTGAGATGATGGGATTTTCTAGATACAGCATCATGTCATCTACAAATTAAGATAATTTGACTCCCTCTTTTCCTATTTGCATATGCTTTATTTCTTTCTCTTGCCTAATTTCCCTGGCCAGAACTTCCATTACTATGTTGAATAGGAGTGGTGAGAGAGGGTATCCTCTTCTTGTGCCAGTTTTCAAGGGGAATGCTTCCAGCTTTGCCCATTCAGTATGATATTGACTGTAGGTTTGTCATATACAGCTCTTATTATTTCGAGGTTTGTTTCAATACCTAGTTTATGAGAGTTTTTAGCATGAAGGGATGTTGAATTTTATTGAAGGCCTTTTCTACATCAACTGAGATAGTCATATTCATTTTGTCTTTAGTTCTTTTTATGTGATGGATTATGTTTCCTGATTTGTATATATTAAACCAACTTTGCATCCTGGGAATGAAGCCAAATTGATTATGGTGGGTAAGTTTTTGATGTGTTGCTGGATTCAGTTTGCCAGTATTTTATTAAGGATTTTTCATCGATGTTCATCAGGGATATTGGCCTGAAGTTGTCTTTTTTGTTGTATTTCTGCCAAGTTTTGATATCAGGATGATGCTGGCTTCCTAAAATGAGTTAGGGAGGAGTCTCTCCTTTTTGATTGTTTAGAATTGCTTAAGTAGACAAGGTACCACCTCTTCTTTATACCTCTGGTAGAATTTAGCTGTGAATCCATCTGTTCCTGAGCTTTATTTTGGTTGATAGGCTATTTATTACTGCCTGAATTTCAGAACTCATTATTGGTCTATTCAGGGATTCAATTTCTTCATAGGTTCAGTCTTAGGAGAGTGTATGCTTCCAGAAATTTATCCATTTCTTTTAGATGTTCTAGTTTATGTGCATAGATGTGTTTATAGTATTCTCTGATGGTTATTTGTATTTCTGTGGGGTCAGTGGTAATATTCCCCGTATCATTTCTTATTGTGTCTATTTGACGCTTCTCTCTTTTCTTCTTTATTAGTCTAGCTATTATTTTTTTTTTTCAAAAAGCCAGCTCCAGGATTCATTTATTAAAAACAAGGGGTTTTTGTGTTTCTATATCCTTCAGTTCCACTATGATCTTGGTTATTTCTTGTCTTCTGTTAGCTTTGGGGTTTGTTTGCTCTTGGCTCTCTAGTTCCTTTAGTTGTGATGTTAGGTTATTGATTTCAGATCTTTCTACCTTTTTCATGAAGGCATTTAGTGCTATAAATTTCCCTCTTAACACTGCTTTAGCTGCATCCCAGAGATTCTGGTATGTTTTCTCTTTACTCTCATTAGTTTCAACGAACGTCTTGATTTTGGCCTTAATTTCATTATGTACTCAGGAGTCATTCAGAAGCAGGTTGATTGTTCAATTTTCATGCAGTTGTGTGGTTTTGAGTGAATTTCTTAATCTTGAGTTCTAATTTGATTGTGCTACTGTCTGAGAGACTGTTATAATTTCAGTTCTTTTGCATTTGCTGACTAGCATTTTACTTCAGATTATGTAATCAATTTTGGCATAAGTCACATGTGGCACTGAGAAGAATGTATATTCTGTTGTTTTGGGTAGAGATTTCTGTAAATGTCTATCAGGTCTGCTTGATCCAGAGCTGAGTTTAAGTCCTGAATATCTTTGTTAATTTTCTGTCTCAATGATCTGTCTAATATTGTCAGTGGGGTGTTAAAGTCTCCCACTATTACTGTGTGGGAGTCTAAATATCTTTGTAGGTCTCTAAGATCTTGCTTTATGAATCTGGGTGCTCCCGTGTTGTTTGAATATATATTTAAAATAGTTAGCTCTTCTTGTTGAATTGAACCCTTTACCATTATGTAATGCCCTTCTTTGTCTTTTTTTATCTTTGTTGGTTTAAAGTCTGTTTCGTCAGAAACTGAGACTGCAACTCCTGCTTTTTTCTGTTTTCCACTTGTTTGGTAAATTTTCCTCCGTCTCTTTATTTTGAGCCTATATGTATCTTTGAATGTGAGATGGATCTCTTGAAGACAGCATACCAAAGGGTCTTGACTCTTTATCCAGCTTGCCATTCTGCATTTTTTAATTGGGACATTTAGCCCATTTACATTTAAGGTTAATATTGCTATGTGTAAATTTGGTTCTGTCATCATGATGCTAGCTGGTTATTTTGCAGACTTGTTTATGTGGTTGCTTCATAGTGTCACTGGTCTGTGTGCTTCCATGTGTTTTTGTAGTGGCTTGTAACAGTTTTTACTTTCCATATTTAGTGCTTCCTTCAGTAACTCTTGCAAGGCAGGCCTGGTGGTGACACATTTCTTCAGCATTTGCTTATCTGAAAAGGATCTTATTTCTCCTACATTTATGAAGCTTAGCTGGGTTGGATATGAAATTCTGGGTTAGAAAATCTTTTCTTGAGGAATGTTGAATATTAGCCTCTACTCTCTTCTGGATTGTAGGGTTTCTGCTGCAAAGTCTGCTGTTAACCCAAAAGGCTTCCATTTGTCAGTTACCTGGCCTTTCTCTCTTGGCTGCCCCTAACATTTTTTCTTCATTTCAACCTTGGAGAATCTGAGGGGTAGGTGTCTTGGGGTTAATCTTCTCATGGACTATCTTACTGGGGTTCTCTGGATTTCCTGAATTTGAATGTTGGCCTGTCTTTCTAGATTGGGGAAGTTCTCCTGGATGATACCCTGAGGTATGTTTTCCACATTGGTTTTGTTCTCCCCATCTCTTTCATGTACCCTAGTCAATTGTAGGTATGGTCTTTTTACATTATCCCATATTTCTCAGAGGTTTTATTTCTTCCTTTTTATTCTTGTCTGCCTGTTTTATTTCAGAAAGATAGTCTTCAAGCTCTGAGATTTTCTCCTCTGCTTGGTCTAATCTGCTATTGATATTTGTGATTGCATTGTGAAGTTCTTGTGCTGTGTTTTTCAGCTCTATGCAGTCAGTTATGCTCTTCTCTAAACTGGCTATTCTGGTTATCAGTTCCTGTATTTTATTATGATTGTTAACATCTTTGTATTGGGTTAGAACATGCTCCTTTAGCTCAGGAAAGTTTATTATTACCCACTTTCTGAAGCCTACTTTTGTCAGTTCAGCCATCTCAGCCTCAGCACAGTTGTGTACTCTTGCTGGAGAGGTGTTGTGGCCATTTGGAGGAGAAGAGACACTCTGGCTTTCTAAGTTTTTAGTGATTTTGCATTGACTTTTTCTCATCTTTGTGGGCTTATCTAGCTTTGATCTCTGTGGTAGCTGACCTTTGAATGGGGTTTTTGTGGGGTCATTTTTGTCAATATTGTTGTTGCTTTTTGTTTTTCTTTTAACAGCCAGGCCACTCTTCCATAGGACTGCTGCAGTTTGCTGGGGGTCTGCTCCAGACTCTAGTTGCCTTGGTCCCTCCAGTACCTGGAGGTATCACCAGTGCAGCCTGTGAAATAGCAAAGACGGCAGCCTGTGGACTGCAGCTGCTTCTAATCCATCATCTTGGCCAACCATCACTGTATTTTTTCAGTTTTAGAGAGGTCTATGCCTTTATTTCAGACTTAGCCATATATCTCAACCTATATTTTTATTTAGATTTCAGGGAAAATGCTAACAAATGATTTTGAATAAGTGTGAAATAGTAGAGATAGTAAAAAAATATAAATTAAGGGTACTGCATAATCAAATACATGATTTTGACAAAGTCAACCCTTACAAGCATTTTGTCATCACAAAGCATATTTCCATGGTCTCTGGGTCCACCTTCCTCTCTCAGAACTCATTGCCTCAAGTTTGCAGGGCTCTAATAGTGTGTTCCAAAGATATTGAAATATTGGAAACTATAGTTTTCCAATACTCAAATTGTTCATGATCTTTCAAAACAGACAATTTTGGACTTCAGTGACATCAGGTCCTATTTTTTGTTTTTTTGGCATACTAAAAATTTTTATTTTAATTTTTTTAGAAACAGAAAAGCTTAGAAAATAAGAGAAAAGAGTAAATAGTAAACAATTCCATGTTATTTCCTTCCACTTCAGATTTATTAGTGACTGGATTTGAAAATTATTTACTATGATGTAGGAGGAAAGTCAGACATATTTGGAAGGCTGCTTTTAAAACATAGAAAACTATATAAGGAAGCAAAATGGCAGAATATTTGTTAAGTCATCCCAACTTGTCAATGATTGTTCAGCATAAACAAACAAAAAATAAATAAGCTTAGATTTAGCCACTTTCCTGCTCTTGGGCATTAAATGTCAGTCATTTTTCACTGAGTTGTAGTCAACAATATGTAAGTCACACCAGCTGCATACATCTAGCTATGACACTTATTTTCAGAGTCTAATTAGTCAAATTCTGATGGATTTCCTGAGTGCTATGGGTAACACAGAAACTCAGGTAAGAAAGACAGGCTATGTGCATGCTTGTTTGTTTGTTTGTTTCTTTTAATTGGCATGGTATGGCAAAACATCAAATAAACTCACCCATAATTTTAGTTAAATGCTTTTTACCATACCTCTTTCTAACATAAATCTGCATGTTCTGCTTAGTACTGCAAATAAAGGCACCCATAATTCTAGTTAAAAGCTTTTTAGTGTACCTCCTCCTACTACATATTACTTAATATTCTTTAGTATAATTAAAATCTAATTCTCTTTGAAAATTTTGGACTACTTTATTACTTCCTTGTCCATTTCGTTCTCCAAGGTGAAATAATATTGGAAAATTATTTTCCAAAATCTCTTCCTCCAAAAGGAGAGAAAAAGTTATTTCATTGTTGAGGATGCAAAAAGGCTCTTTCTGGTTCTGCTTCCCTGCAGCCCTCAGTTTACCCAGCCCCTCTAATGGAAACATGCTTGGGTAGGCACTCACTATTCGCTACACATCCCAATGCAGGCAGCAGTCCCAAAATTAAAGCTAAGGAACTACATTAAGAAATATAGTTTAGACACAGATTTAAACCACATCATTCAGTGCAGAGTTTTTTCTTTTTTAGTTGAAGCTGGTATTTTAATCTACATTATATAAAATTTGTGTCATGTTCTCAGTTGGTTAGGAACACAGGGGGCTAAGAAGGGATGTTTGTAATTATTACCCAGAAACCACAATAGAAATTGAAAAAAAGTAATCCCATAGGCATATAACTTAAAAATCACAGAATAAAATCATATGTGTACCACCCTTGCAAAGAAAAGGTGTCACATGTTTTTATTTATTTATTTATTTATTTATTTATTTATTTGGATAGAACTGCATTGTTCAATATAGTAACCTCTAGCCACAAGTGGCTACTGAGCATTTCAAACATGAATGCTATGAATTGAGATGTGCTGACAGGGTAACATACACCAGATTATAAAAACTTGGTTAATAAAAAGTAAAATAGCTCAATAATTTTTATATTGATTACATACTGAAATGGCAATATTTCAGATATGTCAGATTAAATAAAATCTATTATTAAAGTTTACCTGTTATTACAACAGTGGAGAAAATGCAATTTCTTTCCATTTGTGTATAATGTCAATATCTGGGTGGTCTTGAGCAAATGTAATTAAAATAAAATTAATAGGGCAAAACAAAGACAATCATAACCAGTGGCACCATTATGCAATAACCATAACTGATTTCTATATTGAAGTTTCTGTTTGGGGTCAAGTTATTACTTTATTTGCACTGTATTCTATGTGACTACACATACAGTTTCCCGAAAAGTTTCAGTCTCAAAAAACAAACAAAAAAAGCCAGGAACCTATGTTCTTCTTGTTTGTTGTTGTTGAGGCTCAAGTAATTAAACCATATTAGATTATTTACTGTAAAAATAAAAATAAGTTTCTCTGTCATAAAGGGCAAATAGAGCAATTTATCTCATTCTTTTTCCAGAGGATTTCCTTGGAAACAGTATATTTGAAGTAAATTCTTCAGAGATTAAGCCTAATCTTTGGTTTTTATATTGTTGGGATACCTCTAAAGTGGTGGGCAAAATACTGTGTAGATAAATATAAGAATTCACCTTGGCCGGGCGTGGTGGCTCACACCTGTAATCCCAGCACTTTGGGAGGCAAAGGTGGGCGGATCACGAGATCAGGAGATCAAGACCATTCTGGCCAACATGGTGAAACTTGGTCACTACTAAAAATACAAAAATTAGCTAGGTGCGCTGGTGCATGCCTGTAATCCCAGCTACTGGGAAGCCTGAGGCAGGAGAATCACTTGAACCAGGGAGTTAGAGGGTGCAGTGAGCTGAGATCACGCCATTGCACTCCAGCCTGGCAAAAGAGTTAGACCCCGTAGGAAAAAAAAAAAAAGAGAGAGAGAGAGAGAAAAGAAAAAACAATTTATTTTTTAAAACAGTTTTGGAGTTCCCCATGAGATACAGGGAACAGGAGGTGCAGCTTTTGGTTTATCAAGGGAATATGAGAATTATTTTCTCTTTCTTCTTCTTTGCTATATAAAATGTGTGAGATTTTGTCCTAAATTCATAATAATCCCTCCCTTATAATGTAAATGTTAATGTTCACACACTAATATGTTGTGTTTTTGCTCTCTCTTCTATTGATATGAAGGAATATTTTTATTGATGGGATTGTTTTAATTCCTAACATTATTTAACCTATAATCTCAGTCAGAGTACATACAAATCCCAACTAAATATAAATGCCAAACCAGCACTAAGGAATTATGATGTAATGAGACAAAGCTAAAGTGGTTACCTTTTGAAATAATGAAAGGATGTTCCAAAAGCTGTCATCACCATAGTTGCTGGTGATACATTATAGAAAAACCTGTGCCAAGACACATTCAATGTTAAACAACTGAAGCTGGAAATTATTCAGGATTTCATTGAAACCAGTAATTTATTTTAAAGTTAAGCATTAGTACAGAGAGAGCTAAAGTTACTTAAGGACACGTTCTATGTAAAGCATCAAAGTTGGAACTAGAATCCAGGGGTCAAAGCCTTGTAAAGTGCTATAGTGATATTTTTTTTCTTTGATTCAGTCCTACTTTGTTTTAACTTGTCTGATCTCCCTGGTGATAATCAATAAATTAAAACCTGGGCTTTGTCCCAACATGGATGCTTAATACAGATGGGCCATGAAGTAAAAATGATTGTTGCTCCCCAGGTATGGTCAGCAATCACCACTAGACAACACAAATAACATTTTCATCTGCCAGTTCACATTGCACTACTATTCTTTTAAAATAACATTTCTAAATTCCTTTCGTGCTTTTTCTGCATTGATAGATTATTCTTTTTAATTAACTTCCTTTATGACAACCTTTAAAGATACTATTACTGGATGAATAAAAATCTACAATTATTTTCTCTCCGTCTGGACTTTGTCTCATTATTTAAGTATTTTTAGCTTGACTCTTTTCCTGCTTCTCCTAACTCTCATCTCAACAACACTCTTGGTTAAGGAGAAGAAAATAGCTTCCTCAGTAAAATTTCTTAGAAAATTGAGACACAGAATTGACCATTCCCTGCATTCCAATCTTGCGGGACTGTAATCTATTCCAAGGGAATGTTCAGAGCATTATAACCAAGTGGCTTAGAATAAAAATCACATTACATTTGGAAACAATGGATATTATTTACAAATACAGTTTTATAAATATTCTCAAGTGACCCTTAATGAAAAGATACAAAGTAGGATATATTTATTCAAAAACGTGGGATTCTCCAGCTCAAAGAAACTGTCTGACATTCTTTGATATTCATGATATATCATTCTTAGGCCACTAACTTCATTGGAATTCACCACAAAATGTTTGAGAAGATAGAAATGATTATTTTAAAAAAGGATAGGGAATATATTTTCAACATACTTGGAGACTACAAAAAAAATTGAATAGCCATATAGATATGTTTCTCCCAGGACACAATCTCTACTTTTTTGAAAGTATTAAAAGAAGATGTCTACTCTGTAAGTTAAAATTTCTAAGCTGCTTCATAAGCCAACTGGCCCTATGTTAGGTCAGTTTTAAATATCTATTTTCATGAGTAGAAGCCTCTCTATTCCTGGGATCCAAAAGGACCTAAAGGAATTGGTGTCCACATGCAAATGTTATTACCTTTTTATCCACCTTTTGTAGCAAGAACCTACTTCACATAACCTCAGTCTTGACGGTTTATTTACAGAAGTAGGGACACATTTGTTCGAGAAAGGCATTAAGAAATAGAATTTTGTTATTTTACATATCTTCAGTTTACTAACAGATACTGACTTACAAATACTTCATACTTATCACATAGTACTAGATTCATTTAAAATGGGCTGTGTTTCTATTATGACTTCATTAAGGCAACAATTTATGGGTTGCTTCATTTAAGCAATCTTCAATAAAACATCAAAACTTTCCTGGAATATAAATTAATAATGTCCTGACATCATAAACCTCAGGAAAACGCTTTTTTTTTTCCACCTCCATCACCTTGGGTCACTATCTTGTTATCAACCTATTTATTACCTGTGCCAAATTAATAGCCCGTTGCCAGAACCTGGCCCTCAGAGCAGATGGTGAGCATTTCAATTATTTTAATGACTTAAAGAAAGCTTTAAATTCCATTCATAGTAGTGTAAACTAAGCAAAATGTCCCTATTTAAAACAATTATGTTTTTCAAAGCAAGATTTCGGCTTTTTCCTCATTTTTTGTTTGTTTTTTTCTGGTTTTTTGTCGCAGTAAGTATTTGCTGTCCTAAATGTTTCTGTAGATGCTCTAGACACACATACAAGAACACACAAAAGAATCTACAATGCTCTGACACTTAATTTTATCTGTAAACTTACTGGGTGACAGGGGGCTAGATATTTGTTAAACATTGTTTCTAACTGAGTGCATCTGTGAGAGTGTTTCTGGATTAGATGAGCATTTGAATTGTTTGAGCAAAGCAGATTGCTCTGCCCAGCCTGGATGAAATTCATCCAATCC
The DNA here is from genome assembly GCF_009828535.3 of Hylobates moloch. Taxonomy (NCBI): domain Eukaryota; kingdom Metazoa; phylum Chordata; class Mammalia; order Primates; family Hylobatidae; genus Hylobates; species Hylobates moloch. The sequence continues at coordinate 72,466,750 of NW_026652290.1, read as the reverse complement.
ACTGAAGGTCTGAATGGAACAAAAAGGCAGAGAAAAGAAGAATTCATTCTCTCTCTGCCTCACTGACTGCTTGAGCTAGACATCAGTCATCTGCCCATGGACTGAATCTTACACCATCAGCCTTCTAGTTCTCAGGCCTTTGGACCTGAACTAGAACTTATACCATCAGCTTTTATGATCTGCAGGCCTTATGACTCTGACTGTAACTATACCACCAATTCCCCAGGTCTCTAGCTTACTGTCTGCACTCTGTGGGATGTCAGTCTCTATAATAATATAAGCTAATCCCTTATAATACAGTCTGTTTCTCTGGAGAACTCTGATTAATAATCATTTTGTGGGCTGCTGTGAAAGCTATCTGAATGCGTGGGAGCAGCTTTGGAACTGAGTAATGGGCAGAACCTCAAGAGTTTTAAAAGGCATTCTAGAAATATAGACATTAAAAGTGAATCTAGTGAGGTCTCAGACAGATATAAGGAACATGGTACTGGAACCTGGAGGGAAGGTTATCCTTATCATAATGTGACAAAGAACTTGGCTGTTCTTTATCCATGTTCTAGTGTTTTATGGTAGGTAAAACTTGCAAGTGATGGAAGTGGATATTTAGCTAAGGAAGTTACTAAGCAAAGTGTTGAAGGAACAGCTTGGTCGCTACTGTTTGTAGTAAAATGCAATAAGAGAACAATGAATTGAAGGAGGAATTGTTAAGAAAAGAGAAACAGAACTTAAGGATTTGAAAAATTCTCATTTGCACAGAACTGTCTATATTGCAGAGAACTCAGAAACTAAACAACCATTTGATAAGGAGATAAATATGGGTATTATCCATGGATATTACAAGCCAACCCTGAAGAAACATTGCCAATTTGAACTAAAGAAGGTGGAGATAAAACAAAAATCAATGGATGCTGTCAGACTTCTTAGATTCTACAGGACAGGAAGACAAAGTTATTTGGCTGCGAACACATGCTATTCTTTAAGAAAAGGAGATGATGACACTGCAGGTAACTTAAAGATCATCAAAACTGCCACTCCCATTGGAGGCACAGGGGCAGAATAGGTCTCAAAGGGCATGTGTGCCCCTGTACTTTTGGTGGCCTGGGTGACTCTGCCCAGTTCATCAGGGTGGAGTCACCCTCTCTGAGAGCCATGTAGTAAGTGGTCCCATGCTAGGTCAAAGGGGCAGGGCCACCCCCTAGAACAGGTGGGGTTTGCATAGCTGATGAATATCAATGACATAAACTGAGACAGAGAACACAAGGAACAGAATCAGTCTGAAATGGAGGGAACAATATGTTCTTAATATATTAATTATAACATTCATTTAAAACATCCTAATAGAGATTTTCCTCAGACAGTTAAATACTGGCTCAAAGAAAGAACCTTGGCTCAAAATTAATTGATTATTATATAGATTGTAACACACTTGCATAATTGTAATTTTAAACAAAGAGAGAATATAGTAAGAAGTAAAGAGTGCCTATAATGAAACTTTGAAAAACTCGTGAATAAAGAAGAGCTGAAGAGAGTTCAAAGAGTACAAAAACAAGTATTCTATGCATTCTATGTGTCAGAGGAGGCAAAGTAGTTAAAGTAGTTAAGAGTTTCGGTTTTGAATCTAGTGTTAACAAGTTCAAATCTCATTGCTTCCTCTTACTGTATGAGCTTAGAAAAATTACCTATTATTTCTGGGCCACTATCCTCTTATATAAAATTGAAGAAACATAGTAACAATATCACAGGTAGCTTTCAGAATTTAATACAAGATATTTTAACTGTGGCAAGTATGTACCAAGTGCTTATTAGATGATTCTATTTATCCTGATAAATCTTTACTACTGACCAATATTTCTTGAAAATCCATCATGACAATCTACTTTGAATTAAAGCTTTAATTTCTGACAAATACTATTTCTACCATAAACATAACTAACAATGTAAGTTATTACATTATGAATTTTTATGTGAACACGAATTTGGAAAAATAATACACACTGTTATAAATATTAAAGTGGATGTGCTCTGTGTATATAAGAATATATAGAGGGAAAATTATACTCAAGAAAAATTTTAAAAAATTATTCCTTCAAGCTACAATTTGAATTGTACCACCTCTATGAGTTTCTTCTCTTTGAAACGGGGTATCTTTGGGATCACAGGCGTCAATTCTATATACTTTGGCCCACAGGAGGGAAAAAAACAAAGTGGAGGGCAAAGATGTGAACCAAAAATCTTAAATATTACTTTTTCACATATCAAAGTGGTTGGAACTTAGTCACATGCCCACATGAAGGTGGCTATGTGATATGGTTTGGATTTTTGTGCCTGCCCAATTCTCATGTTGAATTGTAACCCCCAGTGTTGAAGAAGGAGCGTGGTGGAAGGTGATTGGATCATGAGGGTGAACTTCTCCCTTTCTAGTCTCACGAGAGTGAACGAGTTCTCATGAGACCTGGTTGTTTAGAAGTGTGTATCACCTCCCCCTCCTCTCTCTTCCTCCTGTTCCAGCCATGTAAGACATACCTGCTTCCCCTTCCCCTTTGGCTATGTTTGTGTTTCCAGAGGCCTCCCCAGCCATGCTTCCTGTGCTGTCTGCAGAACCATGAGGAAATTATATGTCTTTTATTTATAAATCACACAGTCACAGAAAGTTCTTTATAGCACTGCAGGAACAAACTAATACAGAAAATTGGTACCGGGAGTGGGGCATTGCTATACAGATACCTGAAAATGTGGAAGCAATGTCAGAACTGGGTAAAAGGCAGAAGTTGGAAGAGTGTGGTGAGCTCTGAAGAAGAGAGAAAGATGAGGAAAAGTTTGGAATTTCCTAGAGACTTGTTAAATTGTTGTGACCAAAATGCTGATGGTGATATGGACAATAAAGACCAGGCTAAAGAGGTCTCAGATGGAGATGAGGAACTTATTGGGAACTAGAGCAAAGGTCACTTTCGTTATATGTTAGCAAAGAGGTTCAGGCATTGTGCCCCTGGCCTAGGGATCTGCAGAACTTTTAACTTGAGAGTGATGAGTTAGAGTATCTTGTGGAAAAAATTCCTAAGCAGCAAAGTGTTCATGATGTGGCCTGGCTGCTTCTAGCATCCTATGCTCATATTAGTGAGCAAAGAAATAACCTGAGACTGGAACTTATATTTAAAAGGGAAGCACAGCATAACAGTTAAATAATTTGCAGCCTGGCCATGTGGTAGTAAAGAAAAAACCCATTTTCAGGGGAGTTATTCAAGCCTGCTGCAGAAATTTGCATAAATATTAATAGAAAGGAGCTGAACATTAACAGCCAAGACAATGGGAAAAATCTTTGAAGGCCTTTCAGAGACCTTCACAGCAGCCCTTCCCATCACAGGCCTGGAGGCCTAGGAAAGAAGAATAATTTTGTGGGCTAGGCCCATGACCCCTCTTCCCTAGACAACTTTGGGACACTGCTTCCTGTGTCCCAGCCACTCCAGCTCTGGGACCCAGATGCATCTCAAGATCCTGGTCCAGAGGGTGCAAATGGAAAGCCTTGGCAGCTTCCACATGGTGTAAATCCTGCAGGTGCACAGAAGGCAAGAGCTGAGGCTTGGAAGGCTCCATCTAGATTTCATAGGATGTGTGGAAATGACTGGTGTCCAGGCAGAAGTCTACTGCAGAGGTGAAGCCCTCACGGAGAACCTCTACTAGGGCAGTGCAGAGGGAAAATGTGGGGATGGAGCCCCCACACAAAGTCCCTACCAGGGAACTGCCTGGAGCTATGTGAAGAAGGCCACCATCCTGACCCCCGCATGGTAGATCACCAACGGCTTGTACCATGGTCTTGGAAAAGCCACAGGCACTCAACGCCAGCCTGTGAAAGGAGTTGCAGGGGTTATACCAATGGGATATGAACAGGGGCAGAGCTTCCCAATGCCTTCAGAGCCCACCTCTTGCATCAGTGTTACCTGGATGTGAGACAAGGAGCCAAAGGAGATTATTTTGGAGCTTTAAGATTTAATAACTGCCCTGCTGGGTTTTGAACTTGCACTAGGACTGGAGCCCCTTTGTTTTGGCCAACTTCTCCTTTTTGGAACAGGATTATTTAGCCAATGGCTGTACCTCCATTGCAACTTGGAAGTAACTAACTTGTTTTTTATTTTACAGTCTCACAGGTGGAAGGCATTTGCCTTGTCACAGATGAGACTTTGGACTGTGGACTTTTGAGTTAATGATGAAATGAGTCAACGCTTGGGGGACTGTTGAGAAAGGATTATTGTATCCTACAATATGAGAAGGGCATGAGTTTTGGGAGGGGCCAGGAGTAGAACAATATGGTTTTGATAGCTGTCCTTGCCCAAATTTCATGTCAAATTATAATCCCCAATGTTGGAGAAAAGGCCTGGTGCAAGGTGAATGGACCATGAGAGTGGACTTCCCCCTTGATTTTCTAATGGTAATGAGTTCTCACAAGATCTGGTTGTTTTAAAGTGTGTAGCACCTCCCTGTGCTCTCTCTTCCTCCTGTTCTAGCCATGTAAGATGTGCCTGCTTCCCCTCTACCTTCCACCTTGATTCTGAGTTTCCTGAGACCTTCCCAGGCATGATTCCAGTACAGCCTTCAGAGCTGTGAGCCAGTTAAACCTCTTTTCTTTATAAATTACCCAGTCTCTGGTAGTCCTTTAAAGCAATGCAAGAACAAATTAATACACCATGTGTTCAGCCCAAACTCAGGAAGTTTAATCGCTAAAAGACAAAGGCAGAAAATTAATATCATCAAAAAATGGGATATAATAATATTGCCAATATATAATAATTCTAATATTGTGTGGTATGAGTACAGTTGGAATGATAAGGATGGAGAGACAAAAGTTAGAAATATAAAGAAGGGAGAAGGAAGGAAGGAAGGGAGGGAGAGAAGGAGGGAGGGAGGGAGGGGAGGATGGAGGGAATAAATAAAGGGTACGTTTTTCAGGTATTACCTGAAATTTTTTCTATTGATAGCTCAGAGTGAGAACATCGATTATGGATTAAACTGTAAACAACAACAAAAACATATGCAAGAAATAGAAATTGTCTGGGAACTGACACTTGGGTAAGGTTTGGAAGAATCATGGGAACATCAATATAGCTATAATGGAAGATAGATATCTCAAGTAGTGCTAGGGAATTTATGCTTAACATGGAATGTATTGGGAATGAAATAAGAAATTGTATTTTTCTTAAGAGAGTAATTTAATAAGATTTTATTAAGAAGATTCCATAGCAAGCAAATGTGGAATTGATTTCGAGAGGACAAGAATAGAATCAGCAAGTAAGGTGAGGAGTCTCATGATGAGCAATGAAAATAAGGCAAGGAGAGAGGAATGGAAAAGAAGGGATTATACAAGGAAAGCTTCTAAGGAGGAACTGGCAACAGCTGATAGTTACCAGGGTGTGGACACCACATATTTTGAAATTAAAGACCTACTGGGCACATAAAGAACTGGGTCTAAGGAAGAGTGGACAGAAACCCAAAATCCTAGGAGATTATGAGTGCCAAAAAAATGTTTCCTTCCTGAAATTTTACTAAGGAAAATTACAATCCAAAACTTTTACTTTAATGGCACTTTCTCCTAACTGAGGAATATTATCTTAGTTTCCAATAACAAGACTGAGTCTGAGAACCACTGAAATTTTATTAAAGAATTGGCTTGCTTCGTTAATAATAATAGCGTCTTCATTGAAATTCAGGCTTTTATAAGCCCCAAAATAATGATAATAAAATGTGTTTGCTCTTCTTTAAAAAAATTAATCAAATATTTCAAATTCCAAGTAAATTAAAATATAAAGTTAACCTCTTAAATCATTCAGTGAGAATTTTATTTCAGTGTTATAAACTGAGCATCAGCTAAAATTTAAAATACAACATGTCATTTATTTATAATAAAATACTATTTTTTGTTTGAGAAGAAAAGATTCTAAATATATTCTGGACGTTAAAGTGCCTCTGTCATAAAAATGCATTAATAAAAGTTAATTATTATATTTTTTTAAAACATACAATTATAGCATTTTTAATCCTTGAAGCTTTAGGCACTTCACCACTTTTAGAATTAAAGTTAATTAGGAAGCTAAAATTGAATTGCTACATTAATAGAGGTTACATTATTTTTCAAAGGAGAATTCTTAGATCTTTCACTGATATTGCTACTTTTGAATAACATACCAGCCTAAATTACTTTTACTCTGAGATATTTTCAAGCCAAGTAATGACTTCAATTTGTCTTAGATTTTTAACTATTTGATGACCAAAAAGAGAAAGAAATACATTTAGAAATAAAGAGAAAGAAAAGAAGGAAAAATAAAGAAAAAAATAAAGTTATTTGGATAATTTCAAATCAAAGGGAGGTGAAAAAATAGGCAAACAACTCACTAGAAGAAGAAACGCCAAGACATCAGACATGGGAAAGGCAAACGTGAAAAAGGCAACAACTTCACTTTACTGGAAGCAGTGTTTACATTAATGTAGAAATGTAAAATAGTGAGACTCCCAGGTATCTTCTACTACTTGTCTCTCAGAATGCTGGCTGTCAGAGAAAGTGGGCCAAAGGGCAGAAAACAAACACAGAGATTAAAATTTGGTAGTCAGCCAAAAAGCAGCTGAGTCTTATCTAATTACTATAAAGTCTGACATTCAAAAGTCAAACTTTCATGTATTAATAGAACTTCTAGTCATCTCTGTATGCTTCATTTTAAATATGAATGAACATTCCAAGATCACCATGGTTCAGAGTAACGAGCAAGAACTGCACACATAGACCCAAGAACACTTGTAAATAAAAGAAGATGGCATGGGTCAAGAGAATATCCATGATGATGTCAGTTATGTTAGCCAGTAAATAGGGTAAATCAGCTTGCCTTGCTGCAGTAGAAAAGAGGGGCCTATACATGCTGTTTATAATAAAATTTCCATGTTTGTTCATGTTCAGATTACATGCACAATTCTGTCACAGAATTTGAAAAACAAATATTTGAATAGAAACTTAGTAAATAATTACATAAGTAAAAATAAAGCAACTTTCTAACTCTGGAAGAGAAAAATTGTCAAAATAAAATACAATTATAGCTCCCTATATACCCTTCTCAGAGGTACATGTATACAAAATTACAATAGGCTAAACATAATTCATTGAATCAAATTAGATTATACTATACTGACTCCTAAGGAGTGGGGAGTGGGAGCTAAAAATGTGGTGGTGTTGAAGCTCTGAGAGCTAAATCTATACTTTTCCCAGAGCCAATAATGTCTTAAATACTACAAATTTAATAGGTATAATCTAAATTTTAAAACTAAAAATATCATTCTAAGTGAGTAATTCAGAAGAATGGAGTTAAAGTCAAGAAGAAACATTTTAAAGAGCAAAAAATTGTTTTCTCAGGGAATTAAAAATCTAGAGAGTTCAGAGGCAGGAAGGTGGAAGAGCGAACTGCTGGTTTTTACTACAAGCCTTATAGTCTCATTTGACTATTTTAACATGTATATGTATTTTTTCAATTTTTAAAAATAATGACTATAGACTTCTGGTTTCCAGTGCAGCATGCAAGGAGCTTAGAGGTCATCATTCCATCCAAGCAACAAGGAAAGAACTGAACAGACGAAAAAACCAACTCTTCTTAGATCTGTGAGAGAAGTGAGGTCATAGGGCAAGCTGCTGTGCCCCAAATTGGAGAAACAGTAAGGCAAGTACAAGAATCACAACTGATTGGAGTGGAAAGCCTTGAGCAGAAACCTCTGTGGGTACCCGGTACTGGGAAAGAAAACCTAACCTGTAACTGACAAATCGTTAGAAGCTCAGTGTGGACAGGTCTGAGAGTTAAAAACCCCAGGGAGGGCCAGTCCTAGTGGGCAGGGCACACCCACACTTGTGAGCTTTACCTTCATGAGCTCTACCAGGTTCTTACAGTTGAAGATGGGAGAAAAATCTCCTCCTGTTTCTGGCAGAAAAAGGGCAGATGTATGTGTGTTTGAATATTTCAGAACCTTCTGCTCTTAATAAGGCCTGCCCTCAAAAGAAACTATTTTACCAGAGCATAGCCTATTGGAGTATTATCAGAGTCTAACCCACTGTGAGCTGAACCCAACTCTGGCCCACTCTAACCATCCTGTCCCACCTAAGGAGGCGAAAAACACAGAAGCACTTTGTGGAGTTTCACAGCCCAGGGGCACAGACTGAAACCTAACCTCAGGTCTAGAGAACACTTTCCCTTTTACCACCACACAACTAAAGGCCTGTTTGCTGAAGTTCCTTTTATCCAGTACATCATGCCCAGCTTTCCACAAAAATTACAATGAATATCAAAAGACAAGAAGTAATGAATAGATTACTTTGACCAAAATAGCTGGACACAGCCTTTTTTCAGGCACAGTTTTACAGCTAACGACATTTATCTAATAATCCAGCAATGCCAGGGTAAAGTAAAACAACACATCTGGTCAATTTGGTATTTATTGCATCGTAAAAAAAGATAGCAACTGTTTAACCAGCAATGTAACAGGGAATTAACAAAGACAGTGAATTACCAAGTCATTTTCACTTGTTCATGATATTTGACCCAATGTCAGATAAATATTTGTCTCTAGTCAATATTATATAATTGCAGTGTATGAGGGAAAAATCACAGAGCAATATCATCTACTTAAAATCTTTAATCAAAGATATTTAAAAGTAGCAATTCTCTTGCCAAATTTCCACAAGGAATACAGCGTATGAGGAACGTGTTTATTTTTCACAGAAAAAAACATTTAAGATTTGAAAAATGTTAATAAGTACAACTCTTTGCCACAATCCTATTTAAGTATTAGAAACTGAAATCCGAACATAGCAAAAGGGATACTTTGGAATATGAACCATCAAAAAGAATTAATATTTTCTCCCCAGCCATTTTCAGACTCACAATGTTATAAGTCATCCAGGCCTTGGCCAGGTTAGATGTATGTTAGTATGAATCATTTACAGTTCCAAAACACAGGTTATCTCTAACTTTTCTCATTTCCATCTTTAAGACATTGTGCCTTGCAAATCTGGAATTAATTATATAAAAGATTGTCAAGCTACCTCATGTCCTTTTGGAAATGTGAGTGACATGTTTTTCTCCTGTCTGAAAACAGATGAGAACTGCGTACACCATCTTCATAGGGCATTTTGCTCCTTGTAAAATGGCTTTCAATCCAATATTATTTTTATAGTGATTGATTTAAAAAAATCTTACTATCACCAGCTCAATCTAAGGTCCCAGCTACATGTTTCTTTCACACAGGAATGGAAGTCTTGTATTCAGTGGAGCTTTTAGCAGAATTTTTGGAGCTTAATAAATATTAAATACCATAATTCCCCAGAGATTAAAGTCATCATGATTTTAGATTTGACAATATCTGTTTACTACTAAGCAAAAATTAATATTTGAAAAATAACTTTTTTATCAACAATTACAACCCAAATAGCTAACATTTACTGAGCTTACTATGTAACATTAAGTGCTTTATTTACACTATTTCATTTTCTCACAGCCCTGATATTGGAATGTTTCTAGTAATACTGCCATTCTAAAAATGAGGAAAATGCAACTTCAATATCATCTAACTAGTAAGAGGCTGAATTAGAATTCAAACACAGTCCTTCTCACTATATAGCCTGTTATTTTTTAATAAATTTTATCTTACTGTGGTAAGCACACTAAACATAAGAACTACTTTCTTAACAAAATTTTATACATACAATATAGTTTCGTTAGCTATAGGGATAATGTTGTATGGCAGATATCTAGAACTTATCAATCTTACATCTTGGATAATTAAGACTTTATTCTCAAGCTTTTAGCCATTATACTACAGAATATTTAGGAAGATACAGGCAATTACAGAAACAAAATGAAAATCATTCTTAAATTTGTCACCTAACAATAACAACAGTGATATGTTGGTGGATTTTTCTTCTCATCTTTATTTGTGCTTCTGTATATCTCTGAAAATTGGAATCAAACTAATAGAGTTTTAACATTATTCTTTTCATTTCAAAAAATACAGTATTTCCCATGCCATTAAATGATCTTTGAAAATAGAATTGAAAAGCTACAAAAGAAAAACATTTTTACTTAAATGATGCAAAGAATTGTCACAATTCTTTATGTCACTCAGCCTGTGTAGATTTGGTCAAAATGACATTTGTCTTCATTTCAGGGACTTTTAATTTCCTCCTAAGTTATCAAAATGTATCAGTGGAGTTGCATTTTTTCTTTGCATTCCATATGCAGCCTTTCATCTGAAGCAGTTCTAAAGCAAGATGAAAGAATTTAACTCAATTGAGGGATCTAACATCACCTACAGCCTAACGGGTAGCCCTTCCTTGTCAAAACAAGCCAGCTGGAGACTAACTAGAGAATTTCACTAGGGATTACCTAAGTGGACAATGGAATTTTTCTTCAAATGTAGTGAGATTTTTAAATTCATTCTTCCAGCTTTAAAAGTACAGAAAGTTCTCACTTTACATTGTCGATAGGCTCATGAAAACTGAGACATTAAGTGAAAAGATAGAATAACATCCTTTTGTTTAATGTCATTTAGTTACGACGTTGATGAGAAAAAAAAAAATTGCAGATTCCAATAACGTATCGTGAAATTAAGTGAAGATCATTTGATAAACTTTTGTCCATTCATACCCCACATGGAAAGGTAGAACACTGGAGACCATGGTAGATATAGGACCAGAGAAGAGAAAAGTTGCTTCATTTAACACCAAAGAAGTTTTGGTTGACATGCTTTTGTCTAGAAAAAATGAAGACTAGAGTCTCTCTAAATCTGAGTTCTTTTTGAACACAACGTTTTATTCATTTCCTTGCTCAATACATCCTCCCTGGGGCTACTTAGATCTCTATGGGAATGGTGTAAAGAATACAATCAAAATCACGAATTTATTTTGATTTTCTGTTTACTCTTTTATTCCACTGTGCAGAAGAAAAATGGTACTTTACACGGATTTCAGTAAAAATAATCCACTAACAGATCACTGGAGGAAAGAAAGCTAAATTATGCTCTCTGTATGTAGAATACTATGGCAGTTGGTTAAGAATATCCATGGGGCATTCCTAAAAATGCACATGAAACAGGCTGGAGGTGGGGAGTTTTAAAGACTAAACAGTGAGATGGGGAAAAGCAATATGCTGGATGTTCAAAAGTACACAACTGGGCAACCTAATTTGATGTATAGATTTAGTTAAAACCCACATCAGTTTGTTGTGTAGTGTGAAGTATAAGCAAACTTCAGTAAAAGCAATACGTCCTCTCCATGTTGGCATGTTCATGGGTATAATAAAACAAATTGCCAGGAAGGAGAAGACAATTACTTTACATTCTTACCAAATACTATGGATGTAAGTTGAATTAGTGTTCTGTTTCTCTGATTGTCCCTGAGATGGCTGTGTTTTACTACAATTTGCTTTCCTTTCCCCTATCAAATATTCAAATGGGAATGGTCATCTTTTTACATGAGCCTACCTCCCTGGCTGTCACCTTGGACTCAATGAACAGATTCTATCTATTCATGACTCAATGAATAAATTCTATCTATTAATGACTACAGCCAGTCAGTCACAGAACTCTTCTTCTGGGGATTGTTTAGTCCACCTCTGTGAAGCATACAAACCATTATTTGCAGTTGGTGTTTGTTCTCAATATTGTCTTATTTGAGCTGTTGATAGAGAATTGTTTTCTTTCTGGTGATGAAGCTTTTAAGAATTGAGCTGTTAGTAGCCATACTTCCAGGTACCTTAAGATACCAATCAGAAATAACGAGGTCAACATACAGAAAGAAGCAGAGATAAAGACAGAAAGAATTCCGACTTTTTAGAGAACTATTGAAAATCCAATGAATATATTTTAACTTGTTTGAAAGGGTTTTTTGTGAATTTTGTGACGAAATAAGATACTTTCTTGTAACAGAAATGAATCTGAGTCTAAATGCAGAGCATTTAGTTGTGTTTGACAATATGGCATTGTCTCTTTTGGGTGGGGGGAATTTAAGAAAATAAAGTCTAATTTTCTGCTTTTTTAAATTTTTCTTTTCATTTAGTTAAAATTTATGCTGAAGAATATAATTTCCACCATATATGAGATCATGAGATCATTTCAATAATTAGCTATTGGCATGTGTTGAAATATATACTTTCGATAATCTCTGATTTGGAACTTTGGCTTATAACAGTTAAGAAATAAACAGTGAGATGGGGAAAAGCAATCAGCTTTTCATCTTATTTATGGGAAGAACTGTATTCTTCTAGAAAAGTTTATAAAATTTATATATGAATCTAGAATGGCTCTAAAGTCTATTAAAATTTTAAAGAGAAAAACCTATGCAAATTCTCCCTTGTAGTCACTAACAGTCTGATTAAGTTATTTGAATTGAGTTTATTTGATCCATAGACATCATTTATTAACCCAGGAAAGTATTGTTTCTATGAAGGAAGTATGTTAGTGTGTTGTAGGTAACTATCATGTGGCAGATTCAAATCTCATAGAAATTGTAGCTAGCACTGGCCACTATATACCAGATTGACTGACCTTCAGTTGTTTCCTTTGAAATTTCAACAATCAATGGGAGATAAAATCAGTGAAAAAATAGTTGACAGGCCTGTGTTGCATACTGATGCCTTAGGGATATAATTTGTTCCTGAAATTATTTTGGGTATATATTCAGATTTAGTCTACTAGTATAACATGATAAAAATGTTCCCATAGATTTTAAACGGGAACTGGGAGAGAACTCAGAAAAAAAAAAAAAAATGAATTTCCTATCTGGAAGAAAACTATTTTTTGATTTAAAAAACAGTGAAATATAATTTATTTTTAAAAATCTAAGCTGCAAAAGTGTCATAAGTCCAAGTCTTTGATCTCCATGAAGTTCTACACTAAAAATTATGTCAAAATTCCTGTCCTTTTATATACTAAGCAGTCTATGTGACCTTACAACACTATACTGAACCCTGAGTTTTATGCACTGAGTGTATATTTTTTGGGGGGGATTTTAAAAGCAAAGACTAGAAATATGAAGGAAAAAGAAAAGATAATCTAATGATAATTATAATTTATTTGTTAATTAAAACATATGTGCTGACCAAAAAAAAGAACAAGATATATTTAGGTAAAATATTATGTGAGAAACAATCCAAGTATGGGAATTACAGGAATATATATTAGTCTAACTTTTATTCTTAAATAGCTGTGTGATCTTGGGCAAAACAATGAACTGTGGCCTTCATTTTCTTATCAGGTGTGATTTTCAGTACATGGTATTTGAGATCACAGAGGATCAAAGATGTTATAAATTCATGACGTTCATGGCAGGTGAGAGAAGGGAGAATTTATAGTGAAGAGAGCACAGGTTAACTATGAAGGGCTTCCATGGAGAGGTATTTTAGAAAGCATGGAGTAGCAGGAAAGAGGGATTTTGAAGATGACAAAAAAGGACTACATGCAAAGAAATCCTAAATAATTAGACATTCAGCCAAAAATGAGTCTTTAGAATAGATATGTCCAAATGTTTTCACATTTATATGCATAGTTGTGAAAATATGGCAGGTCAGTCCAAGAACAGCTCTGGACTCCAATTCATAGCAGCTGAATCAAGACTGTTTTCACTAACTAGATTTTTGATTTGGGCAAACCACTTTAATTTTCATCTGATTCAATTTCTTCAACAGGAAAATTGGGAATAATAACACCTTATAGAATCAGCTGTTGGCTTAAAAAAATGTATGAGGGACTTTAGGTCTGGTACATAGGTTTTACTCAGTAGAATATACTGGCTGATATTGTTATCATTTTGTATAGCCAATGCTCATGTTGTTCAAGTCAAATGTTTTGTTCTTAAAAAATGGAGACGAGAGCAAAGTGGAGTGACTCACACTTGAAATCCCAGTGACTAGGGAGGCTGAGGCAGAAGGATCACCTGGGGCCAGGAGTTCAAGGTTGCAGTGAGCTATGTGATCTTGCCACTGTACTCCAGCCTGGGCAACAGAGTGAGACCTTAGCCCTTCAAAAAAAGCATGGGGGGAGAACCTCTTTAAAACTTTCATTTTGTATAATCGGTAGGATTCTATCTTTAAAATGTCATTTCGTGATTTAACATATTCTTTTAAGACCTTGACAGGTTTAAGAACCATTTATTGTATACTTACTCTGTAACAGACACTGTCCTAGAAGTGCAAACATTAAATAAAAATTATAACATAATGTAGGAGGAATCTAATAGTAGTTAAGAAGAGCAGCTCTGGAAGCAAACAGCCTAGATTGAAATGTTGCCTGTAACTCTTCCTTAAGGTTTGGCTTAGGAAGTCACCACCTTTTTGTTTCTACTGTTTTCTCTGTAAAGTTTAAATAATAACTATATCTAGTATTATTTTGAAATTAAGATAAAATTTAAGGAACTTAAAAGAATTTTGGCTATAGCAAAAGTTTAACAGATGCTTAGTGTTATTATGGCTTGAACTCTGAAAAGAATAACCAAAAGGTAGTATTGGTTATTAATAATTTGCCTTACTAAGTATATTTTTAGTTCCTTAGAAAATAAAGGTATGTAGTTATGCTGATATTAGACCTCATTCATCATTTGCAAATCAGCAAATTATTATACCTACTTAACAATCTTGGTCCCAGCCTCTTCCCTTTCTCGATTATATCCTGGCTTTGTCTCACAAAGTTCTTTTGTTTGTAGTGGACTCAGGGGAGCTGAATTTTTCCCTACATTTTCTAACGACACAATCATATGTTACATTGTCTTGCCGAGGGTCACTTTGCATGTAGGCTCACTTTGCATGTTACACCATGATATGCTTGGTTCTTCAACACACTCCTTTACTTATGCTGATTTGGGGTAAGCTTTCTTATTTAACGGATTTCTTTAAGGGCTGGAGTCACGTAGGCTTTCCCAGCCTCCACAGACCTTCAGCCTTGATTATATGGCCACAAAGTGAGTAAACTTTCTTGTCATTTCTCTTTTTCAGCACTTGCTAACTATTGATGCTTGAATACTGACTGCCAAATTACCAGATAGCAGTCAGGCCAGCTTCATAAACAATGTTGGTAAATCTACAAAAACTCGTTTTTTGATGCTGCAAGGTTAATCACTTGATATGCACTCTGGCTATTGTATGTGGTTAAGTTTAAATTAAGTTAAATCAAACAAATTTTAAATGTAGCTCCCTAGTCATATCAAACCCATTCCAAGTGTTTGACTCATGCTTGTTTTTAGATAACAAAGACTAGAATAATTGTATCATTGCAGAAAGTTCTATTGGATGGTTCTAGATCTAGAACATGGTAAATACAATAAAGTACCAGCCAACCTGAAAAATCTTTCTGTTTAGACAATTGGCCATTCTCTCCTATCAACATATCACCATCTAGCAAGTTTCTTGCCTAATATTGCATTCCACTAAGTGACATGTTATAAAGAAGTGTTGAATTGCATGTGTCAGTATTTTAATGTATAGGCCCTTGCAAGCACATGGGTCAAAAACTATTGCAAAGGAAACAAGAAGTATAATGATTCCAAAAGTTTCTGTTATAAGCTATTCATGGTAAAAATAATGAAGCCATTAGTAATTTACTTGGTATTTAAAAAGCCAAATTTCACACTATAGACAAAAGTGCAAGGATTGTTTGAACTGGTATCCTGGATGGCCTGATAAAATTGCAAAAATATCAAGTAAGTGAAGAAGAGTAAAGCACGCAACATTTAGTTGTCGGTTAAAAAGCTAGGTTTTTAGGTACCAAAAAAGCAAAAATACATAAGTAAATAACATTTTTTTAAAATGCTAGGAACAGAGAAACTAAAAATGTTCTTGTATAAGACATGGCAAATGAACCAAGTATTTATTCCCCTTTATTAATTTGCAATTTATAAAATGGCATTGATATTCTACTTATCTAATGTGCTACATATTTTTTAACTTAGCATACAAGCATGACAGGAAAAAAACAAATATTTAGCATCCTTTATTATTAAGATTTGTAACATGGCACTAATTTCTTAATGTAATATGCTATTTTAAAATCTTAGCATAAAATGTCTATAACCTTATTTAAACAGTCTCTTATGTTTTGGGACTTTGAATTATCTTCCAAACAGTTATTTATTTATTTAATCATTTATACATTTATTTGCTCAACAAATACTTCTGATTCCCTAACATGAGTCAGGCTCTGCTGGGCCCTGAGTGGACAACAGTGTACAAGTTAGATCCACTAGGAGTGACTAACATTAATCAAATAACCACTGGTGAATTTATAGTTACAAAACAGTGAAAACAATCAATTTTAGGGTACATTGAAAGGAAACTGAGTTAAAGGAAAGATTTTCCTGGGAAAAGAATTCTTTAAATCAGTACTGAAGCTTGTGGAACAATGTTCTTACTGAAGAAAGACATGATCTGAATGAAAGCTGGGGTCATGGCAGTGAAGGAAGACATAGGTGGTACCAGCTGACACCAAGAAGACAGAAGTTGATCAGATTATACATGCCTCTTAGGTCCTGTTGAAACTTGAGCATAATGTGAAATCATGAAAATGGCTTAAACCAATAGGAAAATGAAATCAACAGAGACACATTTTGATAAGATCGGTTTTGCTGCAGTATGGAGACTCAGTGACAGGATGGCAGAGTAGATATGGGAGAAAATTATGGAAAGCATTTTAGCAGTCCAGATGAGAGAGGACAATACTTTGGACAAAGGTTCAGGCAGTGAAAATAAAGAGAAGTGGATAAAATTTAGAGATTCAGAAAGTTATAAAGAAACTTGCAATGAATTAGAGTTTAAAGGAAACAGAGACAGCAGAGATGACTAATTCATAGAAGTAAATTTTCATAGAATTAAAAGCATAGATTCACAAAAGTGAATGCATAGGGATCCAATTATTAAGATAGGAGACTATGAAATGATTTTAGGAGAAATGGTATGAGTTTAAATTAAGCATAATAATTTTAAGGATGGATGTGGACCTGGGATGACTATAGGTCATACATATGTGTGTGCGTGTGTGTGTGTGTGTGTGTGTGTGTGTATATATGTATATATATGTATAATTTATATAATGGTATTCTGTGTCTTGTCTTAAAAGGAAGAAATTAGAGAAATCAGAAAATATAGTTAGTAAATAAGAAGTCCACGTTGGCATATCAGTCTGCTACAACATCTTTTAAAAAGAGCCTCTTATGAAATCATTCTGAAGGTCAGACTAATACCTGTTGCTTTCTTAGAGTTTGTGTTTCTGAAATTCTCTGTTATGTACCAAGGCCAGCCACTCCCGATCTATTACTTTCCACATCTGGTATTACAACATGCAAATTATCAAGTAAGGTTTGCCAGTTGGCCTTGGCTGACCATTTCCCACTTTGCATATTATATTCTTTTACAATCTAATTAATAATATATTAAACCTGAGCATTTGCAAGACACACCAGTACCATTTTAACTTTTCTAGATCCTGACAATGGAGTTTTATTAATAATTCACAACAGTGTGCTAAATAATGAAAGCTCTGCCAAAGTGTCTGTCATGTCATCCAACCTAGACCCTTCCTGAGACTTGGCCTTGTTTGTTGTACACAAATGCTATTGGCAGAACTCCACAGGAAAACATGTTTCTGCCAATCAAATCCCAGGAGGTGGGAGCTACCTGCTGATGAATCCACACTGCTGATTCAATTCGGCAAAACATAAAACTCCATAATAAATGTTTTCTAAAACAAAACATGGTACCTGAATGTTGAAATGTAAATAAAAATGAATTAACTGTACAGCCATGAGTGTTTAAAAAGAAGGGTGAAAACTTAATTTGAAGAAAAGGAGAGCATATAGAGAAAATGTGCATTACCCACTAGGCTCAGGAATACACAGTGCATTATCATAGTGCGTTATTTTGTGATCCTTAATATATTCAGAACACTGGTAGCTGACTAGGAGAAAATATTAAAAACAGAAACAGAGAGTGATATCAGCAAGATGATGGAATGGGAGATCCTAGCTCCCAGTCCCATGCAAAAACACTGATTTTTATAACCACCTATGGGCAAGAATACCTTTGTGAGAGTATTCAAGTCTGCCTGAGGTTCCAGCACCTAAGTGCAGTAAAACAATCCAAGAGTGGACACATTAAGAAGGTAGGAATCAGCTTCACTTTATCTGCATCATTCCTCCCTCAAGACAGCACAACTCTGTGTCAAGAGAGGCCCACTTGGCTCACCGTTACTTCTACGGGGGAAAGTGAGAGAAATGCAATAATTCTGCTTCCCCAGACTTGCAGGATATTGCCCAGGAGACCTACTTTTGTCTCTCCCAACCCAAAACACTGAGGGGATTTGCACTGCTGAATCATCAGGAACATCTAGGAGCAAGGTGACAGTGAAGGAGTGCACAGCAGCCAGTCCCTTGCTCTCAATAACCTGCTGTCATTCCTGCTAACCAGCTCATGGGCTCCTCCAACAGGCCAGACTACTAAGAAAAGATAAAGCTGACAAACCCCTAGCTAGACTAAGAAAAAAAGATAGAGGAATCAAATGAACATAATTATAAACTAAAGCGGAGACATTCCAACTGATACCACAGGAAAAAAAAAGATTGTAAGACTATTATGAACAATTATGTGCCAACACATTGTATAACCTAGAAGTGGAAAAATTTCTAGAAATATACAACCTACAAAAACTAAACAAGAAATAGAAAATCTAAACAGTACAATATCAAGTAACAAGATTGCATCAATAATCAAAACTTTTCCCCAAAGTAAAGTTCATGACAAATGGTTTCACTGGTGAATTCTACCAAATGTTTAAAAAAGAATTAATGTCAATCTTTCTCAAACTTTTCCCAAAAAATGAGGAGGGAACACTTCCAAATTCATTCTGAGGCTAGCAAAAAACACTACAAGAAAAGGAAATTACAGGCCAATATTCCTGATGAACGTAGATGCAAAACGTTTTGACAAAATACAGCAAACAAAATTCAAAATCACCCTTGAAGGATTATACACCATGATCAAGCACAACTTATTCTGGGAATACAAGGATGGTTTCACATATGCAAATCAATAAGTGTGCTACATCACATTAATGGAATGAAGGACAAAACCATATGATTATTTCAACAGATGCAGAAAAAAACATATGACAAAATTCATCATTCTTTTATGATAAAAACTCAACCAATTAGGTATAGAAGGGCTGTACCTCAACATAATAAAGTGCCTAAGTGGCAAGCCCACAGCTAACATCATAATTAATGGTGAAAAGCTGAAAGGTTTTTCTCTAAGATCGGGAATAAGAGAAAGGATGCTTACTCTTACCACTTTTACTTGTCATGTATTGGAAGCTCAGCCATAGAATTAGGCAAGAAAAATAAATAAAAGGCATCCAGATACTTCATGTCTAAAACACCAAAAGCAATGGCAACAAAAGCCAAAATTGACAAATCGGATCTAATTAAACTAAAAAGCTTCTGCACAGCAAAAGAAACTACCATCAGAGTGAACAGGCAACCTACAGAATGGGAGAAAATTTTTGCAACCTACTCATCTGACAAAGGGCTAATATCCAGAATCTACAATGAACTCAAACAAATTTACAAGAAAAAAACAAACAACCCCATCAAAAAGTGGGCGAAGGACATGAACAGACACTTCTCAAAAGAAGACATTTATGCAGCCAAAAAACACATGAAAAAATGCTCATCATCACTGGCCATCAGAGAAATGCAAATCAAAACCACAATGAGATACCATCTCACACCAGTTAGAATGGCCATCATTAAAAAGTCAGGAAACAACAGGTGCTGGAGAGGATGTGGAGAAATAGGAACACTTTTACACTGTTGGTGGGACTGGAAACTAGTTCAACCATTGTGCAAGTCAGTGTGGCGATTCCTCAGGGATCTAGAACTAGAAATACCATTTGACCCAGCCATCCCATTACTGGGTATATACCCAAAGGACTATAAATCATGCTGCTATAAAGACACATGCACACGTATATTTATTGTGGCACTATTCACAATAGCAAAGAGTTGGAACCAACCCAAATGACCAACAATGATAGACTGGATTAAGAAAATGTGGCACATATACACCATGGAATACTATGCAGCCATAAAAAATGATGAGCTCATGTCCTTTGTAGGGACATGGATGAAACTGGAAAACATCATTCTCAGTAAACTATCACAAGGACAAAAAACCAAACACCGCATGTTCTCACTCATAGGTAGGAATTGAACAATGAGAACTCATGGACACAGGAAGGGGAACATCACACTCCGGGGACTGTTGTGAGGTGGGGAGAGGGGGGAGGGACAACATTAGGAGATATACCTAATAATAAATGACCAGTTAATGGGTGCAGCAAACCAACATGGCACATGGATACATATGTAACAAACCTGCACATTGTGCACATGTACCCTAAAACCTAAAGTATAATAATAAAAATAAATACAAAAAAAAAGCATAAAAATAGTATCACCTTAAAAAAAAAAGAAAATGAAGAAGTGAAAATATGTTTTCTGATGGCATAACCATATATATAGAAAATCCAAAAGACTCTACCAAAAAAACTATTAGAATAGATAAATCCCATAAAGTTTCAGAATACAATATTAATATATAAAAATCAGTTATGTTTTATACCCTAACAATGAACTATCTGAAAAAATTAAGAAAATAATCCCATTTATAATAGCATCAAAAAGAATAAAATACTTAGGCATAAATTTAAATTAGTTGATAAAAGACTTGTGCATGGAAAGCTGTAAAACACTGATAAAAAAATTAAAGTACACACAAATAAATGGAAACATATCTTATGTCCGTGGGTTGGGAGAATTAATATTGTTGAAATGTCCATACTGCCCAAAGCAACCTAGAGATCTAATGCAATACGGTTCAGGACATACTACCCCAAAATATGGCACGTTGGCATTTGAAGAAACAGAAGAAGAAGAAAAGTCTCTGTGACCTTGTTTCATTGTTTCCCCCTGAAGTTGGCCACATAAGAATTCTTTAACCCTTTTCTAAAGTAGGTCATAGGACTGTCTTTTTAGAGGGGTCCTCCCTATACCTGGAGAAAAGGAATGAAGGCATAGAAACAGCAAGAAGAATCTTAAGAGAAAGGCCTTTTTGAGTTCCCTTCAGTTTGTTACCATTAGATCATATTATTTTGCTCTCTAATTATACTTCTGCATGACTGTTTGCAAAAATACATAGTTCTCCCTGTTACCTTTCCAAAGCCTCCCGTGTCACATAAAACTTTTATTAAATATATTTGTTATGCTTTTCTCTTGTTAATCTACCTTTTGTTACAAGGATCTCAGTCATGAACCTAGTAATGGATGAAGAAAGAAATCTCTTCTCCTAAACAAATGTGATTCCTATAAAAATTCCAATGACATTTTTTATTGAAGAAGTAAAAGTAATTCTAAAATTCATATGGTATTACAAAAGTCCCAAATAGTCAAAGTGATATTGAGCAAGAAGAACCAAGGTGGAGGCGTCACACTTCCTGATTTCAAATTATATTACAAAGCCGTAA
This sequence comes from Hylobates moloch, assembly GCF_009828535.3. Lineage (NCBI taxonomy): Eukaryota > Metazoa > Chordata > Mammalia > Primates > Hylobatidae > Hylobates > Hylobates moloch. Next base: position 72,445,174 of record NW_026652290.1, on the reverse strand, counting down.
TAAACGAACAGTATAGTCTGACACAAAAACAGACATACAGACCAATGTAACAATAAAAAACCCAGAAATAAACTTACATTTATATACTCAACTAATTTTTGACAAAGATACCAAGAATACACAATGGAGAAAGGATAGTTTCTTTGTTAAGTGGTGTTGAGAAAACTGAGTATCTACGTGCAAAAACATTAAAATTGGACCCTTACCTTACATCATATACAGAAATCAACTAAAAGTAGAATAAATATGTAGATATAAAGTCTGCAACCATAAAACTACTAGAACACAATGTAAAAGAAAAGCTCCTTGACATTGGTTTTGGAAATTTTTTTTTTATATGACACCAGAAACACAGGCAATATAACCAAAATAAACAAGTAGGATCATATCAAAATAAAAAGCTTCTGCCCAGGAGACAAAACATTCAACAAAATGAAAAGGCAACTTATGGAAGTAAAGATTTGCAAACCACATATCTATCTGATAAGGGTTACTATACAAAATACAGAAGAAACTCATACAACTGAATAGCAAAACAGAACCAAACAAAAACCAAATAACCTTAACAAAAATGGGCAAAGACCTAAGTAATTTGTCTAAAAAAGACATACAAATATGTAACAGATATATTAAGAAGTGCTCATCATTGCTAATCATCAGGAAAATCCAAATCAAACTGCAATTATTTATCATCTCACAACTGTTAACATGGGCTATTATTTTACAAAAAAAAAAAAGAGAGAGAGAGAGATAACAAATTTGGTGAGAATGTGGGCAAAAGCGAGTCCTTACACATTGTTGGTGGGAATGTAAACTGGTAAAGCCATTATGGAAAACATAATGGAATATGCTGAGGAAAGATACAGGGTTTATGAAAGAGTTAAAGCTAGAACAACTGTATGACCCAGCAATCCCAATGTTGTGTATATATTCAAAGGAATTGAAAGAAGAATCTTGAAATATCTGCATTCCCATGTTCATTGCAAAATTATTTACCATATCCAAGATAAGTCAACCTTAAATGTTCATTGATAGATGAATAGATTAAGAAAGTGTCATATATTCTTACAATTGAATATTATTCAGCCTTTTAAAAAAGGAAATTCTATCATTTGCAACAACATAATGCCTAGAGGACATTATGTTAAGTGAAGTAAGCCAGGCACAGAGAGTATTTGTCTCTTACTTACATGAGAGTTTTAGTCTGTTCAGGTTGCTATAATAAAGTATCATAGACTCGGTATCTTATAAACAATATAAATTTCTATTTCTCATAGTTTTGGAGGCTGGAAAGTCGAAGATCAAGACATAGGCAGTTTCCATGTCTTGTGAGGATCTACTTTCTATTTATAGATGGCACATTCTCATTGTGTCCTCACTTGGTAGAAGGGACTACACCTAGCTTCTAGGATCTCTTATAAGAGCACAAATCCCAATACTGAGGGCCTTGCTCTTATAATCTAATTACCTCTCAAAGGCCCCACCTCCTAAAACCATCACCTGTGGGGTCAGGATTCAACGTATGAATTTAAGGAGCAGGCACAAATGTTTAGACCATAGAAATGTACAATCTAAAATAGTCAGACTTAGGGAAGCAAAGTAGCATCGTGGTTGCCAAGGGCTTGGGTGAGGAGAAAATGAGGAGGTGATTTTTCAAGGGTATGAAGTTTCTGTTACACAAGATAAGCAAGTTTTAGAGATCTACTATACAGCATAGTGCCTATAACTAACAATACTGTACTGCTATATTTTATACTTAAAATTTGCTAACATGATAGATCTTATGTTAAGTGTTCTTACCAAAAAGTACCCCCAAACCACAGATTGTTTATAATAAAGCGGGTGGGAGGAAGCTTTCGGAGGTGATGAATATGTTTATGTCCTCTATAGTGGTGGTGGTTTCACAGGTGTATGCTGCTACCCAAGCTCATGATGTATATATTAAATATGTACAGATTTTTATGTGTCGATTATACTTCAATAAAGTGGTCAAATAAATAAATTCCCCTTAAAATAATAAAAGCAGGAAGGGAGTATATAATTTTCCAAAATGGCAGTTCCTTAAAGCTGTGGTTTTCAATTTTGCTTATTCAATCATTTGTTGCTTAATGAGGATATATTCTGAGAAATTCATCATTAGGCAATTTCTTCATTGCACAAACATCACAGAGTATACTCACACAAATCTAGATGGTATAGCTTACTACACACCTAGGGCTATATGGTATAACTTATTGCTTCTAGGCTACAAATCTGTTCAGTGTGTGACTACACTGAATACTGTAGGCAACTGTAGCACAATGGTAAGTATTTGTGTAAATAAATATATCTAAACATAGATGAGGTACAATAAAAACCAGTATAAAAGATAAAAATGGCACACCATTTGGTAGGATAACTACCATTAATGGAGCATGAAGGACTGAAAGTTGCTTTGGGTGAGTGAGTGATGAGTGAATGTGAAGCCCTAGAATACTATTCTACACTACTGTAGACTTTATAAACACTGCAAACTTAGCCTTTCCTAAATTTATTTAAATTTTTTAAATAATACATTAACTTTAGCTTACTGTAACCTTACTTTAAAGCATTTTTATATTTTAAAATTTTTGACTCTTAAAAAACACTTAGCTAAAAATGCACATTGTACAGCTGTACAAAAATATTTTCTATACCCTTATTCTATAAGTTTGTTGCTATTTTTAGTTTTTTCTTTTACTTTTTAAACAATTTTGTTAAAAACTAAGGCACAAACACACACATTAGCCTAGGCCTGCACTGGTCATAATCATCAGTATCACCATTGTCCATCTCTGTATCTTATCCCACTGGAATGTCTTCAAGGGAAATAACAAGCATGGAGCTGTCATCTCCTATGATGAGAATGCCTTCTGGAATACCCCCGAAGGACCTACCTGAGGTTGTTTTACAGATAACTTTTAAAAATACATAAGTAGAAGGAGTACACTCTAAAATAATAAAACATATGGCATAGTAAATGCATAAACTAGTAACATAGTTGTTGATTATCAATATTATGTACTATATATAATTGCATAGGCTATACTGTTATATGACCGGCAGCACAGTAGGTTTGTTTACGCCAGCATTACCATAAACATGTAAATAATGCATAATTTTACAACTTTACGATGTATACTACAATGTCACTAGGCAATAGAACTTTTTCAGCTCCATTATAATCCTATGGGACCCTCATCATATATGCAATCTGTATTGACCAAAAAGTCTTTAGACAGATCACAACTATATCAGTAACCTCTGGGGAACACTTAAAAATTTCCAATGTCCTAACATCATCAGCCAAGCTTCTGATTTAATGAATATGAGATGTGATCTGGCCATCAGATTTTTTTCTTTTTATTTCACCTAATGTAATTCAAAGATGATTGACACCACTGCATTAGAGTCGTCTTCTCAACAATGTGGATTAAAGAGGCAAACAAACCATAGGAGGATTTGTGCCTTTCTGAACCAAATCTACGTTAAGTGTTTGACTTGGATATTTATCTAAACAAATGAGGGCAAGCTACAATTGCTAATTGAGAAGTAAAGGCTAAGACACTGACTAACACAGGTGGGTTTCTCTCATTGATTGGATTAAAAGTTCTCACCTCATGAAAGTACAAAAGAGTGTGTAAACTTGGATTTTCAATTAGAAAGTAACTCTGTTTCATCTAAGCAAATTTCATGTTTCCAGTTCTTACAGATTTAATCCTTAAAGCCAGAATATTTATGAATAAGAACATTGCAATTTTCACTTTTTATTCTAGAATGAATAAACCTGACAGTAATCTCAGCCTCTTTTCAAATTTTAAGTAATTAGATGCCAAATAACATTTCCCTACTGCCCTAAGGAATTAAGCACCAAGTTTTTCCCTATCAAGGACTCCCTTCAGTGGAGATGTACATCCTCTGAGTTGTCAATTCTTGAGTCATAACAGTGGCTCTCATGTTCTTTTAGATTTTCAAGATAGAACACTCATATTTAGTTATATCATCCTGTTTACTTCCCACAAGTGATCTGTCATGAAATCTCATATTTTCCTGAGAAGTATCTCTTAGATTCTCCAGTTGCTTCTTGTTACCAAGACTTCATCTAGAACATCCTCACTACTTTTTGGGACAAGTGTTTTATAGGATGAGTCAACACTTTAAAATACAAATTTTACCAAAATCTCTTTGTCAAGAGTATATAATTGTTCTATGTCATTGATAAGGTGATATGGTTTGGCTGTGTCCCCATCCAGATCTCATCCTGAATTATAGTTCCCATAATCCCCACATGCCATGGGAGGGACGTCGTGGGAGGGACCCAGTGGGAGGTAACTGAATCATGGGGCAGTTACTCCGATGCTGCTGTTCTCATGATAGTGAGTGAGCTCTCACAAGATCTGATGATTTTATAAGGGGCTTTACCCCCTTTTGCTGGGCACATCTCCTTGCTGCCACAATGTGAAGAAGCACGTGTTTGCTTCCTCTTCCTCTATGAATGGTAAGTTTCCTGAGGCCTCCCCAGCCATGGTGAACTGTGAGTCAATTAACCCTCTTTCCTTTATAAATTATCCAGTCTTGGGTATGTCTGTATTAGCAGCATGAGAATGGACTAATACGTAGGCAAACTCCAAACTCCAGAATGCTTTCCTTTTTAACAAATAAAAGTTAAACAGTGTCTTAACTTCTTCCACTAACATTTACTTACTGTACTTGAAAATTACCCAAAGGAAAACAAACTCTTTTAGTTATGTGAAAGTTGAAGTCTCTGTCTTATACTTTATTCTATAATATTACAGTGTGGACAGTAGGAAGGACAAGGGTGTTAAAGTGAAATACAACTGGATTCAAATGTTTACTTTGTTGATTACTGTTTGCTGATGAGCAAGATTTTAAGACTTTTTATATTCAGTTTATTTATTGTGAAGTGGGGTTTAATAAATGTCAACCTATTGAGTTGTTATGAGTTCTCTAGAAAAAATACCTATCATCTATCTTTCTGTCAATCTTTCTATCTCTATCATCTATATTGATAGCTCTATGCCATATGTTTTGAACAGTTATCCTCAATAAACAGAAGGTCTTGCTGCGATTTCTTTCTTTTCTTTCTTTCTGTTTTTAATAACATAGTATTTCTCTACAATGAAAAACCTGTACTGGGAAGAAAATGGCAGTCCTTCTTCAAAGGGGTTCATTTTCTTTTGTAAGATTCAGGAACTGATGGCTGAGGTGTTATTTTTTTCTTGTTTACAGCATAAGTTTAAACAACAGAAAACATCAAAATCTAGCCTGGCTTTGTTTAGTATGTGTCATAACTTGAAGATTCAAAGGATCTTTGCTTTTTAGCTTCCAAGTGAAAGGGCTTGTTTATGGTGTCTACAAAGGTAAGAACAAAATTTGCTAATTAGAAATTGAAAAACTTAGTCAATCAAAAGGCCTTTGTTGTTAGGTTTTGATCATGGCAAAAGCAGGAGTTTTGCATTTGCCTAGACACATACAAAAGGCAATTTGTTAAAATAGCAAAAGAGCAGCAAAGGCTGTCTGTTTCTCTGCTTACTCTGAATATACTACAAGTAGAAAGCACAGGCTGTTTACCAGCTCACCAGTAATCACATTTTTGGTACAAAAGGGGACTCTGCAAAGGCAAACTTATTTAGGCTTAAATATTATTCATGTTCTTCCTCCCAATCAAATACCACCTGGCACAAATATTTGGCTCTCAATAGGAGAGAATCTGTAGTGGGAACAGAACCTTGTAAATGAGAGGAAGAAAACTTATTCGCTGCTGTGACCCTTTTCCTTTTCCTTATGGCCTTTTCTCTGTGTGAGAAATCAGGAAAGTCTGCACAGCTGACAGGCAAGGGAGGAGAAACCGCAGGGGCAAGGTGCACAATGTGGATATAAAATTCTACTCTAAGGGAACGTGGAGGGAAGCCACATTTGAATTGATAACATTATTTTATTCCTCTTAATATAAGAAGACACTTTATGTCATTTAAATTGATTTGGTTAAAAGAAGACATAGATGAAACAGAAATACGAGAGGAAAGGACATTTTTCTGTCTCGGAAACTGTGTGCAGGAGTTTGAAAATGCGGGATAGATGGATGTCCCAGGAGGATGATCGAGGAGGAGCGCGTGATCCTGCAGCAGTAAATGCAAGCATGAGGCGTCTTTCTAGTTTATACATTAGAGTTCTTTCAACTCATATGTGATTTAAAAGAATATCGAAACACTACCAACAGTGTTTTCTCTTTTCCTGTGAAATGCTTATTTTCAATCTCAAATTAACTTCCATATTCTTTAAAAACTTTCCATTCCACTCACAGACACAGGATTTTCTCCCTTCTCTGACATATGATCTTTCTTTGTGGAGAAAGGGTCTTTTATACTCTGGTGGTGCCAGCATTACCCAGGGCGGCAAACTTTCAGCAAGGCAATTTGAAATGTATCTGAAAAAATGTAAGTGTGTATACCAGGAATTTATATAAAGAAAATGCATGGAATATGTTTAGAGGATATTAATTGCAAGGTTAATTATAAATTAAGAAAAAAAGAAACAATTCTAATGTCCTATGACATAGGATCAGTTAAATAAGTTATGGAAGATAAAAAATGAATAGTATGCAATAGTTCATATAAAAATATGTATTTATATTTACTTATGTAGAAATGAATTTGAAGTACAAATGTAAACTACATAATGGTATGTGTTAGATGATTTTATATATATATATATAACTGCAAGATAATTGCACCAAATTTGTTAACAGTGGTTGTATCTTCTTGAATAAAGTTTGACTAATTTAAATTTTTTTCCTAAATTTGTATCATTATTTTACAATGATTGTGTTGTCCAATGAGAAAAAAAGCATTGTTATAGTTTGGTACACTTCCTAATACATACTTTTGATCTTTCTAACTATACTATAAGTTCCATAATGGTGGGGATCTTTTATGTCTTGGTAACATCCCAGCCCCCTTTATCCCCACATTGTGAGTGATCACTCCATACACCTGAATCATTGTCATAACGATTTGGGGTTATTTCTTACAAAGAATATTTACCCAGGCCATCCCTCCAATTCTTATCTAAAGTCTCAAGAGAAGTAATTCTAGGAACATTGAAGAGTCTTCAAATCGCACAAGGGTAAAATCAGTAAGCTCCCCAAAGCTGAAATTCTAATTCTAAAGTTACTCTGGTTCTTAGAATAGGCACTGGGGAGCTCTGGGGACTGTCTCCTTGACTGTCCTGCATTTTGTCTGTAATGTGTTCTAAAGATCACTCTCCTTAACATTACTCTTCTAAATCAAGCATATAAATTCCACTCAGGAGTCAGAGCCACTAGATAGTCTGCATGCATTTACACTGGGGAGGGCAAAGCAGAGGGGAGAGCCCTAGCAGGGCTAGCCTGCTAATAAAACATGGCTTTTAAACCCTTGCTCAAATTAGGTCTTAAATTCTCTCTCAGTAACAATATTGTATAAGCCAAATGTAACATGTGAATATGCAAAGCTCATCATTTGAAAGAAAAACATCATCCTTCTCCAATTAGGTACATTTGCTGAAATAAAGGGTGGTACTTATCCTCCATGTAACATGATGTTGCTAAATGAGAAGATCTGTAGTCACATTATACCTTCCAGGGAATGCTTGTCTTGTATGTTTTCTTTGGGTTTTTTCTAGACCTTCATATCAGACAGCATGACAGTTGTACATTTCCAAACTGATTTGGAGGATGATACATTCAGATTCTCAGAGGAAGCCTATAAAACAAATATTCATTGAGCATCTAATCCAGTCTATGAGCCTTGCCTGAAGGAGATGGGAAAAAAATGACACGGCTTTAACCTCAGTGGGTCTACAGAAAAGGTGAGGGAATAAAACTTATTAATAAAAGTAAAACTTAGGCAATAGTTTCTGGAATATTTATGTCAAGAATTAGGGTTGCCAGATTTTGCAAATAAAATACAGAACACCGACTTAAATTTGAATTTCAGAGAGACGATGAATCATCTTTTTATATATTTCATGAGGCATGGTTGTACTAAAAAGTTATTTGCTGTTAATCTGGAATTTAAATTTAACTGGCTCTTCAGTATTCTACCTGACAACCCTACCAAGACACAATTTTTAAACCACTGCTAAGTTAGAATTAAAGAGTATAGAATAGTGATTGATAGAAAAAACAGGAAAGAAATGCAAGATCCACTCAGGTTACAAAGATAATAATTTAGTCCATTAAAAATGGGTAAGAGAAACTGGGTGGATGTGAAACTAATTCCATATAAAATCTTGGTTTAGAATTCCTACTTGACATAGTAGTCAGAATTCTGTTACGAAAGGAACTGACTATATTCATATATGCTGAAGGAGAATCCAGTATGCAATATCTAGACAGAGGTCCTCAATGAAATCCTTTTGACTTCGAGATAACACTGCAGCTGTCCCAATTTGCCACCCTGAAACTTCAGCCTGCTCAATTTAGTAAAATTACTCCTTTTTAAGTCAATGAGTGACTACAAATCAAAAACGGTTATAAACAGTATAGAGACAATGAAGTAAATAAAACCAATAGCATTCACATTTTTGGATAACCGATCAATGTCATTTACTCATCTACTTATTTTTAAAATATTAATATTGTTCTTAAAATGATTTTAGACTTTCAAGTTTAATTTTGCAGGTGTAAAAGAATTTGATTATGTGGGTTAACTGTACTTAACAAAATAAGAGGAACTGATCTATCTATCAGATGGATTTATTAGCTTCACAAGGGTTGCTTAAGACCTAGGGAGAACTTGCACATGAGGTTATTATGTCTGCCTGTGAGCCATATGAAATGCTTTTACAGAATTCAAACGTATTAAATCTAGTAAATTATACTTGTTTTTAAATATTAATCTGTTTAATTTCAGAAATTAGGCATTTATCAAAGAATAAATAAAAAGTATTTTTCCATTTTTATACAAAATTGACTGTATCCATGAATGGAACAAAATGCTAACAAATTAAATTTAAATATTGATATTAATAAGTTAAAATATTGATAAGTTAAACTCAAAGCTTAAGGCCATTTAAATTATAACAAATTTATTCCATGTAATTTAAACTGAAGCATTTTAATAGTTCTTTCTACATACATACCATAGACAGTAAAGTCTAAGATGATAACAAGCAGATATTTAAATTCCCGGGAGTCTTACCTTCTTACAATTCTTATAATTACCAGTTCTTACAGTATTTTGAAAATAATAAATCTCCTAGTCAGAGTTCAGTAGTTAAGGGGAACTCTGAACACTCTGATTAACATCCTTTGCTTTTCAATATTCAGAAGAATTAATATGGGATAAATTAGACTTAATATTGTAATAATAAAAGCTTCTTAAATTCAACTGTTACTGATATAGTTAATTCCATTTCTCTGAAATCACTTACTGTACATGCCTGTTTTAGTAATGACAGCAACAGGTGACAGAGAAATTCTAGGCAGACAGGGGAGGGTCCCTGGGAAAACCTTACCTTCAAGCCGAAAAGCATGAAACCCATGGCCCTAAGTGAGAACTTTCATCCCTATGTGCCGGCTCTCTCCCAGTTTGTTCTTTCTGAATACTGCCTTTTGACCAATTGAATGTTGCATTTTCCAAAACTACTAGCAGCCTATCCTGCCCCCATCCTATGCCTATAAAGATCCCAGCCAGCAGAGGATAGAAGCAGCCAGATGTCAGGAAGAATCAACTGGATGTTGGAGGAAGCAGCTTGACTCCAGAGATGGCAACTGGACATCAAAGAGAGGCAGTCTGACTTCAGGGGAGAGTGACCTTCCCTTCCCATCCCCTTTCCAGCTCCCCTCTCTGCTGAGAGTTGTTTTCATCACTCAGTAAAATTCTCCACATTCACCATCCTCCAATTTATCCATGTGACCTCATTCCTCTCAGCCACTGGACAAGAATTTGGGATGCACTAGGTGGCGGTACCCAAAAAGGTTGTCATACTGGTCCTTTGCCCTCACTGGCAGATGGCAGCCAGCCCACATGATGAGACAAAGGGCCCACTCAACTGATAACACACCGCTGTCTGCAGATGGCAGAGCTAAAAGAGTACTGTAACACACCCTCTGCGGCCTTGGGGTCACAGGCACCCGGTCTGCAGGACCCGCATGGAGTTTGCTCCTGCTGGCGTGCCAAAGCAACTGGTTCCTGCACTTGCTCGCTTCTGTTCCTGCACTCATTTGCTCACAAACTCTCTTCCGCAAGGGGTTGAGCAGGTGGGCTGAGTAAATGAGACATTCTTGTCATGACTCCCACAAAGGGGTCAAGAAAATATGCTGTATCAATAACGTACCAGAAACAACATTATAGCCACAGAGCAATGAATAAGCATCATTTTAGTGCAACAGAAAGAGCAGTACATGGCTTCTGCAGATAACCCAAGTCTTTAGTTTTTTTCTTTTTAATTTTATTTTTTAATTGACAAATAATAGTCCCACATATTTATGGTGTACAATCTGATGTTCTGATACATGTATACACTGTGAAATGATCAAATCAGGGTAATTAGTATAGCTATCACCTCAAATATTTAACATTTCTTTGTGGTAAGAACATTTAATATCCTCTTTAGCCTCTCCTGACATAGGGGGACCCAATCTCTAAAAAAATTAAAAAATGAGCCAGACATGGTGGCACACACCTATGGTCCCAGTTACTTAACAGGCTGAGGTAGGAGGATCATTTCAGAGGTTGAGGCTGCAGTGAGCCATGATAATGCCACTGTACTCCAGCTTGGGTGACAGAGTGAAACCTTGTCTCAATAAAAAGAAATCCTCTCTTTCACCTATTTTGAAATACACATTATTCTTAATGATAGTCAACTTGCTATGCAATAGAACACCAAAACTTAATCCTCTTATCTAACTGTAACTGTTGACCAATCCTCTTTCCTTGTCCACTTTCCCCCAACCCTCACCTCCACCCCAACCTATCTCTGGCAACTACCATTGTACTCACTTCTTTAATAAGTTTGACTTTTTAAACTCCACATATAAGTAAGATCATACAATATTTGTCTCAGAGACAAATATGCTCTATTCCTGGCTAATTTCATTTAACATAATGTCCTCCAGGTTCATCCATGTCATAAAAAATAATAGGATTAATAAAGTTAGGTTACTAGATTTGATATATAATTCCTTCACCAATATTTACTGGGAAACTGTTTAAAATTACAGATTCCTAGGCCCCTTCTCCACTGTTTCAATAATTTAGAGGGGTGCGCAGCAATCTGAATACTCTAAAATCTCTCCAGTTAATTCTAAAAATTAGGCAGGTAGATATGGAGAACACTGGCCTACAAAGTCCTTTGCTATTCTAAAATTTCATAATGACAATCTTAAAGACTGAACATAGCCCTTTAAAAAAGAAATCATAACCGAATAAAAACTTAATGAAGTGTTTTTTTAATACTCATTTGAAATAATGCCTATTAAAATGCATATTTTATTATAGATAGAGTCACATATTTTTGCCATGACAACTCAGAGTATCCCCTGGCTTCTCACTGAAGTTAAGTCATTATACATATTTATCTTATGCCTATGAGACATTTAGGAGAAAGAACTTGGGGTCTTTAATAAACAGTATTCATCCATATTGACCTTTTCTCTTCTATTATTTCAAGAAAATTTGGCAAGTATTTGGAAATTTAATATTCATTTATTGCATGGGATCATTTCAGCAAGTTTCCCTTGATTTAGGCAAAGACAAAGAACCTATCCACAATGGTTACTTCTCAAATCTGTTTTTCTTTTAACCAAAACATTGCAGACAAATGAAGTGGAATGAAGCCATTCCTGCACAAAGATGTCCAGAGCAAAGAAAAACACATATTTCATAACACAGCTGATTCTCAAAGTCAACATTACATGGTGTTGCCTACAATTCTATGTAAACAGTACATGGGAGTAGACAGCAGCAAGAGAAACTGGTTAGTTTGCAATCTAGTATCTTGGTCCTAATATTTTAGAAACTTGGTTGTTCTCAATGCCTAACTGATGCCTAACTGGTAACAACAGCCTCATTTCAGTTGTTGTTGTTACTGTTTTTCTTCCCTGAGTGGAAAATGGATCAGTGCTTTGGGGCAGCTAAGTTGATTTCTTTTTGAATTGAAAACGGATACACTTTACACAAAAAAATAATTAGAAACTTCCATATCACACACTATCATGTGCTAACAGCCTGGAAGACTTGCCTAGTGAAAACAACTGAAAGTGTTGGTTTGGATGTTTTACACACACACACGTGCATGCATAGATGCCCTGATGTGTGCTGGCAAGTTAGTAAGATCTATTCAGAGGCTAAAAGTCTGAGGAGAAATCCAGAGCAAAAACTGATCTTTATGGTAGAAAACTGGAGCTGTGGTTTTTATTTCCTTTTGGGCAGCAGAAAACAAAAACAAACAAACAAACAAAAAACTAGCCAAAGCACAGGACATTCTAAAATAGGTCTCTCAGTAAATGATATCTAAAGAATGAATATAAAAGAAACCAATGACCTTCCCCAAATGAGGAAATCCCTGCCTTGGTTCTCAATGGTTACAAAAAAGGAATTTCCTTTGAAAAATTATAACTATAATCTCACCTTCAAAGGTATTATAGTCCATTTAAATATTATCTAGATGGCCTGAGGGGGCTTCAGGCAGAGAATTAAGTTGGAGGTGATCTTCATCTAGTGGTCACCAAGGCAGAAGGTGACATGCCCACTACAAATGAAGACCTCAGGTAATTTCCACAAGATTAAACAAACATGAAATTATGATAAAAGTCACAATACACAAGGAAATAAGACACCCTGACTGAGAGAAACTACAAACAGCATTTTCAGTCCTATAAACACTATCCATGATGAAAGACTATCCATATTGAAATTATTAGATAAATACCATAAAATTTATGTTTAATATGCTTAACACAATATGACAGCATGGAAAATATAAACAAATTGCAAGAAATCATTTTTAAATGACCACGCTGACTAAAAATAAACCTAAACAGAACTTCCAAAAATAAAAATTACAGTAATTTATATTTAAAGTTTAATAGAACATTGAGTGAACAAAATAAGCTAAATAATTGATAATCTGGAAGATAAATCTGCAGTAACTATGCATCAAGCAGCCCAAAAAGATAAAGAGATGGGAAATATGAAGAAGTTAAGAGACATGGAAAATAGAGAAAAATGAACAAATAAAATATAAACAATTACAGAAAGATTAAAGAAAATTGATTGGAAGTAATATTTGATGTCAATGTTTTGGAACTGTTGAATGCCACCAACCACAGAATCAGGAAACCAATCAAAATGTAAATAAAAACAAATATATAAATAAACAAATAACAAAAATCCACAGTTAGATATAGTGAAACTATAAATTTCCAATTGAATATATGGATAACTCTGAACAAATATTTGTGTACAAAGTAATAAGAACACCACAAACAATGTCTCACTGAGTTTTAAAATGATTTAGCTTTTATAATTACGTATGGTAAATTTTTAAGTGTCATTTCTAAAAATATGGAAACAGAGTGTGTAATTTCCAGTGAAGTTGAGAGGGTAAAGGATGTAATAGAAAAATGAGTTGAGGGAAACAAAAAGGAGAGAAACAGAAACATAAGAAGACAGAAAATAAAACATATTAGTCCTCTAAGAAACAGATGCCAAAATGGGATTAGAGGTGCAAACAGAATGGGGAGAAAATGTCCATGAAAGATAAAGAAGAGAGAGCAAGAAAAGGTGAGATGAGCCATGATGATTGCTGATACAATTGAAGGAACAAGGAAAAGAAAGAAAATTGCGTAGGAAAAGTCTTAGATTTAAGTGTAGTTATTTTAAAAAAAAAAAAAGTTTTGCCAGGCCAAAGAGGAGTCCCTGATTCAAGTCTCCCATTAGCTATATCTGTGTCTCACAAAAATAGGCTGGCAGGAGCACCCCAGCCATATTCTCTCTTTGGCTGGGAGGAGCCCTGGAGAAGTGTGACTTCTTGAAACAAGAGAGTAGATCCAGAAGGGAAGCACCAAGGGCCATAAGTCAACTAATGTTAAATCTTTCAATTCATCATGTCTATATATATGAACATTATACATATGAAAAAAAGCTCAACGTCACTGATCATTAGAGAAATACAAATCAAAACCACAATGAGATACCATCTCGCACCAGTCAGAATGGCTATTATTAAAAATTCAAAAAGCCACAGACGCTGGTGAGGTTGTAAAGAAAAAGGAACACTTTTACATTGTTGGTGGGAGTGTAAATCAGTTCAACCATTGTGGAAGACAGTGTGGTGATTCCTCAAGACCTATAGGCAGAAATACGATTTGACCCAGTAATCCCATTACTGGGTCTATATCCAAAGGAATATAAATCATTCTATTATAAAGATACATGCCCATGTTTGTTCAATGCAGCACTATTCACAATAGCAAAGGCATGGAATCGACCTAAATGTCCATCAATGATAGACTAGATAAAGAAAATGTGATACATATATATCGTGGAATACAACGCAGCCATAAAAAGAAACGAGATCATGTCCTTTTCAGGGACATGGAGGGAGCTGGAAGGCATTGTCCTCATCAAACTAACGCAGGAACAGAAAAGCAAACCCCTCATGTTCTCACTTTATAAAATGGGAGCTGAATGATGAGAACACGTGGAGAGGAACAACATACACACAGGCCTTTTGGAGGGTGAGGGTTGGGAGGAGGGAGAACGTCAGGAAGAATAGTTAATGGATGCTGGGCTTAATACCTAGGCAATGGGATGATTTGTGCAGCAAACAATCATGGCACACATTTACCTATGGGGCAAACCTTCACATACTCCACATGTACCCAAGAGCTTAAAATAAAAGCTGGAAATAAAAAAAAAAGAAAGTGCTAAACTGTCTTACAAAGTGGCTGTACCATTTTGCATTCCACCAGCATAAACAAGTGTTTCTATTGCTCCACTTCTTCATCAGCAGTTCATATTACCACTTTTTAAAAATTTTTGCTTTCCTAATTAGTATGTATTATTTTCTCATTTTTTCCTTTCTTTTTTTTTTTTTTTTTCCAGACAGGGTCTCATTCTGTTGCCCAGGTTGGAGTGCAGTGGCACAATCAGGGCCCACTGCAGCCTCGACCTCCCTGGCTCAGGTGACACTCTCACCTCCGCCTCCTGAGTAGCCGGGACTAGTTTTTCTAGTCTGGCTAGTTTTTCTTTTTTCTTTCTTATGTATGTATGTATGTATGCATTTATTTATTATTTCTGGCGATGGGGTTTTGCTATGTTGCCTAGGCTGGTCTCCAACTCAAGCAATCTGCCACCTTGGCCTCCCAAAGTGCTGAGATTATAGGTATGAGCCACTGTGCCCAGCAGCTCATTGTTTTCTTTTTTGTTTTTTCTTTTCCTTTTTTTTGTTGAGACGGAGTCTCACTCTGTTGCCCAGGCTGGGGTGCAGTGGTATGATCTCGGCTCACTGCAGCCTCTGTCTTCCAGATTAAGCAATTCTCCTGCCTCAGCCTCCCGAATAGCTAGGATTACAAGCATATGCCACTACACCCAGCTAATTTTTACATTTCTAGTAGAGATATGTCTCACCATGTTGGCCAGGCTGGTCTCAAACTCCTGACCTCAAATTATTCACCCTCCTCAGCCTCCCAAAGTGCTGGGATTAGAGGCGTGAGCCACCGCTCACGGCCCCATTCTTTTCTTAATTTTCATTTTCCCAGTGACAAATTGCAAAAGACAAAAGTCTGTGGCTTGTCTTCATTTTCTTAACAGTAACTTTTGTGGAGAGGTTTTTAAGTTTAATAACATTCAACTTAGCAATTTTTTCATCTATCATGCTTTTGATGTTATATCTAAAAATTCATCATCAAACCCATGTTATCCAGATGTTCTAGTTTTTGTTTTAAGTTTTATACTTTTGTGCTTTGAACCATTTTTGTGTGTGTGTGTGAAAGGTATAAGATTTGTGACTATCGTTTCTCGACCTTTTGGCTAAGATCAGGTGAAGATTTGTGTCTGGGCCCCTCCTTTGTGCATGTGCATCTCCAGTTCCCCTAGCAAAAATCGTTCAAAGACTATTATTTCGCTATTGAATTGCCTACCAAATATCAGTTTATTATTTAGAGTGGTTCTATTTTTTAGCTGTCTATTTTGTTCCATTGGTCTATGTTTCCATTACCTCACCAATACCACGATGTGCTAATTGCAGAAACTTTCATAAACCTTGACATTAGGTATTACAGTGCTTCAACTTTGTTCTTTCTCAGGACTAAGAAGTAGAATTTATTCAGGGAAGTGGTTATTGCTGATGGAGAAGGGATACACAAATGACTTTAAAGTAATGGTAATTTATTATTTATTTAAATTAGGTCATAAATAGGTGTTCTTCCTACTTTGCGTATGTTTTATAAGCATTTATTTGTATATTCTTAGCATTACATAACAATTTAAAAATATTTTAGCTTGAATGCAACTTTGTGCATCTATGAACACTTGCATTGCACAAAGGACTCACCAAACTCTTGTGGAAGGAGGAAGCATGTGGGATGAAGGCATTTTTTGGCCGCTTGTTGACTCAAACAGCACTGAAATCTCACTAACTGGATAGAGCTCAGAGATGGCTAACAGTTTAAAACAATTATATTTAAACAATTATTTCTCTAAATGTTGCAATAGGAAAAAATAAATTTGTGTAGGCATGTTGAACAGAAACAGGAAGACTGTCAAGAAGAGCGACACTGGCATTTGGTCCTTAATTAAAATTCAATTATCCAAATCTGAATATATTACTCTCCTTTTTCATTGCTAACCATTGCATAGTAAATAAAGCCATGCTCTTTATCACATATAATATTAATGTTACTCATAAACACATGT
This sequence comes from Hylobates moloch, assembly GCF_009828535.3. NCBI lineage: Eukaryota > Metazoa > Chordata > Mammalia > Primates > Hylobatidae > Hylobates > Hylobates moloch. Next base: position 72,428,231 of record NW_026652290.1, on the reverse strand, counting down.
TAAAAATTAATAACATTAAGTGTTTACTATGTTCCAAGTTTCTTTCTAAATGTTGCATGTAGGAGCTCATTTCATCCTCACAGCAAGCCTATGAAGTATTATCAACATTTAAGCAGTTAGAAAAGTAGGGCAGTTCTTTGAATCCAGGAGACTTGTATTCTACTTACTAAATGCATTTGATGTTGACAATGATAATACACATTTTATATCCATCTATTATCTAAATACCACTGGCCAATGCTGTGAGGATAAAAGAGTCATTGAAACAGACTTTTCACTAAAGCAAACCAAACCACTAACAGAATGTAATGAAGTAAACCTACATGGACTAACTAGAAAACAATGCAGACAGAAAATTCTACACCCATTCTCGGAGATTTATTACTGTGCATAGGTGTTCACAGAATTTAGAAAATGAAACAAAAATGAAACAAAACTGTGGATTTGGGAGGACAGAGAGGATTGATCTCTATGAGCTGAAAATTCCTAAAAATCAATAAAGACATTTTAGTTACCTTACTACTATTAGACAAAAATTATGGGAAGTCATTGTTTTAGGCTGAAGTCCTGTACTAAGCCCCAACAGACCAGACCAAATCAAAAAGGAGTCACTCATGCTAAATGCCACATAACCAAACAGAAACTTTAAGGAAGCAAATAGATCCCAAAACAGATAGTTTGTCACTTCTGCTTTAGCTTTGACAAAAAACCTGATGTTACCCAATCCATTTTTTTCTATTGTTTCTTAGTGTCTAACTTATAAAATGCATTCTTCTGCTATTGACCAGGGAACACTTTCACCTTATTTTGTAGAATGGATGCTGCTTCAATCATGAATTTTGAATAAAAGCCACTTAGCTTTATAACTAAATTTGCTATAATGTTGTCTTGTGACATTATCTTGCTTTCACTTTTCTTTGCACACAGTAGGTGTTCAATACGTAGCTAAAGAATTAAAAAACAACACAAAAGAAAAAATAATGGAGGAATTGAATTTTAGTTGGTGCTTAAAAGAGTGAGCTTTCTTGTGCAGAAGAGAAGATCTAATAAGAGTAACTGAATGAGAAATATAACGTTGAAACACTTGAATAAAATGTAATGTGTGACCCATATGATCCCTCATACTGTAGTACTTGTTCCTTTGTTAAATGTTTATCCTTGTCTCAAGGTGACACCACAGCTTCTTTAGGGCAGGGGCCACATATTTTACTTATTGCAGCACTTCTCATAGTACTCCTTATAAGTTACAATTCAATAAACACTGACTGTCTTTCTGGAGACTCAGAATTTCTCTCTCTTTTCTTATTGCCTTTGTTCCTGAGAATTACATTGCCTCATAGAAGACTAACACATGAAATCAATTATCTTCTCATTTATATTATTCTATTTATAGTTTTTTTCTAATTTCATGGGACCATACAAAAATTTCTCAAGAAAATCATTCAGTTATGAAATACTAGAAAATTCCTGCATGAAATATTGAAGAGAATAATTTATCATCTTTGCAAGTTTTTTAAAAAGTATAGCTGTTATAACCCAAAACAAAAGGACCAAGGCTCTCTAGAGAAGTGGCTAATTCCAGGGCTGGGACAGGGAAAATCCTGGAGTATACTGCAGTGCTAGAAGGTAAAGAAAGGCCAAAAATTTAAAACTGGAGTATGTTGAAAGACACAGGAGCCAACCTGAAAAAGTTCCCAATGGCCAAAGGTGGAACCATTTGAATAATAAAATAAATGTTGATAGTTCTAATTTTAACTAAAATATTCATAAATAACTGAACGAATAAATATGTGAGAAAGTGTAGTCCTTAGAGGAGAATTATAGTGAACACATGTAGAACGAATTACGGAAATAGAAAATCACCATCAGAAATCCTCAATGGGCCAGGCGCGGTGGCTCACGCTTGTAATCCCAGCACTTTGGGAGGCCGAGGCGGGCGGATCATGAGGGCAGGAGATAGAGACCACAGTGAAACCCCGTCTCTACTAAAAAAAATACAAAAAATTAGCCGGGTGTGGTGGCGGGCGCCTGTAGTCCCAGCTACTCGGAGAGGCTGAGGCAGGAGAATGGCGTGAATCTGGGAGGCGGAGCTTGCAGTGAGCCGAGATTGCACCACTGCACTCCAGCCTGGGCGACAGAGCAAGACTCCTTCTCAAAAAAAAAAAAAAAAAAAAAAAGAAATCCTCAATGATGATGGCTGCAGGCAAGATCTACCAATGAATGCCAAAAATAGTGGGTTAAAATTGAATGAGAAACAGGATATTTGCATAGACTCAAAGTAGCTCTCTTAAAATATTTATCTTTCTAATTTTAGAGAGCAATACTTACCATATAGTGAAGAAACCTGGCAAATACCACTGTAGACAAACGATCAAGGTTAATATCACCAGTAAGAAAATCATCATGCACTTTCTCATATAATGAACTGAAGTCATATCACTACTGTGGTATTCTTCCCAATAAGGAGATACTGTGCATAGGTGTAGAGTTAATCATGAGAAAATATTAACCAATCCCAAACTGAGGGACATTCTACAACACTAGACCAGTACTCTTCAAAAGTATCAAGGTTAGGAAAGACAAGGAAAGACTGAGGAATTGTCATAGACTGGAGGAGACTAAGGAGCCACCATACCTAGATGCAATGTGAGATCCTAAATTGGATCCTGAAATAGGTAAAGAGTATCAGTTAAAAAAAAAAAAGCTGATAAAATCTAAGTCTATAACTTCATTTTTTGGTTATTATTGCTTTAAGGTGATTATTGTTATGCTGTTGTTTTGTAATATAATAATTATTCTGTATATATAAATTTTGATTTTTCAGTGGATTGAATTTCTCATGAATGGGAGAATAAATCTGCATAATAATAGTAATTAAGGACTTTCTCACTAATTTCATGTCCTGAGCAAAATTATTTGTGAAAAACATTTTTTCCAGTCTTTTATTGAAGGGAACTAGAGATAAATAACTTCGTAATGTCTGCAGGTAAGTTTGCTTTTGGCAAGATTTGCAGCCAGCAGTGTGAACATTCTCAGCAGCTGTTCAAGTGTTCACGCCTTCTGTGTTCTCAGTCATGTCACAGCACGGGTATGACTCATTCTACCAAGACACTCCTCATACTGGCTATACTCAGATTCCCCTTTATAAAGTAAATATTCATTTATTTATTTTACAAAACCTGTATTATTCTATATTACAATGCAAAAGTTTAGTCAGGGTTAGAGGTTCTTTTGTCTGCCTTATGATTGCTAGGAGGATGTAGAATTTCTCCTCAGCCCTCTTAGGTTGGAACAGACCTCTACAGCAGAAAACAGATTAACAAGAGAAAGACAATCAAGTTTATTAATGTTTGCAGTGCACATCTCATGGGAGAAACTGCAATGAAAAGTAACTCAAACCAGTGGTTTTAGAACTTTGGCTTATATAGCATCTTCAACAAAGAACAGTAATTTTAGAGAAGTGGCAAAACAAAGGAAAACAGTTTTCAGGCTCACAGAGGTGAGAAACTGTGGGAAGATAAACATATGGGAAGAAATTAATGGAGTAATGTTTGTAGATTCCTCTAGTACCATTTCTGAGCTGATAAGAGTTTTTTTCTCATCTTAGTACAAGGGAGCCATCCTTCCCACAAGAATTTTTATGGCTTGCTACATGTAGAAAGGGCAGGTAAGATAGCTCCTTCTGCAACTGCTGTTTTTCCAGTGCCTTCAGTTCAAAATGATCAGTATGCCAAATCAGCATATTTTGGGGTGGCATGTTCTGGTTTCCTTCACTATATACTATTTCTCTAGCATCATGTAAATGCTGCAAAATCTGTAAATTACTAAATATACTAAAATACAGTACAATCAAAATATTGCAATGATTATAGACATTCAGTGATTTATGGCTTTGGAAAATTCCAAAGAAAGGAAAATGAGGAAAAGTCCAAAGCAACAAAATAGAAAAGGTCTTTCACACACACAGACACACACACACACACACACGTACACACATTGCACACTTCATGATGCTAAGAATACATTACTGGTATTAATGGATCATGTTTATAAAACAAGATAAAATTATGACCTTAATACAACTATTAGGTGAATGAATACACGTCTAAGATGTTATCTAACATATTAATTAGTGACAAAACCGATAAGATGCTAAAACCAATTCAAAGGAAAATCCAAAAAAATGTATATGTTTAGGCAATATATACTGCAGTCAATTTAGACAATCGACAGTGTTGACATGAATTTACAAACAGATGTTAAACTGATCAATATCCACAGGACAAATTTTATTTGTTTTTATATGGATAAGAAATCATTTGCATTACGATTGGTTTCCAGCACAGAATTACAAAATATCTTTAAGACAATGAAAAGTGCAGATAAACAAGAAGAGTATGTTAGATAGGACATCAGTAATCTTTAGGCTCACTTTCAACATCCTTCACAATATATACTAATACTGAGTACATCAATGAAAATCTTCCTCTACCTTTCACTGACTAGCCCAATTAGTCATTCATTTTATTTCATAAATAAGATATATTTATTAAACTTTTACTACATGTCATGCACTATCCCAAGCCCTGAGCTTATAAAGTTAAATACTGTGAAGGTTCTGAGTTTTATCCTGCTGGCAAGGTAACTAGTTAGTCTTCCACAGTTTTATATACATATGCTGCAGAATAAACCCTCGGTCAGAAACACAATTTTTGTTTGTTTGTTTTTGGTTTTGGTTTTTGAGGCGGAGTCTCGCTCTGTTGCCCAGGCTGGAGTGCAGTGGCATGATCTCGGCTCACTGCAAGCTCCGCCTCCTGGGTTCACGCCATTCTCCTGCCTCAGCCTCCCAAGTAGCTGGGACTACAGGCACCCGCCACCACGCCCAGCTTATTTTTTGTACTTTTAGTAGAGACAAGGTTTGACCATGTTAGCCAGGATGGTCTCGATCTCCTGACCTCATGATCCGCCCACCTTGGCCTCCCAAAGTGCTGGGATTACAGGTGTGGGCCACGGTGCCCCGCCGAAACATAGTTTTTTACAGTAAAAATCAGCAGCAAGAACAATGTCTTAGTCCCAGCTCCCAATGCTGCTATCCCCATAGGACAATGGGATGAAGGCAGATGTTAACCTGTGGATGTAGTAAGTTTGCATCACAGGGGAGGGACCCTAAAATTTAGAGCCTCTTAGTTATAGACTGCTGACACACATGACCATCTTCCTCTCTAAAGACAGAGATTACTCATTAAATACATTTCATGGGGGAAAGAGAAACAGCATCTCTATAGAAAGAGATTTTATCTTTAGGAGGACACAATTTCTAGATTCCAAGGCTTTCTGGTATGCAAAATTCTTAACAGCACCCTTTGCTCAGAAGGCCTGGACCATGCAGGAATATGATATAACCATAATGAATTATCTCACAACATAAACTACTAAAAGAAAGACCTTCAGTTTTAGTACATTATATTAAAATAATCACAATACAGGATGTTCAGTTGGGATATTTATTTGCACTAAGATTGTGGAAGCAAAGAAGCAAAGAAATACCTAATCTGTTTGTGGGAGTTAAGAGAATATTCCAAACAGGTCAAAATTTTAATACTGAAATGAAATGGGCTAAAACGAAAAGAATGTCTAAGAAATGCCTGAGCTTGTTGATATGGAAAGCATTTCAAGAGGAAGAAATAGTATGCACATTGGAAAGGAATTTGGAAAGAGAGTGTTATTTGGTGAAGAGAAGCAGTTTAACATTCTTCAGTTATGAAGTACCAGGAGACAGAATAAACACAGATGTAGAACCTATACTGTGAAGAGCATTGTATAATATAAAAATTAGTTGGATGTAATATGTTTTTGGCAATGTGTAAACACAGAAAAATGTTGGTCAGAAAAAAAAGGATTATGTTTTTAGGTGTGGAAGAATTTTCTGGCAAAACATTGTTGAGCCTGGGGAAGTAAGGTGAGAAGCAAAAAGGGAACAAATTCTTCTTTTAACCAACGATCTTAAAAAAATACAGTAAACTGACACTTTGATTGATTTGATATTGTTATATACACAGATTACCTTTACAGAAATACCAAACATTCGTAGCTATAAACCTGCTTTGATGGGACCAGAACAATTCTTATGCTCTTATTGTACACTATGCCAAGTTCTGGAATTACAATTTGAGATTCTTATATCTTGAAAAATAAATTATATGTGTAATTATCTCACACTTTAGTTGAAATAAATTTACATAGCAAACTCAAGAGTTTTGTCATCTAACATAAATCTGATCATAATTTGCCCACTTTGAGAAAAAACTGGAACTTTTTACTCCACAACAGATTCCTATTTTAAAGCTGACTGGAACATCAGATTAAAAGCCTTCCTTTACACTGTATGTTTTACCTAAAATTACTAAAACAGGTATTTACATTTTGTGTGTAGAGGAAGATTCCCTAAAGAATAACAAGTTGGACTGATGGTCTTATGTTTTTCATTGTAGATAATAACCTGAGGTTCAGGTCAAAGCCAAGGTGAAAATCCAGGAAATGTCAGACAGAGAGGGCAAACTGCATCTTTTACTTACTCATTTTTGAGATAATTTAAAATTTTTTGTCCCAAGCATTAATCATTTATTAAGTACTAATTTTTATGTTAAATACAGGGGACATATATAAAAATTTTTTTTAAAAAACCTTTTGGCTGGGCGTGGTGGCTCATGTCTGTAATCCCAGCACTTTGGGACGCCAGGGCGGGCGAATCGTGAGGTCAGGAGATCGAGACCATCCTGGCCAACATGGTGAAACTCCGTCTCTACTAAAAATACAAAAATTAGCTGGGTGTGGTAGTGCATGCCTGTAATCCCAGCAACGCGGGAGGCTGAGGCAGGAGAATCGCTTGAACCAGGGAGTAGGAGGTTGCAGTGAGCCGAGATCACGCCACTGCACTCCAGCCTGGCAACAGAGTGAGACTCCATCACAAAAAAAAAAAAAAAAACATAACATAACAAAAAACAAATTTTAAGGAGTATCTCTGCCCTCATTACATTTACAGTTGTAAGTATCTAAGTTGTAAATATTAAAAATTCAGAGCAGAGACAGATGTTGAGGAAAGGGTGGATAGGGAATAAACATGGGGGTATTAGAATTATGGTAACACTCAGAGCACCTAACTCTCTGCCTGCTATTCAAAGCTCATAAGATCTCTGTGTTGGTCATCTCCTTATTCTTTCAGGCATTTATTAATCCTTATGTGCCATATGAAAAATGATGCTCAAAACCAATGTAGGGAGAAAGGCAGCAAACTCTTATAAGAGTTGTAATATAATATATAATAATAGAAGATCCAACAGGTGTATCCCAGGCCTTCATTCCACTCTCCACTCCCCCATAATAATTTACTTGAGAAGTTGTTTCAGTTCTTTCTAAATTCTGGTCCCTTGTCTGTCAGTCTATTCTCTAGGTGAAATTCCATGTGTGTGCCACCTCTTAATAAATCCACACATCTAGACACTGGGATCAACCCTGAAGCATGGGTTTCAATTCCTCCAATTTCTTCTCCTTGCTCAAATGCCAATTGTGTTTTTCACTTCCAGGCTTTAAACATTGCTGTTTATCCAAAATTTATCTTATTCATAAAAAAGACCCTCTACTCCAAATTCTAATCTTTATTTCTATTTGAAACCACCCTTTCTTACTACATTATTATAACAATATAATAATATTAACTATATTACTGATAAAAATGTATAAGCAATAAAATATTATTTTCTGATGATATATATACTATCTGCTTAGAATAATTTCTAGTAATTATTCTTTTAGCCTTTACTACTGTCTAACAGACTAGATGTAGTTAGAATATAAAGCTTTATCTCTATAAGAAAAATGTTTAAATCTACCCTTCCATTTGGGTGATGCAAATTATGCAAAGAGGGAGTTTTATGTCAGTGCTTGTCTCTCTTGAGTGAGAATAGAGTCAATATGCAATGAGAGCAAGATGGCAGAACAGAAGGCTCCAACAATCATCTCCTCCCATCACTCCCACCCCACGAACACTAGTCTAACAACTGTCTACACAAAAAAAAGCATCTTCATAAGAACCAAAAATCAGGTGAGCAGTCACAGTACCTGGTTTTAACTTTGCATCACTGAAAGAGACACTGCAAAGGTCAAAAACCACTCTTGAAGAGCCAATGCCACCCTTCCCCCACCCGCAACAGCAGCAACGGGCTTCAGAGAGCATTTCATGTGCTGCGGGAGAGACAGCAGAGTAATTGTGAGGCATCAAATTCATTGCTGTTCTAGCATAGCAGAAAAGAAATCCAGAAAAATCTCAGCTGACGCCCATCCATGGAAGGAGCATTTAAACCAGTCCTAGTTAGAGGAGAATCGTGGATCCCGGTGGCCTGAACTTGAGTTCCCACAAGCCTTGCCACTGTGGGCTAAGGTGCTGTAGGGCTCTAAACATGAAAGGCAGTCTAGGCCACAAGGACTACAAGACTTAGGTGAGTCCTAGTGCCAAACTGGACCCAGAGCGAGTGGACTGGGGGGCACATGACCTAGTGAAGCACCGGCTGGAGCTGCTAAGAGAGTGCTGGCATCGTCACTTCCCTAACTCTAGGCTGCACAGTTTGCAGCTCTGAAAGACATCCCTTCCTTTTGCTTGAGGAGACAAAAGGGAAAAGCAGGGAGGACTTTGTCTTGCATATTGGCTACCAGCTCAGCCACGGCAGGACAGGGTAACAATAGGAGACCTGTGGCCCCTGTTCCAGACTCTAGCTCCTGAACAACATTTCTAAACATACCCTGGGCCAGAATGGAACCTACTGCCTTGAAAGGATGGGCCCAGTCCTGGCAGCATTCATCACCTGCTTTCTGAAGAACCCTTGAACTCTGAATAACCAGCAGGGATATCCACGTACTACATTGAGAGCTTTGGGTGAGAGTCTGAGACTTGCTGGTGTCAGGTGATACTCAGTACATTCCCAGCTGTGGTGGCTATGGGGCAAGACTCCTGCCTGAGAAAAGCAGGAGAAATAAAAGGGACTTTCTCTTGCATCTCAGGTACCAGTTTGGCCACTGGGGGATAGAGCACCAAGTGAGCTCTTGGGGTCCCCGATTCCAGGACTTGGATCTTGGAAGGCATTTCTTTTTTAAAAGTTTTTATTTAAAATTTTTTGTGGGTACATAGTAGGTGTATATATATTTACAGGGTACATAAGATGTTTTGACACAGCCATGCAACGTGAAATAAGCACATCGTGGAGAAGAAGGTATCTATCCCCTCAAGCATTTAGCCCTTGAGTTACAAATAATCCAATTACAGTATTTATTTTAAAATATACAATAAAGTTATTATTCACTATAGTTACCCTATTGTGCTATCAAATAGTAGGTCTTACTAATTATTTCTATTTTTTCTACCCATTAATCATTCGCACCTTCCCCAAAATCCCCCACTACCCTTCCTAGCCTCAGGTAAGCATTCTTATACACTCTATGCCCATGAGAGTTCAATTAATTTGATTTTGACATCCCACAGATAAGTGAGAATATGTGATGTTTGACTTTCAGTGCCTGGCTTAGTTCACTTAACATAATGATTTCTAGTTCCATCCATGTTGTTGCAAATGACTGCATCTCATTCTCTGTTATGAGTGAATAGTACTCTATTAAATATATGTACAACATTTTTGTATCCATTCATCTGTTGATGGACACTTAGGTTGCTTCTCAATCTTACAGACTGTGAAAAGTGCAGCATCAAAAATAGGAGTGCAGATTTCTCTTTGATATATTGATTTCATTTCTTCTGGATATATACTCAGCAGTGATATTGCCAGATCATATGATAGCTCAATTTTTAGTATTTTGAGGAACCTGCAAGCTGTTCTTCATAGTGTTTATGCTAAATTACATTCCCACCAACAGTATTTCTTTTTCTCCACATCCTCTCCACATCCTCACCAGCATTTGGTATTGCCTGTCTTTTGAATATAAGCCATTTTATCTGAGGTGAGACAGTATCTCATTGTAGTTTTGATTTGCATTTCTCTGGTTATCAATAATATTGAGCACCTTTTCATATGTCTGCCATTTGTACATTATCTTTTGAGAAATGTCTCTTCAAATCTTTTGCCCATTTTTATCAGATTATTAGATTTTTTTCCCTATAGAGTGTTTGAGCTCCTTATATATTCTGGTTATTAATCCCTTGCCAGAGGGGTTGTTTGCAAATATTGTCTCCCATTGTCAGGGTTCTCTCTTCACTTTGTGGATTGTATCCTTTGGTGTTCAGAAGCTTTTTAACTTGATGTGATCCTGTTTGTCCCTGTTTACTTTGTTTGCCTGTACTTGTAGTGTACTGCTTAAGAAGTCTTTGCCCTGATCAATGTCCTGGTAATTTTCCCCAATTTTTTCTTGTAGTAGTTTCATAGGCTGATGTCTTAGATTTAAGCCTTTAATCCATTTTGATTTGATTTTTATATATTGTGAAAGGGCTCTAGTTTCATTCTTTTGCATATGGATATCAACTTTTTCTAGCATCATTTATTGAAGAAACCATATTTTCCCCAAAGTATGTTCTTGGCACCTTTGTCAAAAATGAGTTCACTCTAGGTGTGTGGATTTGTTTCTGGGTTCTCTATTCTGTCCCATTGGTCTATGTGTCTTTTTTTATGTCAGTACCATGTTGTTTTGGTTACTATGGCTCTGTAGTATAATTTGAAATCAGGTAATGTGATTACTCCAGTTTTGTTCTTTTTTGCTTAGGATAGCTTTGGCTATTCTGGGTCTTTTGTGATTCTATATAAGTTTTAGGAGTGTTTTTCTATTTATGTAAAGAATGCCATTGGTATTTTCATAGATATTGCATTGAATCTGTAGATTGCTTTAGAGAGTATGAACATTTTAACAATACTAATTTTTCCAATCCATAAACATGGAATATTTTTCCATTTTTTTGGTGTCCTCTTCAATTTTCTTTATCAGTGTTTTATAGTTTTCATTATAGAGATCTCTCACTTCTTTGTTAATTTTTAGGTAATTTTATGTGTGGCTATTGTAAATGGGATTACTTTTTATTTCTTTTTCACACTGTTCACTGTTGGTCTATAGAAATGCTACTCACTTTTGTATGTTCAGTTTATATCCTGTAACTGTACTGAATTTGTTTATCAGTTCTAATACATTTCTTGTGGAGTCTTTAGGTTTCTCCAAATATGAGATCACATTGATAGGGGGTAGAGAAATTCTAGGCAGAAAAGGGCAGGTCCCTGGTGAAGCATGACCTTCAAGCCAAAAAGCCTAAAACCCACGGCCCAAAGTGAGAATTTCTATCCCTGTTTTCCAGCTCAAATGTTGCCTTTTTCTAAACCACCCATGGCCCTGCCCCACCCCATCCTGTGTCTATAAATATCCCAGACTCAGCCAGCAGAAGGAAGAAGCAGCTGGACATCAGCGACTATGGCTGGATGTCAGAGAGAAGCAGCTGGACTTCAGAGGGACAGCTTGATGGCATAACTTCAGGGAAAAATCCGGCTGGAGATGGTCAGTCTTCAGGAGAAGATTGCCTACCCCCTCCCCTGTCCCCTTTTCAGCTCCCCTTCCCACTGAGAGCCACTTTCATTGGCAATAAAATCCCCCACATTTACAATCCTTCAATTTGTTTGTGCAACCTCATTTCTCCTGGATGCTGGACAACAGCTCAGGAGCCAAGAGCACAGATACAAAAGGCTGTCACACTAGCCCTTTGCCCTCAATGGCAGAGGACACTTGCCTCAGCAAAAGGGCAGAGGACCCACTGAGCTATAAACACTTAAGCCGTCTGCAGATGACAAAGCTAAAAGAGCAGTGTAACATGGCCCCTGGGGCTTTGGGAGTCACAAGCACCCCACCTGGATGCTGCCGGAGGGCCTGCATAGAGTTTGCTCCTGATGACATCCAAAAGTGCTTGCTCTGGCTCCTGCACCCACTCATCTGCATGCTCCCTCCTGTGAGGGGTGAAACGCAGTGGGTTCAAGTGAATGGAGTTTGGTCCCACTGGCACCGAGGCAGCAGGCTGATTCCAGCACTGATGCACTCGTATTCCAGTCTTGCCTGCTCATGTGCTCCCTCCGAGAAGGAGTTGAGAGTGGCAGGCTGAGTAAACAAGGCACCTCTGTTACAAGTCCTGCAAAGACATCAGGGAAATAACCTGCTTCAATATCATCTGCAAACAAGAATAATTTAACTTATTTCTTTTCAATCTGGATGCCCTTTATATCTTTCTCTTGTCTAATTTCTCTAGCTAGGACTTAAAGTACCATGATGAATATCAGTGGTGACAGTGGGCATCTGTGTCATATTCCAGATCTTAGAGGAAAGGCTTTCAGTTGCTCCCTAGTCACTATGATACTAGCTGTGGGTCTGTCATGCACAGCTTTTATTATGTTCATGTATATTCCTTCTATACCCAGTTTTTTGAGGGGTTTTCTTATGAAGAGATGTTGAATTTAATCCAATGCTTTTCAAGTATCAGTTGAAATGGTCACATGGTTCTTATCCTTCATTCTGTTGATATGATGTATCACATTGATTGATTTTCATATGTTGAACTATCCTTGCATCCCAAAGATAAATCCAAATAGGTCACAATGAATGATCTTTCTAATGTACTGTTGAATTTAATATGCTAGTATTCTGTTGAGGACTTTTGTATCAATATTCATCAGAGATATTGGCATGTGGTTTTTTATTTCGTATGTCTTTGGTCTTGGTATCAGGGTAATAATGGCCTCATGGAATGAGTTTTGAAGTATTCCCTCCTCCTCTATTTTTCTGAATAATTTGAATAGGATTGGTATTAGTTTTCTTTAAATGTTTGGTAGAATTCAGCAGTGAAGCCATCAGGTCCTAGGTTTTTCTTTACTGGGAGATTTTTTTATTATGGCTTCGATCTCGCTACTTATTATTGGTGTGTCCAGGATTTAGCTTCCTTCCCGGTTAAATCTTGATAGATTGTATGTATCTAGAAGTTTGTTCATTTCTTTTGGATTTTCCAATTAATTGGCATATAGTTGCTCACTAATGATCCTTTTAATTTCTGCAGTATTATAGTAATTCTCCTTTTGCATTTCTGATTTTATTTATTTGGATCTTCTTTTTTTCTTAGTTTGTCTGGCTAAAACTTTGTCAATTTTTGTTTATTTCAAAAATCATGTTTTGGTTTAATTTATATTTTATGTGATGTTCATTTCAATTTTGTTTATTTCTTCTCCAATCTTTATTATTTCTTTTCTCCTACTAAATTTGGGGTTGATTTTCTCTTGCTTTTCTAGTTCTTTAAGATGTATTATTAGATTATTTGAAGTTTATTCCCCTTATTGAGATAAACACTTATAAATTTCCCTCTTATAAATAAAAGCATCCTAAGAGGGATGCTTTTGCTGTATCACATAGGGTTTGGTACGTTGTGTTTCCATTTTATTTGTTTCACGAAATGTTTCCGTTTCCTTTTTAATTTCTTCATTGACCCACTGGTTGCTCGGGATCGTATTGATTAATTTCCATATATTTGTACAGTTTCCAAAACTCTACTTGTCATTAATTTCTAGATTTATTCTATTGTGGTCAGGGAAAATGACTGATACCATTTCAATGTTTTTGAATGTTTTAAGACTTGTTTTGTGACCTAACATATGTTCTATCCTTGAGAATAAATGTGCTGAGAAAAAGAATGTGTATTCTGCAGGTCTTGGATGAAACACTCTGTAAGTATCTATTGGGTCCATTTGGTCTATAGTGCAGGGGGTTTTGTTTGTTTGTTTTGAGATGGAGTCTTGCTCTGTCACCCAGGCTGGAGTGCAGTGGCATGATCTTGGCTCACTGCAACCTCTGCCCCTTGGGTTCAAGTGATTCTCCTGCTTCAGCCTCCTGAGTAGCTGAGATCACAGGAACACACCACCATGCCTAGATACTTTTTTTTTTTTTTTAGTAGAGACGAGCTTTTACCATGTTGGCCAGGTTGGTCTTGAACTCCTGGCCTCATGTGATCCACCCACCTCAACCTCTGAAAGTGCTGGGATTACAGGTGTGAGCCACTGCACCTGGCCAATAGTGCAAATTAAGTCTGATGTTTCTCTGTTGATTTTCTGTCTGGAAAATGTGTCCAATTCTGAATGTTGGGTATTGAAGTGTCTAGCTATTATTGTATCAGGGCCTATTTCTGTCTTTAGCTCTAATAATATTTCCTTTATTTATCTCAGTGTTCCAGTGTCGGGTGTGTATATATTTTAAACGATTACATTCTCTTGCTGAATTGATCCCTTTAGCATTATATAGTGACTTTCCTTGTCTATTTTTATAGTTTTTGTCTTTAAATCTATTTTGTCTTGTATAAGTATATTGAATTCTGTTTTTTGGTTGCCATTGGCATGGAATATCTTTTCTGATCCATTTATTTTCAATCTGTGTGATTCTTTATAGGTGAAATGTATTTCTTGTAGGCAACAGATCAATTGGTCTTGTTTTTTCATCCATTCAGCCAGTCTATAACTTTTGATTTGAGTTTAGTCCACTCAATATTATTATTGATAAGTAAGGACTTACTCTTGACATTATGTTATTTGTTTTCTGGTTGTTTTGTAATCATCTATTCCCTCTTTCTTTCCTTCTTGTCTTCCTCTAGTGAAGGTGATTTTTTGAAAGCATTTCTGGACCTGCCCTGGGCCAGAGGGCAACACACTGCTCTGAAGGGTGAGTCCAGGCCAGGCAGCATTTACCACAAAGTGACTGAAGAGACCTGGGCTTTAAGAGAAACTTGACACTGGGCAGTAATCTGGCAGTACTCCCCATGGGCTTGTGGTGGTGGTGGCCATAGAGTGAGACTCTTCTGCCTTTTAAAAGGGAAGGAAAGAGTAGGAAGAACTGCATCTAGTGGTTAGAGTGCCAGCTCAGCTGCAGTACAATAGAACACCATATACACTTCTAAGGTTTTTAATCTAGCTCCTGGATGGCACCTCTGGACTTGGGTTCTGGGGGAAGTCACCACTCCAAAGAGAAAGATACAGGCCTGGCTAGCCTCGCTACCTGCTTGACTGTAGAGCTCTAGGCCCTTGAGCAAACACAAGCAGTAGCAAGGGAGTGATTACAGCAGGTCCTGGGTGAGACTCAGTGCTGTGCTGGTTTCAGATCTGACTCAGTGCAGTTATACTGGTGGTGGCCTCAGTGGTGCTTGTGTTACTCCACACCCAGCTTCAAATGGCTCAGAACAGAGATATTTGTTTGGGAGAAGCAAAAGAAGAGAATCAGAGTCTCTGCCTGGTAGTCCAGAGAATTCTCCCAGATCTTGTCCAAGACCATCAAGGTGATACCACTCTGAGTCTGCAAGAACCATGGTTTTACTGGGCTTGGGGTGCTCCCTAAAGCAGATACACTTTAAATCACAATACCCAAGTCTTTTTGAATATATGGAAAGCCTTTCCAAGAAGTATGGCTGCAAACAAGCCCAGACTACAAAGACTACCATAAATACTTAACTCTTCAAAAAGCAGACACAGATGAACATCTAGAAGTATCAAGACAATCCAGGAAATCATTACCTCACCAAAAGTACTAAATAAGGCACCAGGGACCAATTCTGGAGAAACAGAGATATGTGACCTTTCAAGCAGATAATTCAAAATAGCTATTTCGAGGAAACTCAAAGAAATTCAGGATAACACAGAAAATGGATTCGGAATTCTATCAGATAAATTTAACAAAAAGATTGGTACAATTAAAAAGAATCAAGCAGGAATTCTGGAGCTGAAGAAATACATTAGGCATAATGAGGAATGCATCAGACTCTGTAACAGAATTGGTCAAGAAGAAGAAAGAACTAGTGAGTTTCAAGACAAGCTATTTGAAAATGCAGTCAGAGGAGGCAAAATAAAAAAAAGAATTAAAAAAAGTGAACCACACCTATAGGATCTAGAAGATAATCTTGAAAGGGAAAATCTAAGTTATTAGTCTTAAAGAGGAGGTAGAGAAAGAGATAGGGGTAGAAAGTGTATTTAAAGGGATATTAACAGAGAACTTCCAAAACCTACAGAAAGATATCAATATCCAAGTACAAGGAGGTTAAAGAACATCAAGCAGATTTAACACAAAGAAGACTAACTCAAGGTATTTAATAATCAAACTCCCAAAGGTCAAGGATAAAAAAGAATCCTAAAAACAGCAAGAGAAAAGAAACAAATAACAAACAATGGAGCTCCAGTGCATCTGGCAGCAGACTTTTCAGCAGAAACCTTACAGAAAAGGAGCAAGTGGTATGACATATTTAAAGTACTGAAGGAAAAAAAAAAAAACAACTTTTACCCTAGAATAATATAGCTGGTGAAAATATCCTTCAAACATGAAAAGAAATCAAGGTTTTCCTGGACAAGCAAAAGCTGAGGGGTTTCATGAATACCAGACGTGTCTTAGAAAAAATAATAAATAGAGTATTTCAGTTGAAGAAAAGGACATTAATGAGCAGTAAGTAATCATCTGAAGGTACAAAACTCATTGGTTATAGTAAGTACACAGAAAAGCACAGAATACTATGACACTGTTACTGTAGTGTGTATACTACTCTTATACTACACAGAAATACTAAATCATGAACCAATCAAAAATAATAACTGCCACAACTTATCAAGACATAGACAGTACCATATGATATAAATAGAAACAACAAAAAGTTTACAAGATGGAGAATGAATTAAGATGTAGTTTTTATTTGTTTTATTTTTGATTGTTTATGCAAACAGTGTTGTTATCAGCTTAAAATAATGACTTATGAGATAGTATGTGCAAGCCTCACAGTAACAAACCAAAAAAAAAAAAAAAAAAATACAACTGCTACAAAAAAAATAAAGCAAGAAACTAAATCATTTCACCAGAGAAAATTACCTACACAAAAAAAGAAGAGAGGAAGGAAAAAAAGAATGAAGAGAAGACCAGAAAACAAATAAAAAATTGCAGAAGTCCTTACTTATCAATAACATTGAGTGTAAAAGCACTATATTCTCTCATCAAAAGACAAAGACTGGCTGAATGAATAAAAATTCAAACCCATTTATCTGTTGCCTACAAGAAACACACTTAACCTATAAAGACACACATAGACTGAAAATAAAGGGATAGAAAAAGATATTCCATGCCAATGGAAACCAAAAAAGAGCAGGAGTCACTACACTTATATCAGAAAAAATAGATTTCGAGACAAAAACCATAATAAAGGACACATGGGGACATTATATAGTGATAAAAGAGTCAATTCAGGAAGGAGATACAAAAACTTTAAGTATATATACACCAAACACTGAAAAGCCAAAAAGAGAGATAGATCCTACACAATAATAGTTGGAGACGTCAACAGCCCACTTTCATAAATGGACAGATCTTCCAGATGGAAAATCAACAAAGAAACATCAGATTTAATACCTATATTCCAAATGGACCTAATAGATATTTATAGAACATACCCTCTCATGTTTGCAGAATACACATTCTTTTCTTCAGCACATGGATTATTCTCAAGATTAAATCACATGTTAGGTTATAAAACAAGTCTTAAACATTCAAAAGTATTGAAATATTATGAAGCATCTTCTCTGACCACAACGAAATAGAACTAGAAATTAATAATAAAAGGAATTTTGGAAACTATACAAATACATGGAATTAAACTACATAATCCTGAATGACCATGGAGTCAATAAAGAAATTAAGAAGGAAATTAAAACATCTTGTGAAACAAATGATAATGGAAACAAAATATATTAAACCCTATGAGATACAGCAAAAGCAGTATTAAGAGGGAAGTTTATAGCTGTAAATGCCTACATAAAAAAGGAAAAAAACTTCAAATAATCTAACAGTGCATCTTAAACAATTAGAAAAGCAAGAGCAAACCAAACCCAAAACTAGAAGAAAAGAAATAATAAATATCAGAGAAGAAAGAAATGTTAATTGAAATGAAGAAAACAATACAAAAGATCAATAAAACAAAATGATGTTCTTTTGAAATATTAAACAAAAATTGACAAAGCTTTAGCCAGACAAACTAAGGGAAAAAAGAGAGAAGACCCAAATAAAATAAATCAGGAATTCAAAAGGAGACATTACAATTGATATAGCAGAAATTCAAAGAATTATTATGTCTACTGTGAACAACTATAAGCCAATAAATTGGAAGTTTTAGAAAAAAATGGACAAATTTCTATACACCTATATAACCTACCAAAACCAAGCCATAAAAAAATCCAAAATCTGAACAGACAACAAGTAACAAGACTGAAGCTGTAATAAAAAGACTCAATAAATGGTTTTGGGAAAACTGGATATCCATATGCAGAAGAATGAACCTGGATGCCTAACTCTCACCATACAAAAAAAATCAAATTTGAATGGATTAAAGACTTAAACCTAAGACCTCAAACTATAAAACTACTACAAAAACTGGGGAAAACATCTAGGCATTTATCTGTGCAAAAATTTATTGAGCAATACCCCATAAGCACAGGCAGCAAAAACAAAAATGAACAAATTACATCATGACTGTTAAAATGCTTCTGCATAGTGAAGTAAACAATTAACGAAGTGAAGAGACAGCCCACAGAATGGGAGGCATATTTGCAAACTACCCTTCTAACAAGAGATTAATAACCATAATATGTAAAGAGTTCAAACAAATCTATGGGAAGATAATCTAATA
Organism: Hylobates moloch; assembly: GCF_009828535.3. Lineage (NCBI taxonomy): Eukaryota > Metazoa > Chordata > Mammalia > Primates > Hylobatidae > Hylobates > Hylobates moloch. Next base: position 72,409,519 of record NW_026652290.1, on the reverse strand, counting down.
ATACAACCAAGAAATGGGTAAAAGATTTGAAAAGACATTCCTCAAAAGAAGACATACGAATGCCAACAGGCGTATGAAAAAGTACTCAACATGAATGATAATTACATAAATGTAAATCAAAACTGCAATGAGATATCATCTCGCCCCAGTTAAAATGGCTTATATCCAAAAGACAGGCAATAACAAATGCTGGTGAAAATGTGGAAAAAAGGAAACACTTGTACACTGTTGGTGGGAATGTAAATTAGTACAACCACTATGGAGAACAGTCTGCAGGTTCCTCAAAATACTAAAAATTGAGCTACCATATAACCCAGCAATCCTACTGCTGGGTATATACCTAAAAGAAAGGAAATCAGTATATTGAAGCAGTATCTGCACTCTCATGTTATTGCTGCACTGTTCACAATATTTAAGATTTGGAAGCAACCTAAGTGTCCATCAACAGATGAATGAATAAAGAAAATGTAGTACATATATGCAATGGAATACTATTCAGCCATGAAAAAGAATGAACTCTTGTCTTTTGCAACAACATGGATGGAACCAGAGATCATTATGTTAAGTGAAATAAGCTAGACACAGAAAGACAAAAATTACATGTTCTCCCTTATTTGTGGGATCTAGAAATCAAAACAATTGCACTCATAAACATAGGGAGTAGGATAGTTCCCAGAGGCTAGGAAGGGTAGTGGGGGAGTGGGGAAGAGGTGGTGATTGTTCATGTATTCCAAAAAAATAGAATAAAAAGAGCTACTAATTTATAGCACAACAGGGTGACTATAGTCAATCATAATTTAATTGTATGTCTTAAAATTACTAAAAGAGTACAATTCGATTATTTGTAAAACAAAGAATAACTGCTTGAGGGAATGGATATCTGATTTTCCATGATGTGACTGTTATACATAGCATGACTGTATCAAAAACTCTCATTTACCCCATAAATATATACACCTAATATATACCCACAAAATGTAATAAAATTTTAAAAATTTAAAATAAAATGAAATAAGCAATGAGCAAGTTTCATCAAGTCAGAATCACAAGATTTTTGCTTCTAGAGAGGAACTAAACACTATTTAGTTCAATTTATTCCTTTCACAAATGAAAAAACCTATACTTAAATCCGAGTCTGTAAAACTATGGCCCATGGGCTGAATCAAGCCAGCTATGTTTTTATAAATAACACTTTTTTGAAACACAGCCTTGTCTACTTATTTGCACATTTTCTAGGACTTTTGTGCTACAGTGGTAATGTTAAGTAGTTTCAATAAAGGCCATATAATCCACAAAGCCTAAAATATTTGTTTACTCTCTGGCCTCTTCAGGAATGTTTGCCAACTGATTTAGATAGCATGTATAATTTGCCCACAATCACACCTTAAATTAGTGGCAAAATTTGTCTAAAATCTATCTTTACTTAGTGATATGCTCTTTCTATTCTACCATATTGCCTCACTGTATCCAATATTCTAGTGCTAAAATTAAAGACCAAATTCAAAAGTGGTAAGAAGGAAGACAATAATTCCAATTAAAATGGAAATTACCCAGTGCCACTATACGTTAAGAGCTACTAGTTCAACTTAACTACTCAGTCTTCTGCATGCCCTCCAGAGAAAATGTCACAGGTCACATACATTTTTACGAGTATTTACGCAATGTCACAAATTTATCAAGCTGTAATTATTTTAGTGGCAATAAATTAAAATAAAATAGCAATAATTAGTAGTCTGTACTAGTGCGGGCGACATCTATACTAGAAAATAATAAAATAACTCTGTAGCTGGAACTCTCATGAAAGTATTTTTGTCTTTTAATATAAACACCAAAACTCATTATTCAATAATATCCAAGTGGCTGAGTACCCTCAAAGAGACAATATACTGAGAAAAATTATTAAAATTCAAAAACTGTAAATTAGAGATTCCCAATATATAGTCCCTGGACCAGGAATGTCAGCATCATCAAGGGAGCTTGTTTAAAATGCAAATTCTGGGGACCTACCTCAGACCTGCTAAATCAGAAATTCTGGGAATGCGATGTAGTATTCTGTGTTTTAACAAGACTTCCAGGTGATTTTTAGTCATGCCTAAAGTTTGAAAAACACTGCTCTATATCAACATAGGTAATAAAGAAACACCCTAAGGTATAAGAAGAAAATAATTAAAACAGGCAAATAAGCATCACTATAGATAACAACTTGCACATCATTTATTTCTAGTCCCTAAGCCATGTTAACACTCTATCTTACAAAAAAGTCACTTCTAGTCAACAACTAATAAGAGTTCTAGAAACTTTGCCAAGTATAATCAGTAAGTTAAGACCAAATATTCATAAAGAACAGAACGATATAAGCGAATTAAAATAGTCTGCCTCCAATTTGACTGCTGAAGCTTTTAAGCTATAACCATCCCTCTTCCCTTATTGCCTTAAACTTGGGCGAATTGATAAGAAAGCCCAGTGCTCCTTCTGTTGGCACTAGTAAGAAATTTAAACCACATAAATCCTGCTAAGACAAACCTTGCCCCACTCCACCTACCTTTACCATCATAAAAACCCCAAGCTAGTCTCTTTTATCTGCTCTTTCAAGCCATTCTGTATCCATTTAAGAGCCACTCTATTCTCTGAAAAAAGTTCATTTCCTGAGTACTAAGCCTTTTCATATCTTCTTGGTGCATGTATGGCATGACCAGTATTGAAATCTGAACCAAATTTTGGATGCGGAGAGTCTATCCTGTTTTTACATGGTAATCACAACACAAATTCAAAATTTTTTTTTCTCGTCTACTAAAAATATATTCCAAAAGAAAACCTGAGAAGTCCTGTTATAAAATGTAAGCTTCCTCTGTTGTAGCTTTCAGGCACGATGTTATATAGATTACTTATGCCTTTATTTTAGCAACATGATCAGAAGCTATACTTTTTCAGCAATAAAATTCTACCACCCCAAGATCATTGTATTAAATATTTGTGCCACAGGGATTGAGATATTGCTACATATACACTATAAAAGAAGAAGTAATTGTTCTGATAATCACGACACTAAGAAACAACCGGGAGAAAAGTAGCTTCAGGGACAATATTCAGTAGCTAATTGTTCAACTGGCTAGTTCACATTGCTTGTAGACACTGAGTCTAGTTATGGGGTAAATCAAAGTGAATAAAACTCAGCTGGAATTTTGACACCAGCAGTGTTTTTCTTTAGTGTTGCTTCCGGGAAAAAAAAAGTTAAAAACAATGCAAAATCTACAAAATGTCAAGGGAAAGGCAAGATAGCAAAATGGAAACTACAGACAACACAAATTATTGTAGAGCAACTCATGCTTTGGATATTTTGGATGAAATTTTTAGCTGTTAATTTTAATTGACCATAAAATCCAAAACTTCAGAAGAGAAATCGAGTAAAAACTGATACTCTGATGAGAATTAGACAATAACTTCAGGCTTTAAATATAATAAGAATTATTTTCCTTACTTCTTTCATTGTTTTTAAAAATACATCTGCTTTGCAATTAATGACTGTATGTTAGATTCAAGGTGAAGTACTTTCATTCTTTCTGATGAGGTAGCTGTTCAAGTTTTGGCCATAAACACCAAATTGTGATTACTAAGCCCCAGGGTGATTGAGTGCTATAAAACATAGCAGAACACAAAGCCCAAACTCTTCAGACAGATAATATATATTTCTATGAACACCCAGCAGCCATGACAGTTGGCCAGCAATTTCATATTTGAACAGCATAACCATTTACCATGGAAGAATTTAATCTAAACATTAAATTATTCTTCTACTCTTTGATTAAATGAAATCACAAAAATACAGTTTAAGATAATTCAACCAAGTGCCTAATAAGATGAATTCACTGTCAATGAGCTACATGTGACAAAATTTAGTTATAAAATTATAATAGCTGAGGCTTATATATTTAAAATCGGCAGAATCACTGGGAATCATTGGTTAATTCAGGCTTGTTTTTAATTATCCAGAAACCTGGGGAAAGGATCAGAGAATGAGATCTGTACTGTGTATGTCACTCATGAAGTTTCTAACAGACAAGCTCTGTGACATTGTGAACACATATAAAACTTAACAGTATTTAAACTGTAATTTGTTCTAAAATATTCCATCAAAAATCAGGTTGTGAAGAATTATTAAACAGAAAATTGAGAAAGTGAAGTTAAAGAGGTCTGAGGTAGGCCAGGTGCGGTGGCTCAAGCCTGTAATCCCAGCACTTTGGGAGGCTGAGGCTCGCGGATCACGAGATCAGGAGATCGAGAACATCCTGGCTAACGCTGTGAAACCCGTCTCTACTAAAAACACAAAAAATTAGCCAGGCATGGTGGCTGGCGCCTGTAGTCCCAGCTACTCGGGAGGCTGAGGCAGGAGAATGGTGTGAACCTGGGAGGCGGAGCTTGCAGTGAGCCAAGATGGTGCCGCTGCACTCCAGCCTGGGCGACAGAGCTAGACTCCATCTCAAAAATAAATAATAATAAAAAAATAAAATAAAAGAAAGTGGTCTGAGTGAAGACAGCACAGTCAAAAACACAGAGGACTTCTTTTTCTTAACAAGAAAAAGAAAACAAGAGAAGCTGCTTCAAAGGACTCAGGATATTGTTTACAAGAATACTAGAGTTTTGCTTTAGAAGGAAGCTCTTAGCAGAATTAAATGAGACCCTTAACAACTGCTTGATGTCTAGTTATAAAAGAAAATACATAGCAGGCCTAATTTAACCAAAATGAAAGAGAAGTAATTTACCTCTCATTTACTTGATAAGCTAACAAAGATATTATGTGAGCATTGCTGTTGTTGCAGTTCAGACAATTATGGCTAGACGAGACCAAAAAATTACCCTATTTCTTAATTCTTTTAAATATAACAATCTATATACAAATGAGTATGTATAGGAATAACTTACTTTGATGTTTTATTCTGCTTTCTATATTGCTTCTGAAGCAATTATTTCTTTGTTTTACCAATTTGTTTACTGGTATCTGACTTTTATGCTGGAGACGTCCCTCAAAATGTCAAGTTCTTCTTTGCCTTTTAATTTATTCTTAAGAAATTAAGGTACTGAGGAAATTACTGGAAGCTTTCTTTGCAGATAATTTCACTGAGAATCACTGGGCAAATAAATTACTATTTCATTGGAGAATCTCTAGGTGTCATTGTTCTTTTATGATAAGTTAATTCAAAGAGGAATCTTTTACTTCTCTTCCAGATGCTGAGTGACAGAATGCCAGTAATCTGGGAGCTAAACTGGGGAAGGTCACTGTGTTAGGCCATTTGCATTGCTATAAAGAAGTACCTGAGACTTGGTAATTTAGAAATAAAAGGAGTGTATTTGGCTTATGATAGAGGCAGCATCTGCCTCTTTTGAGGGCTTCAAGAAGTTTCTATGCATGGCAGAAGGGGAAAGGGAGCCAGTGTGTGCAGATAACATGGTGAAAGAGAAATAAGAGAGGGCAGAGGGTAGTGCCAGACTCTTTTTAACAATCAGATCTTACAGAAACTAACAGAGTGAAAAGGCTCATTACCACCAAAATGGCATCAAGCCGTGCATGAGGGATCTAGCCTGACGACCCAAATAGCTTTCATCAGGCCCCACCTTCAGTTAAGCAGCTCAACTTTGAACAGGAGATTTAGAGAGGACAAGTGTTCAAATTCGGTTAGTCACAGTTTAATTGGGCTCTTTAGAGAATCCCCTTATTAACTGTGCGCTTGTTCCCTCTATTGTGTGGCATTCATGAGTATGGAGCATCCTTTCTTCGATAGCTCCAGGAGGTAAAATCCCCAGGGTCCCCTCCACCTCAGGAAAGAGAGGGCTTTGTGAGGGTATCTGGGGCACCTTACTCCTCCTTATAAAATTTAACCCAGTACTCTAGTGTTAAGTTGCTCTCATCAAGGTACTTAGTGCCTCCAATTCTCTCTATAGCATTAGTTAGCTTGTTTCTTTTTTCCTAAGACTTGCACTCTGCCAATTCTGATTTTATTTATCCATCTATTCTGCATTTTTCGAAAGTTCTCAATTGCTCTCTCTTCCTCCATTTATTTTGTTTTTGTGAGTTTAGACTTTTTAAATTTATCTAGTTACAATGTAGTGGGTTTTAAGAAACAATATAGGTAAAGACACACGTTCAACCTTCCAAGTTAAGTAGAAATTACCACATTCCCTCTATTCCTTAGCTTTTGTCTCCCACCCATTGGTGTCATCCTTCAGTCACTTTGCCAAACTCCCTAAACCCAAACCACTTTCCATCTCTTTTTACTTATTTTATTTCTTTCACCTTCACGTGAAGGTCTTTTTCCCTTTGGAAGGGTATTTCTTCACATACATTATTATTCTGTTCACACTTCAAAGCAAAATCATATCTAATACTTAGTGAAAGTCACTCATCTGCCCATCTTGAACTATTTTCTCTTTCTCCTGTATTTGTATCATCTCCAATTTTGCTTGTTATAAAATCAATATTACTCTGCCTCGACTTAAGCTCCCTTTTCCGCTAGATTTTATTCTGCTTAAAAGTTAAGACTTACTCATCTCAGTCACCTCCATATAGTCTGAACAGCATAACGTCTATAGTACAGTTACTTAAATGCATATTTGTTGAATTAAAACAAATCAAACTCTAACACTTTATGAGAAGATGCTATATTTATTCTGCCCCTTCATTTTTATGTCTTTTTACTTCTTTCTAGGAGCTAAAAGTTTAAACACTGTTATCCAGTATTAGAACTGAGAATCACATATCCATTTCACACTCTCTCTCTTTCTCTCTCTGTCTCTGTGTGCATTTAAATATTTTTTTCAATGGTTTTTGGGGTAGAAGTGATTTTTGTTGTACGGATGAATTATATAGTGGTGAATTATTAGATTTTAGTGCACCCATCACCCAGGTAGTATACATCATACCTAATGTGTAGTTTTTTTTATTCATAGCCTTCTCCTACCCTCCCCCTTCTGAGTCTCTAAGGCCAATCATATCACCTGTACACCTTTGCATACTCATAGCTTAGCTCCCACTTGTGAGAATATATGGTTTTGGGTTTTCCACTCCTGTGTTACTTCACTTAGAATAATGGCCTCCAGCTCCATCCAAACTGCTGCAAAAGACATTATTTCATTCCTTTTAATGGCTGAGTAGTATTCCACTGTGTGTGTGTGTGTATGTATATATGTATATATATCACATTTTTATTATTCACTCATTAGTCAATGGGCACTTAAGTTGGTTCAACATCTTTTCACTGTGAATTGTACTGCCATAAACATATGTGTGTCAATGTCTTTTTCACATAATGACATTTTTCTTTGGGTAGATACCCAGTAGTGGGATTGATGGATCAAATGATAGATCTCTTTTTAGCTTTTTAAGGAATCGCCATACTGTTTACCATAGAGGCTGTACTAATTTACATTAATTTACATTCCCACAAGCAGTGTATAACCATTACCTTTTCCCCACATCCATGTCAACATCTATCATGTTTTGACTTAATAATGACCATTCTTGTAGGAATAAGATATTATTTCATTGTGGTTTTAATTTGTACTTCTCTGTTGATTACTGATATTGAGCATTTTTTCATGTTTGTTTGCCATTTGTTTATCAACCTTTAAGAACTGTCTATTCATGTCCTTTCTCCACTTTTTAAAGGGATTTTTTCTTGCTGATTTGTTTGAATCCCTTGTATATTCTGGACACTAGTCCTTTGTCAGATGCATAGTTTGCAAATATTTTCTCCCGTTCTGTGGATGGTCTGTTTACTCTGCTGATTATTTCTTTTGCTGTGCAGAGCATTTTAGCTTAATTAGGTCCCATTTATTTATTTTTGTTTTTATTGCATTTGCTTGGGGGTCTTAGTATACAGTGAGAAATAGGGATTCCGTTTCATCCTTCTACATGTGGCTTGACAGTTTTCCCAGCACCATTAAATAGGGTGTTCATTTCCAATATGCGTTTTGTATGCTTTGTTGAAGATCAGTTGGTTATACATATGTGGCTTTATTTCTGGGTTCTTTATTCTGTTGCACTGGTCTATGTGCCTACTTTTATACCAGTGCCATGCTCTTTTGGTAACTATAGCCTTGTAATATAATTTGAAGTCAGGTAATGTGATATCTACAGATTTGTTCTTTTTGCTTAGAATTGCTTGGGCTATTCATGCTCTTTTTTGGTTCCATACGAATTTTAGGATTTTTTTTCTAATTCTGTTAAAAAGTGATGGTATTTTGATGGGAATTGCATTGAATCTATAGATTGCTTTTGGCAGTATGGTCATTTTCACAATATTGGTTCTTCCAATCCATGAGCATGGAATGTATTTCCATTTGTTTGTTTCATCTATGATTTCTTTCAGCAGTGTTGTGTAGTTCTCCTTGTAGAGATCTTTCACCTCCTTGGTTAAATACATTCCTAGGTAATTAAGCTTTTACTAATAAACAAAAGTAACCTAACTTGTGCATTGCACTCTTTGGAGTTGAGAAAGCCACATAATTAGTGTAGTTTTAAAGCTGGCTTTAACTGACAGCATAATTGGGTAAAAAAGACTTAAACACATGAAACAATTTATAATTCAAGGCAGTATAAAATAAAGAATTAGATTGTGGGTTCTGTGATGGCCCAGGTAAACAGTGAAAATCATATGGGTATAATCCTTTTTGCAGAATGGGTAAGAATTTAAAGGAAATAGAAGAAAAAAGGGAAAATGTAAGTGAAAACAAAGTATTTGAAAACCTAGAAAAACTCTGGGACTTTATAGAGAGATTAGTCTGACTTAAGTTAACAGTAGGCCAGTTTTGGAGAGTTGTGGAGAAATGTGAACCTGCTAAGAATATAAATATGAATAGCTTGAAAACAGAGGCATCATAAAAAAGGAGACAGGGAGCTTCTAATCAGGCAAGTATGACATTGAAATTAGAAAATTTACATCAAGGCTCCTAAATAATGGCTATGATGGGGGGATGGTAACTGGAAACCAGAATCAGTCCAGAAATTCCAGATTATAGATTCTTAATCCCAAAAAGACAATATTGATGGGACAATCAAGAGCAGGAATGAGAGGGAAAGTCTTCTAGGTAGTGTTCAGTTTATCTCTGGTTTTCAATTGCTTTTTTCAACTCGTTTTGCTGTTGTTGCTGTCGTTAAGGGGCTGTATGCTCAAGTTGCTTGCTGAAGTTGTGATGAGGTTCTTTCTACAGGATGTGCTCAACAAGGTAAGTTTAAGGATGGTTAAAGGAACATAACTCTCAAGTGATAAAGTACTAAGTGCTAATTATAAAGGAAAAGAGGAGATGGCTTCTCAGGTGAGAACACACTTCCAGTGTTAGATGAAGTACTAGTTAAGAGAAAAGATGGGATAATCTCATGTGCTTAAATTATATTTTTTAAAAAATTTACTTTCTTTTTGCCCTTTTTTAATATTTTTAATTTCCAAATTAAATGGTATATATTTAATGTGAAATTTTATCAAATTTAGGCTATTAGGAATCCAGAGATACAGGTCTTAATCAATCTTCATATCTTATTAACAAGAGTAATTTTTTTTCCTTAACATACATTGCCTTATAAATGGGTGATTAGCCCATGGGAAGAAGCCAGGTAGGTGCTGACTATGGCATATGTCTCTCATATGCTTGCTGCTTCTTGAAATTCTAGGAGCTCAGATATTTTCCCAGTTTTAAGGCATTACCTTTTGTTTCAGTGAAGATGGTCTGGGAGATGAAGTACATTTCAATGTGACTTTTACTGGAAATGTCTAAGGGTAGGGCTTTTTGGAGTGCAAGTTTTGATAGGAGAATGATGATGAAAGAAAACAAAAGTGGCTGGGGGCTTGGGAGTTGGAAAATGCATTTAAAGGAGGGAAAAACACTACATTAAGTAGAATGACAGCAATATTTCTGCCAGAGACCAACTTTCTTCAATTTGCAATTCCATATAGGTTCAGTCAGAGGTAAATTACAAACCCAGCTATTAGCCTAGGATGATTGGTAGCATTTTTATAAGGACATATCTTGAAACAGAAAATTCACAACTATTATTTTTATCATTTTTTTTCTTTCTTATCACTCTTGACTTCAATTTGATAATAGTCATGTAAGCATTCCAGGAGCTACTGGGCTAAAGTACCTCCTGATAACATCCCCACTGTCTCAGGGATTAGTGGTCATGGGTGACCCGTTAAGCATGAGACATTGTGTCAATTCCAAAGTTCAAGTAGAACTTCACCTCTAAATCTATTTTAGATAATTCTTTTGATAGTTGGAATATAATATATCTTGAGATCATTGCTTTTAATTAATGATTACCCCCTCTGCCTTTATCTTAATTCCCTTTATCTTCCTCAGTGAAAGAGTCACACTGTGGCAATGAGGGTTGTTGGGCTGGAGGTCAGAATCAAGTGAAACTTATTTCACCTTTAGTTTGAAATTACATTTCTTTAAATATTGCTTCAGGAGAAAATCAATGGGTATAAACAGAAAATGCTCAAGCATGGGAAAAATAGACTTCAAGGTGAAATCTTTAAAATATACGGCTCAGGAAGAAAAAGCATCCAAAAGGCATATATTTCCGCTTCTGGGGAGTGAAAAAGATGAGCCATAAAGTGTAATCGTTTTATATTAACAACTTCCATCTTCTCACATCCATAATTGCTTTAGCTAATGCAAAAGTGAAGATCTTAATATTATCCGACATTTGTTTGGGTGAATGGGAAAATGTAATCTAACAAAAGAGTAACACAGGATGCAATAAAGTACTACTTTAGAAACAGCAGCAAGAGTTATATATTCCAACGGTGCTGGGTCCCATGATCCTTAATTTGCATATAAATAATTAATATGCATACCCCAATAATGCCAGCTTCTGTGTACTACATCTAGTATGAATTATGCAGAAATGCTTCAAAAATGCCTTTAATAGTCAAGGGAATTGCTACCCTCCAAGATATGTAGGAAATAAAATCATTTGTTTGAAAAATAAAATGAAAACAGATCTGATTAAAAAACATCAGGGAAGGCAAGTTTCTTGATCAACTATCTTGTTTTTTTGTTTGTTTGTTTGTTTGTTTTTGAGACGGAGTCTTGCTCTGTCGCCCAGGCTGGAGTGCAGTGGCGCGATCTCAGCTCACTGCAAGCTCCACCTCCCAGGTTCACACCATTCTCCTGCCTCAGCCTCCCGAGTAGCTGGGACTACAGTCACCTGCCATCATGCCCGGCTAATTTTTTGTTTTTTGTATTTTTAGTAGAGACGGGGTTTCACCATGTCAGCCAGGATGGTCTTGATCTCCTTTCTTCATGATCCATGAGCCTCAGCCCCCCCAAGTGCTGGGATTACAGGTGTGAGCCACTGCGCCCAGCCCAACTATCTTGTGTTTTATGTGTGTTTTATCTTTTAGGATTTGTACTAGCCTTCAGGAATATGAAAGTGCATATGAGTCCTTATAAAAAGAACATAGTGAAATCACACAAATAACAAAACTGCTGAACAATTAGGAAGTAGTAAAGGGCAAGCCCTGAGAGTTAGACAGCTCCCTAGAGGGGACACTTGAAGAAAGAGTTGAGTACACCAAGGGAGAGATATATGTATTTTTTTAATGTTGTATGTCAAAGCACAGAAAGAGAGATTCAATATGTATTTGGAAGATTTGTTGGTTAAGAGAATCTATGTAGGTTATGCTTATGATCATAAAAATGTCAATATATGACAATACTAGGGTTACTCCCATGGCTAAGCCAACATGTCAGAAAGTTTTCACCTAATTTTGGCAATAATTGCTCTGATAATCAACTTGGCCCAGAACTGAGAAAGACGCCTTCAAGTGCTAATCGAGGTTCAATGAAATCATTTCACTGGTGGAGTTTCATGGGACCAATGTCAATGGCCCCCATGAACTGCTTATTGCACTGAAGTTTTGAAGACATAAGACTCCTTGAATTACCTCAGTTTTGTTCTCTCATACTTTTGCATTCCAGTAGGTGGGTTTGATGAAACCCAGCCCTGCTGGTCTTTAAGAAAATTCAGGAAGATAGTCAATTAACAACATACATTCTTGCTGGAACATAAAACTAGTTAAATTAAGCTGCAGATAATTTAGAAGAGTCTAGGCAATATAGCTTAGTTAATTGAGGGGGCTCTAAAGACAGATTGCCTGGATTTAAATTCTGAAACCAGAATTTACTAAATGATGACTTTGAGCAACTTGCTTAAACTTCATTTACCTTAGTTTCCTCATCTATAAAATAGTTATGATAATACTACCTAGAGCCTTCATAAAGTCATTGTAAGGATTGAAGGAGTAAATACATGTAAGCCACTTAGAATAGAACCAGCAAATAATAATAGCGCTATAAATCTTAGCTAAAATTATTGTATCATAAAGATTCAGAGTTTGAGCTCTGGAGTCATACTGCTACTTTGATTTCATTTCTTACTGAGAAATGAAAGTTCTAACTCAGCTCCTATTGCAGTAGCACCTACTGCAAAGGTCATTATGTATAACGATTAGCAAAATGCTCAGTTCTCAATGTGTCAGCAGTTAAAAAAGCCATCACTGTTATTCTTGATATTTTATAAGATTTTCAAACACTATTATAAAATCAGATGCTTTAGTTTACGGACATAATAGTTACAAAACGTTATTCAGAGAAATAGTGAATATCTTATACATTTTTACCTAATGCCTGAAATGGCCTCTCAGCCTGCAGACTTTGAAGTTTTTCAGAAGCCAGGGAGAGGGGACAGAGGAGAAGCTACTTTATTACACTGAGTGATAAATTATACTCATTTTTAGAATGCAGAACTAAATTTTCATAGTATAAAAAAATGTCTAGCCAGAAGCTTTGTCTGCATGACCATACAACTAGGAAAATATATATTTATTAATAAAGTATATATAAATATGAAGAGACAGTTATTGTCCTTAGAGTAACTGTGTGTTTGTTTCAATGAAAGCCAACATTTGCTGTAAATAATGTACCTTGACAGACATACAAAACAATGTGACATTTCCTTTTTTATTGTATTAAGGATCAAGCTTAGTTGATCCATACCAATTATGCCTGGATATAGCTTGCCAAAAATAGATCGATTTTAACATATGGAGACAAAAATCAAATTATAAATGTGTTCTTCCAAGTTTTATCTAGTGAATCAAGTGAATCTAGTAATAAATGAGGTACAAGTAAGTGATTCGTACAACCAAAATCGATTCCACTATGTTCTGACATGTAAAAATTTCATTAAAATTAGGAAGTGCTGTTTTTTTAAAAAAAAAAATTGTTTATTTTTATGAATTTAGGGGTACCAGTGCAGTGATGTTACGTAGACACGTTGCACAGTGGTGTAATCTGGGCTTTTAGTGTACCTATCACATAAATTGTGTACATTGTACCTAAAAGACAGTATTTCATCCCTCTTCTGACTCCCTTCTTCTTACCAGTTGGAATCTCCAGTGTCTTTTATTTCACTCTATGTCTGTGTGTACCCATTGTTTAGCTCCCATTTATCAAGTGAGAACATGTAGTTTTAAACTTTCTGTTCCTGAGTTATTTCACTAAGAATAATAGCCTCTAGTTCCATCCATGTTGCTGCAAAAGACATGAATTCAGGCTTTTTCACGTCTGAGTAGCATGCCATGATGTATATAGACCAAATTTTATTTAACTTTTTGGTTCAGGGGTATATACATGTGCAGGTTTATTATATAGATATATTGTGTGTCATGGGGCTTTGGCATACAGATTATTTCATCACCTGGGTAATAAGCACAGTACCTGATAGGTAGATGGATGATCCTTTCCCTCCTCCAAACCTTCACACTCTATCCACAAATAGGCTTCAGTGTCTGTTGCTCCCTTCTTTGTGTCCATGTGTTCTCAATGTTTAGCTTCCACTTACGAGTGAGAACATACAGTATTTGGTTTTCTGTTCCTGTGTTACTTAGGATAGTGGCCTCCAGCTTCATCCATGTTGCTGCAAAGGACATGATCTTATTATTTTTTATGGCTGCATAGTATTCCATGGTTTATAGGTACCAAGTTTTCTTTATTCAGCTTATCATTGATGGGCATTTAGGTTGATTTCATGTCCTTGCTACTGTGAACAGTGCTGCAATGAACATACATGTGTATGTGTCTTTATGATAGAATGATTTATATTCCTTTGGGTATATCCCCAATAATGAGATTCCTGGGTTGAATGGTAGTTCTGTTTTTAGTTCTTTGAGAAATTGCTGCACTGCTTTCTACAATGGTTGAACTGATTTATAATCCTAACAACAGTATACAAATGTTCCCTTTTCTCCACAACCTCACCAACATCTGTTGTTTTTTTAGTTTTTAATAATAGCCATTCTGACTGCTGTGAGATGGTATCTCATTGTGATTTTCATTTTCATTTCTCTAATAATCAGTGATATTGAGCTTTTTTTCATATGCTTGTTGGCCACATATTTGTCTTCTTTTGAAAAGTGTCTGTTCATGTCCTTTGCCCACTTTTTAATTAGGTTTTTTTTTCTTGTAAATCTGTTTAAGTTCCTTACAGATGCTAGATATTAGACCTTTCACAGTTGTATAGCACAAAAATTTTCTGATTTTGTAGGATGCCTGTTTACTTTGTTGCTAGTCTGCTGTGCAGAAGCTCTTTAGTCTAATTAGATCCCATTCATCAATTTTTGCTTCCATTGCAATTGCTTTTGGCATCTTCATCATAAAATCTTCGCCTGTTCCTATGTCAAGAATGGTATCACCTGGGTTGTTTTCCAGGGTTTTATAGTTCTGAGTTTTTGTTTAAGTCTCTAATTCATCTTGAGTTGGTTTGTGTGGTGTAAGGAAGGGGTTCAGCTTCAATATTCTACATTTAGCCAGCCAGTCATCTCAGCACTATTTATTGACTAAGGAGTCCTTTTTCTACTACTTGTTTTCATCAACTTTGTCAAAAATTAGATGGCTGTAGGTGTGCAGCTTTATTTCTGGGATCTCTACTTTGTTCCATTGGTGTATGTGACTGTTTTTGTACCAATACCATGCTGTTTTGGTTACTGTAGACTTGTAGTATAGTTTGAAGTAGGGTAATGTGATGCCTCCAGCTTTGTTCTTTTTGCTTGGGATTGCCTTGGCTATTCAGACTCTTTTTTTCGTTCCTTATGAATTTTAAAATAGTTTTTTCTAATGTGGTAAAGAATGTCATTAGTACCTTGATAGGAATAGCATTAAATCTGCAAATGGTTTTGGGTAGTATGATCATTCTAATAATATTGATTATTCCTATCCATGAACATGGAGTGTTTTTTCATTTTTCTGTATCCTCTCTGATTTCTTTGAGCAGTGTTTTGTAATTCTCATAGTAGAGATAGTTCACCTCCTTACTTATCTGTATTCCTAGTTATTTCATTTATTCTATGGCTACTGTAAATGGGATTGTATTCTTGAGTCAGCATTCAGCTTGGACATTGTTGGTGTATAGAAATGCTACTGGTGTTGTACATTGATTTTGTAATCTGAAACTTTGCCCGACATGTTTTGACATGTTTATCATACCTAGGAACCTTTGGGGAGAGACTAGGGTTTTCCAGGTAAGAATCATATTGTCTTGAGGAGAAATAGTTTGACTTCCTCTCTTTCTATTTGAATGTCTTTTCTTCCTTTCTCTTGTCTGATTTCTCTGGCTAGGACTTCCAAAACTATGTTGAATAAAGTGTTGAAAAAGGGCATCCTTGTCTTGTTCTTATTCTCAAGAGGAGTGCTTCCAGCTTTCACCCTTTCAGTATGATGTTGGCTGTGGGTCTGTCATAGATGTCTCTCATTATTTTGAGTTATGTTACCTCAACGCCTAGTTTGTTGAGGGTTTTTAACATAATAGAATGCTGAATTTGATCAGAAGGTTTTTCTGCATCTACTAAGATGAACATGTGGTTTTTGGTTCTAGTTCGGTTTATGTGGTGAATCACATTTATTGATTTGCGTATGTTGAACCAATCTTGCATCTCAGGATTAAAGTCAACTTGATTGTGGTGTTTTAGCTTTTTCAAATGCTGCTGGATTTGGTTTGCTAGTATTTTGTTGAGGATTTTCCCATCAATGATCATCAAGGATATTGGCTTTAAGTTTTCCTTTTTTATTGTGTCTCTTCCAGCTTTTGGTATCACGATAATGCTGGCCTCATAGAATGAGTTAGGGAGGAGTCCCTCCTCCTCAATGTTCTGAAATACTTTCAGTAGGAATGGTAGCAGATCTTCTTTGTAATTCTAGTAGGATTTGGTCATGAATCTATCTGCTTCTTGGATTTTTCTGCTTCATAGGCATTTTATTAATGATTTAACTTCGGAACTCATTATTTGTCTGTTCAGGGATTCAATTTCTTCCTGGTTCAATCTTGAAGGTTGTTATGTTTCCAGGAATTTATTTAATTCTTGTAGCTTTTCTAGTTTGTGTGCATAGTGGTGTCTGTGGTAGCCTTTGAGTTTCTGTAATTCCCTTACTCATTTTTGATTGTGTTCATTTGGATATTCTCTCTTTTTTGCTTTATTAGTCTAGCTGTCTACCAATCTTACTTATTCTTTCAAATAACCAACTCCTGGATACTTTGGTCTTTCGTATGGTTTTTCGCATTTCAATTTTCTTCAGTTCAGCTCTGATTTTGGTTATTTCTTCCTCTACCTTTGGGGTTGGTTTTCTCTTTGTTTTCTAGTTCTTCTAAGTGTGATTTTAGATTATTAATTTGAGATCTTTTTTTCATTTTTAATGTGGTATTTAATGCTATAAACTTTCTTAACACTGCTTTAACTGTGTCCCAGAGATTCTTCTATGTTGTATCTTCATCTTCATTCATTAAAAAAAAAAAAATTAATTTCTGCTTTAATTTCATTGTTTACCTAATAGTCATTCAGGAGCATGTTGTTTAATTTCCATGTGATTGTATAGTTTTGAGCATTTTCTTAGTATAGATTTCTATTTTTATTGTGCTGTGATCTGACAGTGTGTTTGGTATAATCTTGTTTTTTTCCAATTTGCTGAGGATGGTTTTAGGTCTAATCGTCTGGTCAATTTTAGAGTATGTATTATGTGCAGATGAGACAAATGTATACTCTGCTGTTTCGTGGTAGAGAGTTCAGTAGATACCTGTTAGGCCCGTTTAGTCAAGCATCAAGTTTAAGTCCTATTTATCTCTGTTAGTTTTCTGCCTCAATAATATGTATAGTACTGTCAGTGGAGTGTTGAAGTCTCCCACTATTATTGTATGGTTATCTAAGTCTCTTCGGAGATCTCTAAAAACTTGCTCTACAAATCTGGATGCTCCCGTGTTGGGTGCATATATATTTAAGATAGTTAGGTCTTCTTGTTCAATGGATCCCTTTACCATTATGTAATGCCCTTTTTGTCTTTTTAAAATCTTTGGGCTAAAGTGTATTGTTTTCTGACATTAGAGTAGCAACGCTGGCATTTTTCTTTTCTTTTCATCATGTATATTCAGCGAGAAGGTCACACTGCACAATGAGAAACAGGCGGAGGATACGGCGGCCTTCAAGGAGGCCATGAAAGGTCTGAGCCTGATGGGGCCCCACGGCTCCAGCTCCAGAAATCCCAGTACCTGCAACTGGGCCCAAGCGCGGCCAGTACTATGCCGGGTCCCTGCTCAACGTGAACCAGATCGGGAGTGGCACCATGGACCTGCCCTTCCAGACCCCCTCCCAATCCTTGGGCCTGGACACCAGCCTGACTACCAGGCACCATGGGCTGGTGAACAGGGTGTACCGGGAGCGCGGCCGACTAGGCTCCCCGCACTGCCTGCACCTGTAAAGGGACAAACACGGACAGCAGGCCAACAGCTGCCCATATGGCACCATGTACCTCTCGCCACCCACGGACACCAGCTGGAGAAGGACCAATTCTGACTCGCCCTGCACCAGAGCGCAATGACGCCCATGCAGCCAGAATCCTTTACTAGTGGGTCCCAGGACGTGCACCAGAAAAAAATCTTACTGTTAACAGTCCCAGGAATGGAAAAGACCACATCAGACGCAGACAAAAACCTTTCTAAGCAAGCGTGGGAAACCAAGAAGACGGGATCCAGGACCAAGTCGTGCGCGGAATCAACATCTTCCCGTCCGCCAACCAGGAAAACACTACAGCCCTGATCTCCGCCACTCATAATACTGGGGGCTCCCTGCACCGGCTGACCAACATCCACTTCCCCTCCCCGCTCGACTCCGAGGAGCCCACCTTCCCCGCACTGAGTAGCTCCAGCAGAACCGACAACCTCTCAGCCAACCTGATGCACCTGGGAATCAGCGGCGCCGGCCAGGGGATGAGCACACTTGGCTCCCCTCCGCAACACCGTCCAGCCAGCATCAGCCCCCTGTCCCTGAGCACAGAGATGAGGCATCAGCAGTCATCGCCCACCCTTTCCCCGCTGTCATACATCACTCAGACCGTGGCCTTGAATGCCCTGTCTCTGGAGCAGCAGCTACCCTACGCCTTCTTCACCCAGACGGACTCCCAGCAGCCGCTGCCGCAGCCCCAGCCTCCGCCACCCCCTCAGCCTGGGTCTCAGCAGCCGCCAACCCCTCCGCCCCCACAGGCGCCCGTCCGCCTGCCCCCCAGCCCCCCCCGGCAGCCCCCTGTTGCCCAGCACCAACCTGACTCGTGGGCCACAGCCGCCCCCGCTCGCGGTCACGGTACCGTCCTCTCTCTTCCAGTCTCGGAGAATCCCGGCCAGCCGTAGATGGGGATCGATATCGCCTCGGCGCCGCCTCTGCAGCAGTAGCGGCACTAGCCCAGGCTCCTCGGCCAACCAGTCTCCCACCTCGCCAGTCTCCAATCAAGGCTTCTCCCCAGGGAGCTCCCCGCAACACACTTCCACCCTGGGCAGCGTGTTTGGGGACGAGTACTATGAGCAGCAGATGGCGGTCAGGCAGGCCAATGTTCTTTCCCATCAGCTGGAGCAGTTCAATATGATGGAGAACGCCATCAGCTCCCCCTACAGCACAGGCTCCACGCTCAACTACTCGCAGGCGGTCATGATAGGCCTCACCAACAGCCACGGGAGCCTGCTGAACTCGCAGCAGCTGGGCTACGCCAGCCACAGTGGCATCCCCAACATCATCCTCATAGTGACAGGACAGTCTCCCCCGGCCCCCCAGCCTCTTTAAAGAACTGACCAGCTCTCTGGTCAGGGTCGGCGACCTCAGCTTCGACTCCGACAGCCAGTTTCCCCTGGATGAACTCAAGATCGACCACCTGACCCTGGACGGACTGCACATGCTCAATGACCCCGACGTGGTTCTGGCAGACCCAGACACCAAGAACACCTTCCGGATGGACCGCCTGTGAGCGGGCAGGCCGGCACCCTGCCGCTCAGCCATCCCGACAGCGCCTCCCCAGCCCAGGGACAGCCACGCTCGGTCCCTCGCCAATAGCCGAGCTTGTGATTCTGAGCTTGCAATGCCGCCAAGCGCCCACGGCCCGCCCCCAGTTGTCCACCTCCCGCGAAGCCCAATCGCTAGGCCGCGAGCCGGGCGTCCACCCACTTGCCCGCCCAGGCTGGGCTGGGATCGGAGGCTGTGAGGCCCCCGTCCCCGCAGACCCGCACCGACTCCCTAGCCCGCAGACCCCCCGAGGCCTAAGCCCTCCGCTGTAAGATGCGGGAAGTATCAGCTCCAAGCCCGGCTAGGAGGCTCAGGGGAGGGGCGCGCATGGTCCGCCACCGTGCATTTTCCGACTGTTTGTCCAGCTCTTACTGCCTTCCTCGGTTCCTGGTCCCCCAACCCATCTGCCACCCCCAGCCCGTGGTCAGGTAGAGATTGAGCCCCAAGCCACCCCAGGGAGAAGGCATCAGAGCGCGGGGCAGACGCAAAGTGAAATAAACACAATTTTGACGGCAAAATTATATATATATACATATATATGTATATATGTGTGTGTGTGTGTGTATATACATATATATATGTATGTTGAATATATATATATATTCAACATATATATGTTGAATATACACCCCCTATCTCTTCTGGCTTGTAGGGTTTGTGCTGAAAGTTCCACTGTTAGCCTGATGAGTTTCCCTTTGTAGGTGACCTGCCCCTTCTCTCTAACTGGCTTCAATTTTTTTTTTCCTTCATGTCTGTCTTGGAAATCTAATCATCGTGTGCCTTGGGAATGGTCATCTTGTATAGTATTTTGCAGGAGTTCTCTGCATTTTTTAATTTAAAGTTGGCCTCGCTAGTGAGGTTGAGGAAAATTTTCATAGATAATATCCTCAAATATGTTTTCCAAGTTGCTTCTTTTTTCTCCCTCTCTTTCAAGGATGCTAATGTTGTAGAGTTGTAGATTTGGTCTCTTTACACAATCCTATATTTCCTAGAATTTTTGTTCATTCTTTTTCTTCATTTTCATCTGCTGAGTTAGCCTAGAGAACTAGTCTTTGAGCTCTGAGATTCTTTCCTCAACTTGATCTATTCTACTGATTTCGTTTTGTTTTGTTTTTGAGATGGAGTCTCACTCTGTTGCCAAGCTGGAGTGCAGTGGCGCGATCTCAGTTCACTGCAACCTGCGCCTCCTGGGTCCAAGCGATTCTCCTGCCTCAGCCTCCCGATTAGCTGGGATTACAGGCACGCACCATCACGCCCGGCTAATTTTTGTATTTTTTGTACAGACTGGGTTTCACTATGTTCGTCAGGATGATCTCGATCCCTTGACCTCGTGATCCACCAGCCTTGACCTCCCAAAGCGCTGGGATTACAGGCGTGAGCCACTGCACCTGGCCTATTCTACTGTTAATATTTGTGATTATATTATAAAATTATTGCAGGGTATTTTTCAGCTCTATCAGATCAGTTTGCCTCTTGCTTACAATGGCAATTTTGTCTTTCAGGTCCTGTATTATTTTACTGTAATTCTGGATTCCTTGGATTAAATTTTGACTTTCTACTGAATCTCAATGATCTTTGTCCTTATCAATATTCTGAATTCTATGTCTGTCATTTCAACCTGCTTAAGATCCTTACTGGAGAACTAGCGTGGTCATTTGGAGGATAAAAGACACTCTGGCTTTTTGAGTTTCCAGAGTTCTTGCACTGGTTCTTTCTCATCTGTGTGAGCTAATGTTCTTTTAAGTGTATTGCAATTTGAGTACAATCAGTTGCTTCCTTTTCTGGATGTTTTCAGAGGGCTGAGGCTTTGTGCAGGGCCTATATTTGTAGCTGAATTGTTTCACAGAGGCATATATTTGCAAAGACTTTACCAAATTTTTTTCAATTATTCATTAATGGACACAAGTTGATTCTATAATTTTTCTATTGTACATAGTGCTGCTATGAACAAATGACTGCAACTGTCTTTTTTACATGATGATTTATTTCTCTTTGGGTAGATTCCAATAGTGGGGTTGCTGGATCAAAGATTAGTTCTATTTTTACTTCTTTGAGAAATCTCCATACTGTTTTCCAAAGCGGTGGTACCCATTTACGTTCCCATCAACAGTGTATAAGCTTTCCCTTTTCTCCACATCCTTGCCAGCATCTGCTGTTTCTTCACTTTTTAGTAATAGTCATTCTAGTTAAGATGGTATCTCACTGTGGTTCTAAAATCCGTTTCTCTTATGATTAGCAATGCTGAGCATTTTTCGTATGTGTATTGGCTGCTTTTATGTCATCTTTTGAACAATATCTGTTTATGTCCTTTGCCTACTTTTTGATGGTTTTTTTTTTTCTCGTTTGTTGAGTTCCTTGTAGATTCTGGGAATTAGTACTTTCTCAGATGCATAGTTTGCAAGTATTTTCTCCCATTCTGTAGATAGTCTGTTTATTCAGTTGATTACTTCTTTTATAATTTTCTGCTGTGCAGAAGATTTTTACTTTGAGTCCCATTTGCCTATTTTTGTTTCTGTTGCATTTTCTTTTGAAAATTCAGTCCTAAATTATTTGCCTAGAACAATGGGCAAAAGATCTTCTTGGGTTTTTATAACTTCAAGTCTAACATTTAATCCGTATGAGTTAATTTTTGAATATGGTGAGAGATACAGGTCTAGTTTTATTTACCTGCATATGGCTCAGTAGTTATCCCAGCCCCACTTACTGAATTGGGTTTCCTTTCCCCAGTATATATTTTTTGCTGGCTTTGTAAAAGATCATTTGGTTTTAGATATGTGGCTTTATTTCTGGGTTCTCTACTCCATTCCATTTATCTGTGTGTCTATTTTTATACTAGTATCATGGTGTTTTGGTTACTATAGCTTTGTAGTATAATTTGATGTCAGGTAATGTGATACCTGTAGCTTTATTCTTTTTGCTTAGGATAGCTATGGCTGTTTGGACCCTTTTTAATTTTGATGTAAATTTATTTTTTTATCTATTTATCAAAGAATGATAGTAGTTTGACAGAAATTGTATTGAATCTATTGATTGCTTTGAGCAGTATGGTCACTTTAATGATACTGATTCTTCCAATCCATGAGCATCACGGTTTTTCCATTTGTGTCATCTATCGTTTCTTTTATCAGTGTTTTATAGTTCTCCTTGTAGAGATCTTTCACCTCCCTAGTTAAATGCACTCCTACTCATTTTGTATTTGTTTTGTGTAGCTATTGTAAATGGGATAGAGTTCTTGATTTGGTTCCCAGCTTGATGATTATTGGCATATAGAAACACAACTGATTTTTGTAAGTTGATTTTGTAGCCTGATTCTTTACTGAAGTCACTTATAAAATCTAGGAAGCATTTGGAGGAGTCTTTAGGGTTTCTAGGTATAAAATCGTATCATCAGTGAACAGAGATAATTTGACTTCCTCTTTGCCTATTTAAATGTCTTTTATTTCTTTCTTTTGTCTGATTACTCTGACTAGGACTTCAAGTACTATGTTGAATAAGAGTGAAGAGAGTGGACATCCTTGTCCTTTTCTCAGTTCTTAAGACGAATGCTTTTAACTTTTCCCATTCCAGTATCATGTTGTCTATGGGTTTGTCATATATGGCTTTTATTATTTTGAGTTATGTTCTTTCTGTGCCTAGCATAGCAAAGGTTTTTCATCAGGAAGTGATGCTGAATTTTATCAAATGCTTTTTTTATATCTATTTATATAATCATATGCTTTTGTTTTTAATTATGTTTATGTGGTGAATCATATTTATTAATATGCATATGTAAAACCAAACTTTCATCCCTATGATAAAACCCACTTAGTAACAGTGTATTATCTTTTTGATGTGTTGTTGGTTTCGGTTTACTAGTATTTTGTTGAGGATTTTCGCATCTTTGTTCACCAAAGATATTGGTCTGTAGTTTTCCCTTTTTTGTAGTGTCTTTGCCTGGCATTAGTATCAAGGCAATGCTGGCTTTATAAAATGAGTTAGGGAAGATTTCCTGTCCTCAATTTTTGGGAACAGTTTTAGCAAGTTTAGTATCAGTACTTCATTGTGTATCTGGTAGAATTTGTCTCTGAAACTACCTGGTCCTAGGCTTTTTTTATTATTAAGATTTTTTTATTAGCAATTTACTTTCACTACTCATTATTGGTCTGTTTAGGATGTCTACGTCTCCCTGATTCAATCTTGGAAGGTTGTATGTTTCCAGGAATTTATCCATTTTCTCTAGACTTTCTAGTTTGTGTACATAGAGATGCTCATAGTAGTCTCTGATCTTTTATATTTTTGTTGTATCAGTTGTAATGACATCTTTATCATTTCTGATTGTGCTTATTTGAATCTTCTCTCTTTATTTCTTGGTTAATCTAGCTAGTGGTCTATCAGTTTTATCTTTTCAAAGAACATATTTTTCATTTCATTGATTTTTTTTTTTTTTGGTCTCCATTTCGTTTAGTTCAGCTCTGATCTTTGTTATTTCATTTCTTCTGCTAGCTTTGAATATGGTTTGTTCTTGTTTACTTCATTAACATGCAACATTAGGTTGTTAATTTGAGTTATTTCTATATTTTTGATGTAGACATTTAAGGGTATAAATTTCCCTCTTAGGACTGCTTTAGCTGTATCCCAGAAGTTTTTGAATATCGTGTCTGTATTTTCATTTGTTTCCAAAAACATTTTTGTGTCCACTTCAATGTCATCATTGACTCAACAATTATTCAGGAGCAGACTATTTAATTTTCATGTATTCGTATGGTTTTCAGTGTTCCTCTTGGTGTTGACTTCTAGTTTTATTCCATTGTGGTAAGATAATGTACTTGATATAATTTCTATTTTTTTCAAATTTATCAAGACTTGCCTTGTGGCATAGTATATGGTCAATTTTTGAGAATGTCCTATGCACAGACAAGAAGAATGTATATTCTCAGGTTGTTGGGTAGAATATTCTGTAAATGTCTTTTAGGTTCATTTGTTCTAGAGTCCATTATAAATCCAGAGTTTCTTTGTTACTTTTCTACATGGATAATCTGTCTAATGTTGTCAGTGGAATATTCAAATCCTCCACTATTATTGTGTTAGTGTCTATCACTTTTCTTAAGTCTAGTAGTATTTGGTTTATGAATATGAATGCATATATATTTAGAATTGTTATATATTCTTATTGAATTGATCCCTTTATCATTATATGATTACCTTCTTCATCTTTTTTTTTTACTGTTGTTAATTTAAAGTCTATTTTATCTAAGTATAGTTACTCCTGTCACTTAGGGTTTCTCTTTGCATGAAATATATTTTTGCACCCTTTTACTTTGAGTCTGTAAATATCTTAGGTGGGTTTTTTTTAATGCAACATAGGATTGGGTATTGACCTTTATCCATTCTATACATCCAGCATATATCTTTTAAGTGAAGCATGTAGTCAATTTATGTTTAAGGTTACTATTGATATGTGACCTTTTGTCACACAATGTTAATGTTCACACTGTTCATTTTTCATAATGTTAATTTTTTATCTAATTACTTTTCAATCTTGATTGTGTAATTGGTTTATAAGACCTGGGAGTTTTATACTTTTGTATGTTTTTTGATGACAAGTATTATTATTTTGTCCATGTTTAGAACTCCTTTGAGCATTTCTTGTAGTTTCAGTTTAGTGGTGACAAATTCTCTAAGTGTTTGCTTGTCTGGAAAAGACTCTTTTTTTATTTTTGAAGCTTAGTTTGACAAACTACTAAATTATTGGGTAGCATTTTTTTTTCTTTAAGAAGACTGAAAATAAGACCCAGTCTTTTCTGGCTTGTAAGGTTTTAGCTGAGAATTCTTCTATTAGTGTGTTGGGATCCCTTTATAGGTGATTAGATGCTTCTCTCTTGCCACTTTTATAATTTTTTTCTTCACATCAACTTTGGATAAACTGTTGACTATATGCCTCCATGAGGTTCTTATTGCAATGCTTTTTTCAGGAGTTCACTGAATTTCTTATACCTGGATAACTAGATCTCTAGTAAGACCTGGGAACTTTTCCTGAATTCGTCTCTCAAACAGTGTCTGATACTTTATACTTTTCTTCTTCTCCCTCTAGAATAGCTTAACTTGTAGTTCTTGGTGCTTTACATAATCCCGTATTTCTCCGAGACTTTATTCATTTTTTAAAATTCTTATTTTTATTTTTGTCTTATGAGGTTAATTTGAAGAAATGTGTTCCAGCTCTGAAGTTCATTATTGTTCTTGGTCAGGGCTATTTTTAAAGTTTTTAACTGTATTTTGTAATTCCCTCAATGAATTTTTCACTTGCAGAACTTCTATTTTGTTATTTAAAATAATAACTGTCTCTTCTATATCCCAAATTTTTTTTTTCTAATTCATATGTGTTGTTTTTCAACTTTCTCTTTAATATCATTGAGCTTCTTTAAAGTTAATATTTTGAATTCTTTATCTGGTATTTCAAAAATTTAATTGTGGTTAGGATTCATTGCAGGAAAGTTAGTGTGATCTTAAGAGGGTGTTGTGACAGTCTGTTTTTCATACTGTCAGAATTGTTTCTCTGGTTTCCTCTCATTTAAATAAGCTGTCTCTCCTTATTTTTGAATTTATTTTCTTTTGGATGGTATTTCTCCCCTCCCTGGCCCCAAGGATGTGACTAAAATGTGTGTTGTGTAGGGACCTTTAGCTTTGGTTCTGGGTGCTTTCAGTAGCAAAGACTATCTATAGGTTCCTTGGTTATATGTGGCATTTGTATAGTGTCTTTCTCAGATGCTGGTTGTAGTAGCAATATACTAGATGTGTGAGTGGGCTCACTGCCTCCTGTAGGCCAGTATGGCAGAGGTGTCTGGAAGCTTATTTCTCAGTGTTGTGCACTTGTGCCAGCAGATTTTGTATTGGGTTGTGCAGTTCATTCTCTAGGCCAATGGGTGCTGCAGATGGATAAGAGCCAGCTGTGGCCAATGCAGATCGGTATATACTTGATCTTTGTTTACTGTGAGATGCTCTGTTGCCTCAAGCAATTAGCTATCCTATAGAATTCACAGTCATCTGTGCTCCCTGCTCGTTCCCTGAGAGAGAAAACAAGCTGGATGGTACTAGACTGGGCAAGCCCATCTATACATCCCCTAATGGCAGGTATAAGCACTAGCTTTGTGGGGATGTCTGGAAGGCAGCAGTGAAGTGGCAAGAGATGTCCCTGAGCATGGAGTAGAGAAATCCCCACTTCTTCAAGTTCTCTGCCTTGAAATGGATGGGCAGCCCAGACTCCTAATCTAAGATATGGGTGCTTCAAATGCCTGGAGATACATTCATTCATGGAGCAGAGGGGGCGCTGCCACACCAGAATCTTTGCACCTGAAAGGAGGGGGTGGCTCAGGCTGAGCAGGTGCACTGAATGCCTGGAAATATGCCCTGGTGTGAAGTGTAGAGGTTGCTGCTGCATCAGGATCTCCGCATGAGAAATAAGGGGTGGGTCAGGCTCCTGTATCAGGTAACTGTGACAAAGGTCTGAAAATATGCCTGGGTATGGGGTAGAGACAGTGCAACTGTGTCAAAATTTCTGCACAGGAAAGGAGGGGTGACTCAGATTCATAATCCAGGCAAGGGAGTGGGCTGAATGCTCAGAATTATGCCCATTTATGAAGCAGCAAACACAGTGAAGACACCACTGCATCAAGATCTCTCTGCAGCAAAGGAAGGGCAACTCAGGCGCCTATCCACATGAGTGGATGTATTGAATGCTTGTAATTATGCCTGGGAGTGAGGTGGAGAGGGCAATGCTGCACCACGGTCTCTGCACAGAAAGAGAGGCATGGCTCAGGTCCCCATTCTAGGCCACTTGGTAGGCCAAATGCTGGAAATACGTCCCCCAGAAAGAATCAGGGTAATTTTTGTGAAGCAGAGTCACTGCTGCCGCAACAGGGTCTTTGCAGGTGAAGGGAAGGTAATCTCAGGGGTTGGGTCTGCCTCCCTCCCACTTTTCAAAACTTGTAGGGCACACTCTCCTGACTGACCAACAGAGCCAACTACCCAGCAATGACACTAGTCCCACACTGAAAAGCTCTTCCTGGCCACACAAATCATGCCACCCAGAGAAGCAGTGGCTTCAGCAATTCTTCTGCTCCAGTCACAGTGCCTACTGCTGGCGTGCAGTCTACACTCATCACTCAGTTCTGATTGTGGGTACCCTTCCCCTGCTCCAGAGTAAGTGCTCCAATCTCCAGCCAGAGTCTAAAGTCCCTGTGGCAACTGCCCCTGCTGGGTCACCAAAAATTACTGACTTTGTATGAAACTAGATTGAAAACAGTGTCCCCTCAGTCCAAGTCTGGGAAAATGTCCGCAGCTTTTCCTGGCATCTTTCCCTCATACCCTCTCCCAGCCTCTCCCCAAGTTAGCTCTAGGGCTTGGGAGAAACAAGGTACTCTCCCATGGCCTTGGTTGGACGAATCTCTAGTTAAAAAGTGAATCATAGATGAAGACTGCCTCTTTTATGCACTGAGGCTTCACTCACTTTTATCAGCCAAATGCTGTCACACAGGCTGCTTGTAAACCTTCTCTTCCTCAGTATCCGGAGTGTCCTTCACTTTCAGGTGAATTCTATATTCCTTCTTGAGTAAAAGCTCACAGTGTTGCTCTTTATACACCATTTTGCTATTTCCAAGTGAATGAAGCATGCTAAAATCCTCTAATCCACCATCTTGGGGAAGAAAAAAAACAAGAAGAGCTTTAATAAAAAAGGATTGGTTGGCCGGTCGCAGTGGCTCACGCCTGTAATCCAAGCACTTTGGGAGGCCGAGGCGGGCAGATCATGAGGTCAGGAGATGGACACCATCCTAGCTAACACGGTGAAACCCCGTCTCTACTGAAAATACAAAAAAAAATTAGCTGGGCGTGGTGTCGGGCACCTGTAGTCCCAGCTACTCGGTCCTACTGAGGCAGGAGAATGGCATGAACCCAGGAGGTGGAGCTTGCAGTGAGCCGAGATCCCGCCACTGTACTCCAGCCTGGGTGACAGAGCGAGATTCCATCTCAAAAAAAAA